>NC_065584.1:24561106-24891106 GCF_024542745.1 Macaca thibetana thibetana
ATGTTTCATAGAATTAGAAAAAACAGTTCTACAGCTCAAAGCCAAAACAATCCTCAGCAATTAGAACAAATCCAGAGGCATCTAATTACCTGACCTCAAATTATAATACAAGGCTATAGTAGATAAAACAGCATTATACTCATAACAAAACTAGACATACAGAACAATGAAACAGAATAGAGGACCCGGAAATAAAGCTGCATACCCTAAATCAACAAATCTTTGACAAAAATCAACAAAAATAGACAATGGAAAGAGGACACCCTATTCAGTAAACGGTGCTGAAAAAATTAGCTAGCCATATGCAGAAGAATGAAATTGGACACCCTCATCTCTCATCCTACACAAAAGCATTTCCTCATTAAAAATTAACCCAGGATGGATAAAGACTTAACCGTAAGACCCTGAAAATATAAAAGTCCTAGAAGAAAACCTAGGAAAGACTCTTCTGGATTGGCCTAAGCAAATAATTTATGACAAAGACCCCAAAAGCAAATGCAACAAATCAAAACAAAAAAAGGGTTTTAAACTAAAAAGCTTCTGGAGAGCAAAAGAAATAATCAATAGTATAAGCAAACAACCTACAGAATGGAAGAAAGTATTTGCAAATTATGCCTCTAGCAAAAGTCTAGTATTAAGATTCTATGAGGAACTCAAACAGCTCAACATAAAGAAAACAAACAACTCAATTAAAAACTAGGCAAAGGACATGAACAGATATTTTTCAAAAGAAGACATACTGTGGGCAACAGACACATGAAAAAATACTCAACATAAATAATCATCAGAGAGATGCAAATTAAAACCATGATGAGATACATTCTAACACTATTCGGAATGGCTATCATTAAAAAGTCAAAAACAACAGATGTTGGCATGGACTTAGATAGAATAGAACTTTTTTACACTCCTGGGATTGCAAATTACAACCTCTATGGAAAATTGTATAGAGATTTTTCAAATATCTAAAAATAGAACTACCATTCAACCCAGCAATCCCATTACTGGATATCTACCCAAACAAAAGAAATAATTACATTAAAAAAAGATAAATGTACTCTTATGTTTATCACAGCACTGTTCACAATAGCAATGTCATGAAACCAATCTAAGTGTCCATTAGTGGTTGATTGGATAAAAAAAATGTGGTACGTATATACCATGAAATATTATGCAGTCATAAAAAGGAATAAAATCATGTCCTCTGCAGTAAAATAAATGCAGCAGCAGGCCACTATTCTATTCTGAGTAAAATAACTCCCAAACAGAAAATCAAATACTACATGTTCTCACTTACATTATCAGAGCTAAACAAAGGATACCTATGGACATAAAGATGGAAATAAT
The DNA here is from genome assembly GCF_024542745.1 of Macaca thibetana thibetana. NCBI lineage: Eukaryota > Metazoa > Chordata > Mammalia > Primates > Cercopithecidae > Macaca > Macaca thibetana. The sequence goes on from NC_065584.1 coordinate 24,562,454, forward strand.
ATACATTGGGAACTTCAAAGGGAAAAGGATAGGAGGGGGTTAAGAGTTGAAAAATTACCTGCCAAGTACAAAGTTCACTATTTGGATGTGGGTTACACTAGAGACCTGCCCACCATGATGTGATAGACCCATATAATAAACATGTGCCTGTAGCCTCTGAATATAAAATTTTAAAAATAATGATTTGATTAAAAATATTATACACGATTCAATTTTATCCTCTAAAATTGTTTTTAATATAGTTGATATTTTATCTTTCTAAAAAATGTCTAATATACCAGAAAAAATGATAAGAAGAAGCAATATTTGTGATGAGCTGATTAAGTTTAGAAGATAAACTTACAACAAGCCACCTTTCCACAGCAAATGGTTCTTGGATAAATGCCACGCCCTTGTCTCCTTCCTTTGGATTTTTGCCACACTAAGACTCAATAGAAGCTATAAGTTTTGAACCTGGCCAATTGCTTAGTTCCTTTTAACTTTGCTTATTTAAACAGAAACTACATTCCATAATGAATATATTTTTGCGAAGTCCTTCCTGTAGGGAATGTGTTGGGCAAACAACATTAACAGCTTTGGAGTTCTGTTTTGAAGTACTTTGATTTGCTTAATATAGTCCTATAAATTATCTCAGTTTAACATTAGGGTTCTGTATTTCCCTAATTTTGGAAGGATTGACAGAATTCAAAGCCAGTCTTCAGAATTAAGATAGTCACACACTCTTTGTGTTCGGGAACTTTTTTCTTTCTATGTATTTGTTACTTTCAGGAAATTTCAATATAATTATAGTATTCAGAGGTAGTGCACAAGGCTTTAGTCTATTGCCTAGCTCTCAGGGGATCTTTGAAGAAGTAAATTAGTCACAGTTGCACGTCCCTTCAGAAACATTGTTCTTATGTATGTATTCAGATTTATAATTGAATATTTGAAAAATAAATAAGTGTTTTATTAACCCAATACCTTTGATGTTTTCTAGTAGCCAACAGGAAAGAGAAAAAATTTAGTTTTGTCACAGTTTCCAATAAACCTAATGAGGAATTGTGGTACCATGAGAAATAATGTCAAGTACTAGGTATTCAGACATAATGATGATTTAACACTATATTCCTGAAATAAGGATATTTGCAGTGTGAACATCACAATAGTATTTTATATTATTCTTATGCTACTTCACTTAGATTTTTCTTTTTATATTAATTTTATTGATACATATTAAGCATACATAGTTTGGGGGTACATGTGATAATTTAATACATTCATATAATTTGTAAAGATTAAGTTAATGTACTTAGGAAATCCATCACCATAAATATTTGTTTTTTCTTTATGTAAGAACCATCTTAATTCTTCTCTTCTAGCTATTTTGAATTGCACAATAGATTATTGTAAACTATAATCACCCCACTGATTTATCAAACACTGCTTTATTTTTTCTATTGAACTATATTTGAACCCATTAATCAACCTCTCTTCATTCCCCGCTCTGTTTCTTGGTCTCTGGTAGCCACATATTTACTCTCTGTATTCATGAGAACCACTTTTTTGTTTAGCTCAAATATGAGTGAGAAAATGCAATATTTGTCTTTCTGTGCTTGACTCATTTCACTTAATGTAATGGCTTCCAGTTTCATTCATGTTTCTGCTAATGACAGTATTGCATTTTTATTTGTGGCTGAGTAAGCAGTATGTATACATATCACATTTTCTTCATTCATTCATTGGTGGTCACTTAGGTTGATTCTTCATTTTGGCTGTTGTGAATAGGGCTACAGTAAACATGAGAGTGCAGATGTCTCTTCAATATATTGATTTTCTTTCTTTAGGTTATACTAGTAGTGGAATTGCTGGATCATATAGTAATTCTATTTGTAGTTTCGGAGGAGCCTCCATACTGTTCTTCATAGTGGCTGTACTAATTTACATTTCTACCAACAATGTATGTGCGTTCTTCTTTCTCTGCATCCTCACCAGCTTCTGTTACTGCGTGTCTTCTTATAAAGTCCATTTTAACTGGGATAGATGGTATTTCATTGTAGATTTGATTTTCATTTCTGTGATGATTAGTGATATTGAACACTTTTTCATATACCTGTTTATAATTTGTGTGTCTTCTTTTGAGAAATGTCTATTCAGATGTTTTGACCACTTTAAAATCAGATCATTATTACTACATTTTGCTATAGAGTTATTTCAGCTTCTTATATAATCTAGTTGTTAATCATTCGTCAGGCAGGTAGTTTGCAAATATTTTCTCCCATTCTCTGGGTTGTCTCTTCACTTTGCTGATTGTTTCCTTTGCTGTCCAGAAGTTTTTTAGCTTGATATTATCCCATTTGTCTATTTTTGCTTTGGTTGTCTGTACTTTTGAGGTCTTAACACCCCACCCTCAAAAAAACAAGAAACAAAATATACCCTAACCAGTGTCCTAGAGCACTTCTTCAATATCTGTGATTTATTTAGAAACTCAGTATATACCTTGTTTAAACCCTTTCTCAGTCACTCAGACTTCTTTTTTCATTGGATAGATGTAATAACAATTCAGTGATAATTGACTAGATTGATTACACTATACCCCAAATTCAAGTAAAATAAATATATTTAATTACTTTTAAATAATCATCACCAATGTGAGCTAACAGATATTCACCAAAAGTGAGGTATGTTTCAGGGTAGCATGAACTCTGATTTTTGACCTTTTACTATTCTACACTTTGATTCAATGATTTGTATGATTGCACTGAAACTACTTCAAAATATTGCATATATGAGTAATACAATTATGACTATAATAGATGCCAAAATTGAAAACAAAACTGTATTTGCTGGTGAAAGAGAAGAGATTAATATAATCAATTAAATTTGATGAAGACAAACATAATATGAATGAAAGAGACAGTATTCATTAAACATTATTAGATGTGAAACACAATACTGAGAGTTTTTATATAGGTTTTCTTATTTAATTCTTACTACAACCCTGGAATATGGAATGTGTATTACTATTATCCATGTTTGATACATTTGGAGGTCAAAGGATGAAGTACCTTTCTCAAAGTCACAAATTCAGGTTTTGAATGTAGTATAATTTCAGAGTATCTCATCTGCTTTGTGCAATAGTGCCCTCCTAAAAGCATATGCTGTGGCCTAAGTAACCAATCAGACTATAATAATAAGATGAAAGATAATCATTAGGTAATGGTACACATAAAAATGACTTGGGACTTTATAGAATAGTAAATAAAATGTTAGTAAATGGTGATAACTATAGCATCAAAAATTAAAGTGATCTTAGATAGTAACTAACTAGAACTAAAATTCAACTGGGGACACAGCTAGCACATTAGAACACTTCGGTGAGAATTCAGAAAAGAAAAAGAAAGTGCCACTCCAGGCAGGTTGAGTCACAAAATACACCTCTACTTGATAGACCAATAATGATAAAGTGTCCCCTCCAGCAGACCAACTAGAAAGACACGCTTACTCTAGGGTGAGAACCATAGCCAATTATTGAAGAGATAACCAATGATCATTTGCTCCATTTTAACCCTCAATATGTAATGCTAAATAGTTTTTACCATATTTGTATAGATTTAATTTGATATTTAGTGTGGATAGACATCTAATTTAACTTTTTATTTAAGAATATCCTTTTTTTTTTGTCCGTAACATTTGTTAACTAGTTTGTCCTTTCCCTAAAGATCCACAACAGGTGATATAATTTATGATCCCAACTGACAGTTTTGAGAGTGCTGATTGCTAAACTAAGTCAAGGCAACTGATCTAAGCTAGATGAAAAATAAAACTAGGATAAATGTTTACTCTACTTTTGGATCAGAGACTATGTATATTACTCCTTTAGTTTATTTGTGCTTGCAGTGATTTCACCCTGTCTGAATTAGTAACGCCTCAGTGTTCCACAAGAGGGAACCAAAATGGTGAAGTACTACATTAACAGGAGGAACTGAAAGAAAGAACCTCAAAATGCCTAAGGAGCTGACTGATGAAGGTGATTCTCTCCCAAAACCATTCAATAAAGACTGCAGGAGATGGTTCTTTCTCAAAGTGTAACGACAGTACAAGACTTCAAGGAACATACAAAACTAAGAAAACATGATGTTGCCAAAGAAACATGGCAATTCTCTAGTTACTAACCACAAAGAAATGGAGATCTATGAACTTCCTGACAAAGAATGTTAAGCAATTTTTTGAAGGAAGCTTAGTGGGGTATAAGAGAACACAGACAATTCATTGAAATCTGGAAGATAACACATAAACAAAATCAGAAGTTCAAGTTCTGTTTCTATACATTAAATACAAACTGCCAGAAAAAGAATTTAAGAAAACAATACCATTTACAGTAACATAAAAAATATTTAGGAATATATTTAATCAAGGAAGTAAAAGTTCTATACACTGAAAATTATGACATTGTTAAAAGATATTGAATAAGAAACAAATAAATGGAAAGATATCACCTGTTTGTGGTTTGGGAAAATTAATATTGTCAAAATATCTATAGTACTAAAGCAATCTACAGATTTAATTCAAATCCTATAAAAATTTCGCTGGCATTTTTCATAGGAAGAGAAAAAAATTACAAAAATTTTATATGAAAACAAAACACACAAAGTAGCTAATACAATCTTAAGAAAGAAGAAAAAGGTGGAATCATCACACTTTCTGATTTCAAATTTTAAGGCTTATTAATCAAAACAGTATGATACTAACATAAAAATAGACGTATATTCATACATATATACATATACATGTGTGTGCGTATGTGTGTGTGTGTACATACACACATATATGTACTGGTATATATACTGGTATAAAAACAGATACATATGCATACATATATACATATACATGTATTCATGTGTACACACACACACACACACACACACACACACACATATATATATAGTGGTATAGTCTATTCTAAAATAGAGAGCCCAGAAATAAACCCACAAATCTGCAGTCAATAATCTCCAACAAAGATGCCAAGAATACACAAAGGGAAAAGGAGGGTCTCTTCAATAAATGGAAAAACCAGATATTCATATGCAAAGGAATGAAATTGGATCTTTACCTTACACCATACACAAAAATCAACTCAATATGAATTAAACACTTAAATGTAAGACTTGCATTGATAAAACTCCCAGGAGAAAAACACAAGGAAAATGTTTGCTATGTTTGAAATGATTTTTGTAATCTAACATCAAAAGCATAGAAAATATAAGCAAAAATGAGAACATGCAACTACATCACATTAAATCTTTCAAACAGCAAGAAAAAAAATCAACAAATGACAATGGCACTTCCAAAATGAAAGAAAATATTTACAAATCATATATATATGTATGAATTAATATCAAAATACATAAGAAATTCATACACTCAATAGCAATATACCAAATTACCTGATTAAAAAAATATAGACAAAGGACCTGAATAGACATTTTTCCAAAGAAGACATACAAATGGCCAACAGATACATGAAAAGGTGTTCAACATCAATAATCATGATGGAAATGTAAATTTAAACTTCAATGAGCTATTACCTCATGCCTACTAGGATGGCTATTATCAAAAAGACAATACACAAAGTTGATGAGGATGTGGAGAAAAGGGAACTCTCACATATTGTTGGTCAGAATACAAATTATTAAAACCAGTATAGAAAAAAGTAGGAAGGTTCCTCACAAAACTAAAAATAGAACTATTATATGATCCAGCGGTCTTGCTACTGGGTACATATCCAAAGGACATAAAATCACCATCTTGAAGAGATATCTGCACTCTCATCTTTATTGCACCATTAATTTACTGTACAAGTCAAGTTATGAATGCAATCTTAGTGCCCATACACGATGGGATTTAGCATGGCTGTGATATAATTTAACAATGTATATGTATGTAAAATAATGACATTATACACCTTAAATACACACAATTTTTATCAATCATACCTTAATAAAGCTGGAAAAGTATACCAGTAGTTATTAAAATTTAATAGTTTTCCTCATTTATTAAACTTTTTTATAGAAGCAAAGAGTATGTGATCTTTTAACATGTCATTTGTAGAAAAAATTAAAATAGGACATATCCAATGTTTATTTGGTTGCCTACAAAGATCACAGTTACATTAGAGAAAATAAAAGCATCCAAAAATAACAACAAAAACAAAGAAAAACTGACAGAGTGGAATGAATTTTGTATGCATCTAATGTTCTACCAACTTCAACCCAAAGCTGATAGACAACTGTTGACATCTATTAACCAGTTTGTTATGGCTTCAGTCTTAAGTGGCTAGGCACCATTCAATTCATTATGTTACCTTTAATTAATCCAAAAAGCCAGTGAGATAAAAAAAAAAATCACTGCATAAAATGTTTTCCATCTCACATTTGCCATGTCATAGATAATACTTTTTTTTTCCCTTTGCCTATGGAGGTGAGTTCATTTAATTTCAAAAAAGACTTAAGATGACCAAATTTTTAAATGACTAACAATATTAATTCTGCTTTGGTAAGTCAGTTACAACTGACTTCTGTTTTGGTAACCGGATTACAGTTGATTTATTCGACAGTGGCATGCAGAAATTGTAAAATAGAGGTGCTCCTTTATTATTTTATACGAATTTTATTTAAATTCAGGTACATTTTATTTTATTGTGCTCTACTTTATTGAACTTTGCAAACACTGTATATTTTTACAAATTAAAGATTTGTGGCAACCCTGCATAGAGCACATATATCAGCACCATTTTTTCCAACAGCATGCGCTCACTTCAGGCCTCTCTTTCATATTTTGATAATTCTCACAGTATATTCAAATTTTTCATTACTATTATGTCTGTAATGGTGATCTGTGATCAGTGATCTTTGATGATAGTATTGCAATAATTTGAGGGCATCACAAACAACACCCATATGAGATAGGGAACTCAGCTGATAAATACTGTCTGTGTTCTGACTCTTCTACTGACCAACGCACACGCCATTTCTCCATTGTCTTCAAGCCTTGCTATTCCCTGAGACACACAATGTTGAAATTATGCCAACTACCTATCCCACAATGGTCTTTAAGTGTTTAAGTTACAGGAAGAGTCACACATATTTCTTTAAATCGAAACCTAAAAATGATTAAGCTTAGTGAGGAAAACATTGTCAAAAAACAAGATAGGCAGACAGCTAGGCCTTTTGCATCAAACAGTCAGCCATGCTGTGAATGCGAAGAAAACTTTCATGAAGAAAATGCTAATTTAGCGAACACCCAAATGATAAGAAAGTGAAACAGCCTTATTGCTGATATGGAGAAAGTTTGAGTGGTTTGGATAGAAGATCAAACCAGCCACAACCTTCTGTTAAACCAAAGTCTAATCTAGATCATAACCCTAACCCTCTTTAATTCTATGAAGGCTGAGAGAAGTGAGAAAGCTGTAGAAGAAAAAATTGAAGCAAGCAGATGTTGGTTCATGAGGTTTAAATAAACAGACCACCATATTCATAACATAGAAGTGCAAGGCAAAGCAGCACATGTTGGGGTAGAAGTTGAAGCGAGTTATCCAGAAGATCTAGGTAAGATAACTGATGAAGTTGACTACACCAAACAGCAGGTTTTCAATGAAAACGAAATAGCCTCATGTTGGCAGAAGATGCCATCTAGGTCTGTAGGTAGAGAGGAGAAACCAATGCCTGGCTTCAAAACCTCAAAGGACAGGCTGACATTCTTGTTAGGGGCTCAGCCAGCTGGTGAATTTAAGCTGAATCCAATGTTTATTTACCATTTCAAAAAGCCTAGGGCTATTAAGAATTATATTAAATCTATTCTGCCTGTGCTCTATAAATGGGACAACAAAACCTGGATGACAGCACATCAGTTTATAGCATGGTTTACTGTATATTTTAAGCCCACTCTCAAACTTAATACTCAAAAATAAAACAAAGTAGATCTCTTTAAAAATATTACTGCTCAGTGACAATGTACGTAATTACTCAAGGGCTCTGATGCAGATGCACAAGGAGATGAATGTTGTTTCCATGCATTATAACGCAATATCTGTTCTGTAGCACACACATCAAGAAGTAATTCTGACTTTCAAGTCTTATAATTTAATAAATATATTTTGCAAGGCTGGATAGATGATCAAAGCAGCCAAAACAAGCAGCTGCCATAGAGAGTGATTCTTCTGATGGATCTGGAAAAGGGAACAGAAAAGCATCTCAAAAGGATTCACTATTCTAGGTGCCATTAAGAATATTTGGGATTAATGGGAAGAGGTCAAAATAGCAACTTTTACAGGAGTTTGGAAGAAATTGACTCGAGCCCTTATGGATGACTTTGGAGGTTCAAGACTTGAGTGGAGGAAGTAACTTCAGATGTTGTAAAAATCACAAGAAAACTGGAATTTGAAGTGAAACTTTAAGATGTGACTGAATTGCCGCAATCTTATGATAAAACTTGAATGATGTGAGTTTCTTACTATGCATGAATTTACTCTTGGTGAAAATGTTGTGAATGTTGTTAAAATTACAAAATTACAACCAAGGATTTAAATATACATAAACTTAGTTGATAACACAGTGGCAGGATTGAAGAGAATTGACTCCAGATTTCAAAGATCTACTGTGGGTAAAATGCTATGAAACAGTATTGCATGCTACCCAGAAGTTTTTCATGGAAGAGTCAATTAAGTAGCAAATTTTACTGTCATGTTAAGAACTTGTCACAGTGACCACAGTCTCAGCAACTACTACCCTGATCAGTCAGCAGTCATAATTGTTAAGGAAAGATCCTTCAGGAGTCAAAGGATTATGACTTGCCGATGATTCGGTCCATTGTTAGCATTTTTAGCTACTTTCTAAATTAAGGCATGTACTTTTTTTGACATACAGTATTGCTCACTTGATAAACTATAGTATGTCTAGTGTAAACATAAGTTTTACATGCACTGAAAAAAATAAGAAATTCATGTGATTTGCTTTCTGTTACATTTGCTTTACTGTGGTGGTCTGGAACAGAACCCCCAATATCTCTGAAGTATGCCTGTAATTAAGTTAGTTATTTTTAGCATCTTTCTCATTTACAGTAGAAATAGAAAGTATAAAGCCACATGTATTTTATTCATTTTCATATGCCCAGAAACAAGCATGCTGTGTTTCACATCGAAGGTTTTAATACATCATTTTTTAAAAAGAGATTAAACTGGATTACCACAAACCAGTCTAAAATGCTATTCAGGTATAATGGAAATGCACATGTTATTAATCAGCAGATCATGTTAATCTATGAGGATACAGGTGTTAAGAACCACCCATAAAAACATCCATTGAAGTGCATTACATAAAAAATAGGGACAAAATGATGAATGTAGAGTTAACAACCAGCAGAAAAGATTCAAAATGGATTTAAAATCCACGTCTGAGGGCATTTCTTTTATTCAAAGAAAAACATTTTATATCAGAGATTTCCAAAAGTTTTCCCTTTGGCACCAGTCAATTCAGTTCTACAATATCAAAGACTTCCAAGGATAGCTAGAGAAAACAAATTTGTGTAATCAGCCAGCAAAAGCTGCCTGGCAGTGCAATGTAAACTCTGTATTATACTAAGAAAGGAGCTTCTACAAATGAAAGGCATGTCCACTCACTGAAAAATAAATTCTCCATTTTCATTTAAATACATTTATAATTTTATTTATAATTTTATACATTTATAATTTATAATTTCCAAATACATTTATAATTGTGTATTACAGTTAGAAGAAATATTTTATTTTTAAAAGCACTTAAAATTAAATATTGGCATATACTTTATCAACCACTACTGATAAATGGAAGATGGTATAAAAAGCACAAATATACTCTTGTATATTCTGTGACTTCAGCCTAGCCAACTCCTGAGGTCCGCATTAACATCTAGATGCTGGGATTTTGTTGGTTTGAATGAATGTGGCCTGATCACTTCATTAATGACTTTAAATTTATTCAAGACAGTTGTATATTTTATGAGTCATCTTTTTATCAATTGAGCATTCAACAATTATGCATAATTTATCTCCTAGTAATACTTAACTAAATTACATAAAAAGTACACTTTAGTTTTGAAATATTTGGGAAAAATGAAGCATATCTGAAGGAAAACAAATTTTCAGGAGATTTACTCAAGAAAATTGCTATGGTCACACATGGTTTCTGGCATGCCAAAACCATCTTGATGAGTTAATTTACTTAAGATTTGTGTCTTTGTGAATATCATAAGTTTGCAGTTAGGCAAAAAGAAAAAGGTAGATGGTGATATAGATAGCCTCAGATGCACGTATAAGCTTTAAAACATGTTCTTTATACATTTTGATATAGGTAGCCAAGGTATCAAGTTGCAAAATAACTTTTTCAGTTATATGATCTATGGACCCTATGGCTGGCAGCAGATGAAAATGTGAAGTCCAGAGTTTCAAATCATGTCAGCTGAAGAATCAACAGTGCCAGCTTTTGTAGAATGGGTGATAACTTTCATATACTCTTCCTTAAAAATTACAGTAAAAGAAAGCTGATTATCACTGGATATTCAAGTAAAGTTGTGTAAGAAATATATGTGTTTGTTTCTGCTTGCTGAAACTTAAAACACCACGGATTTCATTATAATTTGCCTAATTCCTCCTTCTGTTTGATAATAATACCTAGAAACAACCTTTGTTAATATTTCTGTCAATTATGCAGACAGTGGTAACCACATATTATCATATTTCTCCAGTTAATTCACTTTATGAGACAGAAAACATTCACTAGACATTTAATTTTCAGAAGTTCTTCCCAGTTAATATTGAAGGTTCTTACACTAATCAGATGCTGAACATATTCTATGGCAGTTCTTTTATGCCAAAGGCACAAAAATTCTCAAAAGCTACCAGGATGTTAAAACTGTTTATTTTTTTCCAATACTTGTATTTTGTAGATCAGGACAAGTCATCACTTTTAGCACGTGTTACTTGGCACTGAAAAAAATGTCCCTCAGTGCTCTGGGAAAATAATAACTAAATATTTTTAAAAATCTAAAAACCTCCGCAAAATCTTCTTGTGGCCCATCTTATTACTTTTTTAAAAAAATAAGATGACCATACTATCCTAAGGGAAAATATCTTCTAGTAATTCATTTTTTTTTGCTAAAGTGGATACTGTTTAAATAGTCCTTCTAAAAACATAGCAAGCAGATTGTTGTTTCTATAGCAGTAACAGTACTATTTCAAGTAAAATAAAAATTAAATGTGTTCTAAATGATAGGGCACAGCTTTATTTTAAGTGGCTTGACTCTCAAGGTGTATGATGAGACTTGTTAAGGCTAGGCTTCCAAAGATACAGTTATTTAAAGGAAACTGGTTAGATGGATACAATATTCAAAAAAGCTCAGCATTATGTACTCATTCATTCATTCATTCATTCAATCAGTAAGGCCTTCAGTTGTTCTTCTAAGAGTGGGTGGAGGCTTTTTCTTCTTGACACTTACATTCTAGTAAGGAAGAAAGAAAAAAATAAAAAGTCAAAGAAACAAATTCATAAATACATAATGCCAAGTAGCAATAAATAGTAGGAAGAATAGAGAATGAATAAGAATAGTGAATAGAGATTAAACATAAGTGACTATTTGTGACCAAATGGATAAGGAAAGAAGTTGCTATGTGAGCAGAGATATACGTGTGGCAAGAAGGTGAGACATGTATTTCTAAGGAGAAATAAGTTGAAAATATGCTTAACATGTTTGAGAAAAAGCAAAGAGGCAAAAATGGTTAAACATGTCAAGAGAAAAGAGAAAAATAAGGCATAAATTTTGAAGGCAGCAAAAACCAGATCATATAGAAGAGAGTAGTTCATGGAAAGGAGTTGGAACAATTTAAGAGATTTAGAAACAAGACTTTTATATTAAAATAATCACACTGACTATTGTATGGAAGAATATGCTATGGGCAGAAACAAATATGGCAGAAGTAGGACAAACTAGGAGACGATTACATAATCAAGGCAAGAGATGAAGGATGGTGGCTTGATCGGAGGTAGTAGTAGTGAAGCAAAGAAAATATATTTGGGATATATTTTCAATGTGGTGTCATTTCCTACAATTGAAAACACTTGGAAAATAACAGAGATGAGTGCAAAGGTCAAACGTTAGGCAAAAGCCATATTAAGGTTATGTTTGTTAAGATATATGCCTATTAGACATTTGAGTAAGAACGTAAAAAGGATAGATAGATATTTAAGTATAGAAGAGAATTCCATGCAATAAATTAAAATTTGGAAGTCTTGAATATTTTTAAAGCCACACATCTCAGGAAAATGAATGAAAAGAGACAGAAAGATGTCTAAGTTGGGAGCCCGGGAGCACTGCAACATTCAGAGGCTGCAAAGAGAAGGAGGGCTCTTCAAAGGATATTGATACAGAGAAGTCAGTGAGATTGGAGGAAAGCTATGAGAATGTGGTGAACCTAAAATCACGTTTAAAAAAGTTAGTGTTTAAACAAGGATACCCTGATTAACTGCTGAAGAAATGTCAAGCAACATGTCCTGTGAATTGGTCACTGGGTCACTGGGCTTGGCAGCATGGAGGCATTAATAAGGTGATTTTTCTCGGAGTTTAGTGGGAAGAAAAATCGGACTGAAGCAGTCATCCAAAAAGCTGAAGAGTGAAACATTCAAAGTACATTTGTATTTTGAAACATTAGACTGTTCAAAGTACGTCCGAAACACAGCAATTACAAAGAGCATGTTATCATTAAAAGCGTGAGCCTTTAATATAACATAAAACAGTTTGCGTTTTTTAAGTTTTCAGTAATCAACCAGAAAAACGATTATAATGTTAAATATGTTATGATGACTTTTGACCAAGAAAAATAAGCTCATATGAAATTGTAATTGATTTTAGGAATGCCAAATACAATCTTTAATCATGAAATAAGATAACACACAGGTGAAAGTTTAATTTAAGAATATTTTGAATCACTTTTATACATCATACATGACCAGATCCTTTAGGGAATGAACTATATGAACAATCTCTTTCCTTTTTCAGTAATGTCTTCACTGTCTTCAAAAACGCAGTCGTTATGTTTCTTATGGTTGAAATATAAAGATTTTTAAATTTAAAATTACTTAGGCTTTCAATTGGCTTTTTTCATGGACTAACCCAACAAAGGTTTTAATATTTTTCTCAAAATGTATGTACTCCTTGATCAAACTAGCCCTTCTTTCTGGGCTAGTGTGAGTGTCTTTCCTACCATAATATTCATGAGGACACAGATTTTGTCCATAGAATTCAAACTCAGATTTCTTCTTCCTGACAGTTTCCATAATATTCATAGTCATGAGCTTTTGCTTTGTTCTATTGAGCTTCATTGTACGGTTCTTCATATTATCTTGCCACATTACTCTATCTACATGCCAGCATGCCTTGCTTCCCACCAGGGTGCAAGTCCTTCACTATATAAGTCTGTGTTCTGTTCAACCTTGCAACGATATTACTAGCTGACCCAATAGCCTACTTAGCATATAAGTACCTGAAAATGTTGTAAGAAGTATTTAATTAATTATTTATCTTGTGAATTCCTCAAGTGGCAGAAAAAGCAACGTGCCTACTCGTAATTTATTTGTTTCAATGGTCATAATAGATTTAGTAGTTTCTTTTCAATTTAATACTATTTAATTGTTATTTGTATATTTTTGGAGTATTTCCATAATAGCCCAGAACAATACTGATAAAGTTTATTAAATGGAGAAATTATGGAGTCTCTGCTTTTGCTGATTTTCTTAGTATTTAAATATCTGTTGTTTCTTAATCTATATTTTCACATTTAGTTTTCTTATTTTCTCAGACAGATATTAAAATGTTTAAGACATTGTTTATTCAATAGCAATAGTAGTGATTAAAAACAGATTATTTCCAATTTAATATCTGTCAGATAAATCAAGAATCATGTAAGAAATAGCTGAAGTCACAATTGAACTACTATGCTATAGGTTAGTACAAATGAAATTCCAAAAAAAAAGTATGCCTGCCCTCACGAAGCATAAATTTATGTTGGAAAATTACAATACTGTAGTTGGATAGCAAATTTGCTCATAAAAATCAGATAAACAATTAAAACACAACATTTTTATCTTCAGAAATCTTCCTAATTGCTGGGAGGCAGTAAACTAGAATAATATTTTAAGAATCAATTAATGACATCTCAATTTTTCCTGATTTACATAGCATCATTTGAGTAAATATCCTGTCTCTTCGAAGGCAAATTTCATGATGTGGCTGAAGTTATTCCCTGCTTTCTCTTTTCTTCTCAAAGATGGATTCTGGACCAAAGAGGAAGTATGGTTGTCCCGGGATTTAAAAGGCAGAGTTCAGGGGATGAAGATGAGGCCTCTTTCTCATACTAGTCCTTATGTGAGTCAGTCAGCTCCCCAATGAAACTCTTTTGATCCTCCTATACGTGTGTGAGATGACTCCCAGAGTCTGTCACTGGCCTGCTTGATGACTGACATGCTGACGTTCACTCTCGGTGACATGCAGCCCATGATCTCCATGGTGAGAGAATAACCCAGTGCACAGCCCACCTCCCCTTGCTGACTGATTCATTTCAACTCTCGCTGGCACTGTATCACTTCAAGGTCTGACCGTGGTTCCCATTAAATCTTAAACCTTGATGGTTCACCCTACAGCTTTAGGACAAAAGCCTGCTTTGTCCCTCTGCAAACATATCCCTTCTGGACACGGACACCTCTCAACTACTCATTAATCAGTTACTTTACACTTTCCCCATCTCTCTGCAAACATATCCCTTCCGGACCCCCACACCCCCTCAACTACCCATTAATCAGCTACTTTACACTTCCCCCACGGGGAATGTGGATATTGTGGTTTCCTTCCATGCACATAGGAACCACCGTTGGGCAAGAAATAGTACCTCAGTCTATCTCAACACTCTAACACGCCTGCACTCTTTGTGCTGGTAGGTTGCCACACAGCTCCCCATAGAGCGGGATTATCTTCAGAGTTCAAAATAGGACTCAGGACAAAATCTCCCATGTTTTTCAACCCACATATCTAACACATCTCTTCTTCAGAAATTTAAAACCAAAGAAGTGAAATCAAATGTGCCTCACGGTTGCTTCTTCAAGTTCTCACAGTTCTCTGTTTCTGGAGGGCAGGCTTTATATATTTTTCCTGATCCAGAAGAAAATTTCGATACATAATACTCATTCACCCCTTCCTAGGTGGCTTTTACTTTCTCCTCCTGTGAGAATACTGATCAGGATGCTGGAGAAATACAAACTCCCCAAATGAAGAAAAAACAAAAACAATGTTTCTCTATATAAGAAGACTATGATTAGAATGAATTCAAGAACATAACTCTCTTCAGGGTATGGTATTCTGAATTGAATATATTTATATATCATTTATTATGCTTAATTTTTCATTATATTTTATTCATTTGCATTTGCTATTTTGTGCCATACATCTGGATTTTACCGCTTTTCTTCCTCTCCTCTCCTCTACTCTCCTGTCTTTTTTCTTTTCTTTTCTTTTCTTTCTTTTTTTTCTTTTCTTTTCTTTTCTTTTCTTTTCTTTTCTTTTCTTTTCTTTTCTTTTCTTTTCTTTTTTTCTTTTCTTTTCTTTTCTTTTCTTTTCTTTTCTTTTCGAGACGGAGTCTCGCTCGGTGGCCCAGGCTGGAGTGCAGTGGCACGATCTGGGCTCACTGCAATCCCCTCCTCCCAGGTTCAGGCCATTCTCCTGTCTCAGCCTGCACAGTAGTTGGGACTACAGGCACCCGCCACCACGCCCAGCTAATTTTTTTTGTATTTTTAGTACAGACGAGGTTTCACCGTGTTAGTCAGGATGGTCTCGATCTCCTGACCTCGTGATCTGCCCGCCTTGGTCTCCCAAAGTGCTGGGATTACAGGCGTGAGCCACCGTGCCCGGCCTTTTTTTTTTTTCTTTTTCTTTTTAATCTCTGATTGTTAGGATATTTTTCTGGGAAAAAAAAAGGGTCAAATCAAAAGAATTCAACGGTTCTTTTATAGACCTGTTAATCTAAAGCTATACCGTGAATAATTTTATGTCTAGATTATTAGTTTCCTAGGTATGGTCTATGGACCTATCTGCTATAAATATTTAATTTGAGATTAATTTTGGCCACCTGTGACAAGGCCATGGTGTTTACGTTTTCTAGGTATTATCAAGATTTATATACATAGAGTAGCAACTATTATATTTTAGCTTGTTTTACAAATTAGACTAATTAGAGGGTGGAAGCAACGTAATTTTAAAATGGAATATTGGCAGGTTAATATTTGCATTCTGTTATTACATACTTATTCTATGTATGCTTAAAATACAGAGTAGAGCTGATGAACTGTACATCATACAGAAAAGAAAAAATTGCTAGTTTTTCTTCTAAATTCAACATAATTATGTCTTTACTCATCATTCAGCTTCAAAGCTAAGTGTCAGATTTCCAAAAGACAAAAATAACTAATTTATTCTGCACTTAAAATTTTGGATTTTTCTGAAATATGAAAAAAGTATATTAATTATTAGAATTACTTGAAGGTGAAGGAATTGAGTTCTTTCCAGTTTTATGATTTTATAAGATTGTAAAATCATTTGATGGATTGTGGTTTCTTTAATAGTTGTAATATCCAAAGTGATTGATATCCATAGAGTATCTTCTATGTAGGAGGAAGGCATTATTTTTAATATCATTATTACCATCTGTAATACTAAACTGCCATTTTTTTTTCAGTTCTCCGCTAGGCATTGTATTAAGGTTATTATATCAAGTTCTAGCAACATCCTTATCAAAGTTTTAAAAATGTATCCTCCAATTCTATGGATTAGAAAAGTGAATCTCAGAGAAATGAAACTATCTAAAATTCTTCATTTAGTAAACAACAACTAGTTAAGATTTCAATCTAATTTACATGCCTGACTTGAAAACCTATGTCCTCCTAGATATATGTTGTCATATGGCTAGAATAATCCATGAAAAAAATTTTCAAGGGTATATGATAATGTTTTAGACATTCTATATTAAACCAGTTAATAGGCCTGGTCTATAAAAATGAACTTGTCAGTTGAAAAAGTTTGAGAATATACGTGTATTTCAAAGACATTAAACCAAGGGGACCCTTGGTAGGTTGAGGGTTTAAATAAAGCCAAACAGAGAGTGATGACATCAGCAGGTCTTATTGGGCATTCACTCTTGGTCTACGAAGCCTTCTCTGAACAATGCCTCCTCCCTTACCCCAAAAACAGCTGATCCCCCTTTTGTGTTTGTCAATTATCTGTTTTTCTTTTTTCATTTTTTTTTTTTTTTTTTTTTTTTAGCGCTTGTCTCTCTCCATTGCAGTTCTTTGTGTTGTAATAACATAACTAAATAATTAGCCAATTGCTATTTACTTCTCCTACTATTTACTTTAATTTCCTGGTCCTGCCCTTTATCCTTCAACCCTAATTAAAAGCTAGTTTCTTTCTGGAGTTTGAGTATCATAAACCAAATCCTAAATGTGCCCAAGAGGAACACATAATGAGCAGAGAAAGCTACTTTATCAAATTTGGGCCATTGAAAACAGGAAAGGTGGGCAATTTAATAAAATCTGTGTAGATGAATTTTCATACTGGATAGGAATAAATGTTTCCTCAATGACCTGTAGGGCTAGATGAACAACAGAGTAATTGATTGATCTGCCTCTTCCCAAACTATTAGCTCTGTTTAAGTTTTCCAAAGCAAGATAGTCACAACTCCAGGTAAACCTATGATTTGGTGGAGCTAGGTAAATAGGCACTATTGATACAGAGCAGGTTCTTGGCTTCACTCAGGAAGGAATTCAAAAGTAAGCCAGTGGTGGACGAAAGCAGTTTTATTAAAGTGGCAGAATTACAGTTTTGTGACTGCTCCTCGCAGAGTAGGGTTAGTCCATAGTCCATGCACTGAGGGTAGTAGCCTATGGGTTATTGGGTAGCTAGATTTATATCCACTTTCAATTATATCTAAATTAAGGGGCAGGTTATTCAGAAATGTCTAGAAAATGGGCAGTAACTTCCACATGTTGCCATGGTATTTGTAAACCGATGCTGGTGGGAATGTCTTATGCTGATTGGTGGTGAGAGCAACTAGAGATTGCTTTCAGCACCACTTGCCAGTTCTGGCTGGTTTCCAATCTGGTAGGAAACTGAGTCCTGCCAGTCTCAGACCTCATTCCCCACTCAGAAATTGGATATACCTTCTTAATTTTAAGGGGGTTGGAAAAAGGTGCAGGTCCATCTTCTGTAACTGCTTCCTAATGATTTTATGGCTGTAGGCTGTGCCTAGCAGTAGATGAGTAAAAATCTCTGCACATCTGATCCAAGGGACCCAAATGCAGGATGCTTTTTATTCTCCAGATCAGAAGGTAGGATGGGTTGGAAGGCTTCTACCAGCATCGTTTTTACATGGAATTATATTATCTGGAAGACACAAACTTTACTAAGAGGCTAAACAAGCAAGGGCCAACAATTAATAATAATAAGATATCTAGTAGAGGTACTAGCAAAAGAAAAAACCAGGTGAGACTTAGGAAGGCATTTATAATAGTCAATCAGATATAGTTGGGATCAGTGACCTGGTTATATCTATGTAAATAGGTAGCTTGTTTGTGCATTTTTTGGATATTAATCTCAACTTACCTAGAATTACTAATAAATATGCATCAAGTTTTATTAATA
This sequence comes from Macaca thibetana thibetana, assembly GCF_024542745.1. Lineage (NCBI taxonomy): Eukaryota > Metazoa > Chordata > Mammalia > Primates > Cercopithecidae > Macaca > Macaca thibetana. Next base: position 24,581,201 of record NC_065584.1, read on the forward strand.
ACTGCACAGACTCCACCTTATTCAGCTAGTAAGTAATCCAATGCTAGTCTGTTATCAAGGATTACATTTGCCAGAGGGTGTAGGGACTCTTGAATTCTTTTTAACGCCTGATTTGTGTTGGTAGCCAGTGATTCTAGGATTTGAGTCAAGTTCTTTAAGGTTGACTCATGGATAGCAAATCCACCCCAAGGAGGTTGCTAGTACTATTGCCACCCAGATTCCCATCAGAATTAATTCTGACAAGACTGGGTGTGCTCAGGGTGGGATGGCCATAGACCTGCCAGAATGAATTATATTGCTTAATTATTTCTGATACTCCTGCATCTCATGGGGTTATAGACGGTGAATTCCAATGGGGCAAAAGTGGCCAATATACATTCACTCCTGTTCCGATTTTGATATATAAGGGAAAGCTATCCCTGAAAGGACAGGTGGCTCCTCAGGAATTCAGAAGTAGTTGTAGAGTGGGATTTCTTCCCACTCGTGGCCACAAACAAAAATGAACCCTATTAGGGACAAATTGAGGCTCTACAGAAATGTGATGTCCATCCTTTGCTGCCAAGTTGGGTCTACCGAAATATTTTTTCCTTGCTCCAATGAGCTGGTTAAACAGTCCTTGTTTTCCAGAGAGGGCTGTATTCTCACATTGCCAGATTAGGCGGTTGTTTTGTTCTTGCACTTTCTGATCCAGCAGAAGGCATCACATATAGTTTCCTCTCTTACAAATGGAATCCCATTTATCTCACTGTGGTTTGGGAACTGTGACTAGAGCTGGATCGAAGCATCACAGGGAAACCCTCCTTTTTATATTATCAGCACAATAATGGGCGCAAAAAATAGTATCATTAGCACACTGGAGATATACATACCCAACTTCTCAGGTGGAATCCATTAAGTTGGAGAGCGCTCCACCTAACAAGTAGCGGGGTCTAAATACTTTAGATCACTATGGTTTGTTAGGAAGTCTGGGCACGTGACTGTAGAATTTCTCTGGATGTGCTAGATGGTGGAGCTCTCTATCCTGGATGTTGATGACAAATACAGCAACCATTAAGATGATTTCCTGACACTATAATTTTTGAAATATTTACTATGAAGCTTTGTTTTCACTCACACTGGATTATGTTAATCAGGAGAACAAACATTAGCCACAGGGGCAGTATGGTGTCTGGTTGGGCCTTAGAGTGGCCTCTACACCCAACAAAGACAAAGGGGGTTTTTCCAAGGAGGAAGCAGTTGGCCAAAGCAATAGAAAAGAAGTATCAGGAAGAGAAAATTCACATTTCACAGCACCATGTTAGACAGATTCTCACTCTGTTGCCCAGGCTGGAGTGCAGTGGCACGATCTCGGCTCATTGCAAGCTCCGCTTCCTGGGTTCAAGCGATTCTCCTGCCTCAGCCTCCTGAGTAGCTGGGACTACAGATGCCCGCCACCATGCCTGGCTAATCTATTTATTTATTTATTTATTTATTTATTTATTTTGTATTTTTAGTAGAGACGGGGTTTCACTGTGTTAGCCAGGATGTCTCGATCTCCTGACCTCATGATCCTCCCGCCTCCACCTCCCAAAGTGCTGGGATTACAGGCGTGAGCCACTGTGCCTGGCTGAGTGTTGATTCTTTTAAATGAGTGGCGGTGGCTCTCCAAAAGTTTACAGCTGTAGGTCGTAGGTCTTCCTTTTGTGCCTGCAGGTACTCAGAAGGAACAGGTTGAATCCTGGAGAAGGTTATCCAGCTAGTAATTCCTTGGAGTTTAACAGCAGTGGTGGTGCTCAACAACATTCAATAAGGGCCCTTCCATTTTGGTTGTAATTGTTCATCAGAGAATACATTTTTCCACGTTTTTAGTAAGACTAAGTATCCTGCTCGAACAAGGGAGCTATTCTTTCCTTTGAGTGAGGAAGTAACACTTCATTTCCATATGCCTGAAAGGCCTCTTGAAGCTGGCCTGAATTGATAATATAAGTGAGTATTCTATGAGTGTCTTCATCAAGTAGCAGGTCTAAAGTTAAAAAGGGTCTTCCATAAGTCATTTCAATGGACAAAGCTTTAAGTTTCCCTTTGAAGCCATCCTCTTCCTCAAAAGTGCTATGGGCAGGAGGAAACATCAGGCCGCTGACATCTTTTGCCAGAGTTTTGTTAATGTCGTTTTTAGAACATGAATGGCTTTTTCTACCTCACCTAAGGATTGAGACCTCCAGAAGTGAAGACGGTAGGTAATGCCTAAGGCTGAAGAAACCCGCTGGGTCACCTCAACTGTGAAGGTGGGTTCCTTATCACTTTGCAAACTTTTTGGTAATCCCAAACTGGGGTCAATTTTTTCAAAGTAATAATTTGGATACTTCCAATGCTTTTTCCGTCCCTATGGGGAAAGCGTTTAGACACCCAGTGACGGTGTCTATAAATACTAGCAAATATTTTAGTCCACCATAAGGTGGCATTTGAGTGAAATCTATTTGCCATTCTTCTCCAGGATATATTCCTTGGTGTGTAAGTTTGAGGAATGGGTGGGGTATGGGATGGCTTCCTGGCTTGTTATCGGCGCAGGGTTCACAGGCCTTGGTGAAACTTCTCATAGTCTGGAAGAATATTTGAGAATCCCATCCTAAATATGAGGAATTGTGAAAATGCCTATTAGTTCCCACTGCTCAGCTTTGGGGAGAGTTTCTTGTTTCTAGCAACCACTCTGAGGGATCATTTTATAAGCTTTTCTGTCCTGCCCATTTAATTTCCTCAAGTGTATAGCATGGTGCCACTGGCATGGTCGGAGTTCCTGGTGTTAGTGCAGTAACCTGGAATGCCAGTGTTTCCTTAGCTGTGGCCTTGGTTGCTCTGTCTGCCAGGACAATTCCTCTAATAACAGGGGAGTCTCCCTTTTGGTGTTCCCTGCAGTGAATAACTGCTACCTCCTTTTGGAATTGGAAATGTCTAAAAGTTCCAACATCTCAGAGTGATGTTATATGAGGGATCTATTGGCTGTTAATAATCCCCTTTTCTTCCATATCACTGCTTGAACATGGAGCACCAGGAATCCATATTTGGAGTCAGTAAACATGTTGACTCTTAAATCTTTTCCTAGTTGGAGGGCCTTAATTAGAGCAATTTTTCTACTTTTTGGGCAGAAGTCTGGGGAGTTAAAGCGTTGGCCTCAGTGAGTTCTTGCTGGCTAACCACAGCATAACCTACCTTTCTAACTACCACATGAATAAAGCTACTTCTGTCTGTTAACCACTCAACACCAGGGTTGGGCAGGGGTTAATCTTTGAGGTCAGGCCTGCTAGAGGAGGAGGTCCATTCTATGGTTTCCACACAAGAGTGAATGAATTGCGGATCTGTTTCTTGGGATGTGAAATCTGGCAGCAGGGTAGCAGAGTAGACATAATTTAAGAATAACATCTGTGGTGTCAAGCAGAATGGCTTGATATTTGAGTAACTGGCCCCCTGTTAGACACCGATGTCCTTTCGCCTCTAGGACACTGTGTACTTGATTTTCCAGGCTACTGCATAATTTAAATTGTTGTCCCAAGATAAACTTACTTGCTACTTCTACTAATAAAGCAGTGGTGACCACAGCTCACAAGCCTTCTGGCCATCCAGCCGCCACCTGGTTTAGCTATTTAGAAAAGTAAGCTACTTGTCTGGGATTATACCTGAGTCTTTGAGCTATGATACCTAAAGCTCTCCCTTGTTTTTCAGCCACATAGAGGGTGAAAGACTTTTCTAAATTTGGAAGTCCCAAAGGAGGGGCTGTTCCCAACTTTTCTTTTAGGGTTAAAAATGCCTGTTGACAGGTATTATTCCAATTCAAAGACTCATGATCACTGTTTTATAGAGCTTCATAGAGTGGTTTTGGCATGAGCCCAAACCCAGGAATTCAAATCCAATGAATACAGTCATTTCCAAAAAGACTCTTAACTGTTTCTTCATCTGAAGGGGCTAGAGTGCCAGGATAGTATCTTTTCATTTTGGGGCCAAGGTCCTTGTCCCAGGAATGGGCATAAACCCCAATATTTAACTTTGTGTATAGAAATTTGAGCCTTGTGTGGGGATAATTAATACCCTTATTTTCCAAGAACATTAAGGACCTGCACTGCGTTCCTGTCACAGTCTTCCCTAATAGTGCTGGAAATTAATAGGTCATCCACATATTGCAACAGGGATCCATTAGTTAACAGTAGTTCCCTCAACCCTTTTGCCAATGCATTGCCAAAGAGATGGAAACTGTCCCTAAAACTCTGGGGAAGGACCGTCAAGGTATGCTGAGATGCAGCATGAATGTCTGGATCAATCCATTCAAAAACAAAAATATACTGGGATTCTGGAAGTAAAGGTATGCAAAAGAAGGTATCCTTCAAGTCTAATACTGAGAACCAATTAGCATCTTCAAGGACTTGGGTCAATATTGTGTAAGGATTAGGAACTATTGGGTGGACTAGCACTGCTGCCTCCTTAACTTCCCTCAGATCCTGAACAAACCTATAATCCCCATTTGGTTTCTTTACAAACAAAATGGGAGTGTTACCTGGGGACTGACAGGATTATAGTAATCTGTACTTTAGAAAATTTGGTATCAGGGACTGGATGCCCTCTTTGCCTCAGGTCTCAAAGGATATTTTTTACATGAATAATTAACTGTGAGTTTTGAAATAACCTGGACTGGGGGTACATTAACAGCTGTACCAGGAACTTTTGTATTCCAAGCAGAGCTGTTTACTTGAGAAGCAATATGCCATGGAAGAGTCTTTTTTTTTTTTTTTCCTGTGTTAAGGCAAGCACTTAGAGCTAGGAGAAGTGTCCCATCCTGCCCTGTTGTCTTCTCCCGAGGCCCGAGGCTTGCCAAATTGGGAAAATAATTCTGTTTTCAGTAAGGAGACAGGACACTCAGTCATAAGCAGAAAACTATGAGAAAATGTGTGGTCCTGCACGGTGGAATGAAGGGGATAAGTGAATATCCTAAATTTTGGCTGGCCATCAATCCCTGTTATGGTAAAGGAGTGGGAAGGCAGTGGCCCTAAGTAATGGGTTAGAACTGTGAAAGCTGCTCCCATATTCAATAACTCAGTATTTTTTACCTTCGCTGTCAAGTGTCACCTGAGGCTCCTCTGTGGAGATGGTAATGTGTACAGTGAGAGGTGTAGAGGAACTCAGGCTCTGACAGTCCTCTGTTCTCTTGGTTATTATGAGTCTGGGTGGCTCAGACTCCCTTTTAAGCCAGAGGTAGTCCTTCCTCCAGTGGCCTTCTTCCTCACAGAAGGCACGCTGATTTTGACCGAGGGCCCAGTGAGTCGCGGGCTCTCGTCTGGGCATTCCAGATGCCGATCTTGAAACATATCCTCAGGATGGGTAAATCTGAGGTAAGAGAGCGCATAAAGCAACTGCTAACAATTGCACTTTGGGGTTATTTATTTTGGTTTTTTATCTCTTCCTCCGCCTTACCCCTATTGTTGTAAACTCCAAAGGCCATGCTTAAGAGTTGGCCCATGGGGGTTTGGGGATCCACTGCTGCCTTTTGTAATTTCCTCCTAATGTCAGGGGCAGATTGAGTATTAAAATGTGTGTCCAGGAGAGGTCATCCCTCTGGGGAGTCAAGGTCTACATTAGAATACTTCCTGAGTGCCTTAACCAAGCGGCCCAGAAACAGGGCAGGATTTCCGTCTCTCCCCTGACTTCTCTAACTTTGTCATAATTAATTGCTTGTCCACACAATTTTTCATGCATTCTACTAAACAAGTTAGCATGTGATTTCGGCGTTTGAGATATGGGGAACCCCTCTGGTAATCCCACTGAGTACGCAGATCTGCAACTCCATCTCCCCAGTATGATAAATGTCATGGCCTTGGTTGTGAGCGGCCTCTCCATCTGCATTTTTACGGCCAGTACCTAGAAAATTTTTGTTTCTCTTCTTGGTACAGCAAGTGGATAATAATATTTGCAACCCATGCCAAGGTAAATCAAAGGACATGGCCCATTTAATAAACTCTTCTGTAAATTTCCCTGGATCCTTTGAAAACCAGCCAAATTTCTCCTTGCATAAAATCAAATTGGACATGGAAAAAGATGCATATACTCTGTGTTCCTCCATCTCTATTGACTCCCTCCCATGATGAACACAGCTTCAATTTTAAGGGCTGATATGGGATGCACTCATGGTGGTACTGGTTGGGCTGATTTCCTCAGGCAGTGGGAGCTATGGGCTAGAGCTAGGTATGAGGGAGATGGGTGCCTGATCACCTTGGGGTGGAATCCTGTGCAAGATAACCGGTGGGTCCTCTCTCAGAACTAGGGGACTGGAGAAGATTTGAAGGGAGTGTAGTCCTTCTAGCGGGAGCAGCTAGGAGACAGTTATATAAGATATCTGAGACAACTTCTTGGTGCCTGGGAGTATCATGAGCCAGACACATCATACAGCTATCCTGTAAGTCAGAATCCTGGTAGAAAGTCATTAAAGCCTGCACATAAGGAACTTTTTCAATTTTCCTTCTCCTTTTACAGAATAAGTCTAATTGTAAAATAGCATTATAACTTTAAAAACCTTGTTTAGGCCAAACCTCTTGGTGCTCCAATTTGTATTGGACCCAAACAGTGTTGCAACAGAAAATGATTTTGTTTTCCTCTTTAGATCATCTAATTTGAATTTGCTCCAGTTGCCTAAAAGACACACTAGTGGCAAGTCCTCTAAGACGCTCGCTGTTGTATCCATATGAAATAAGGTTCTCTACAGAAATTTTTTTTAGTTTGCATAAGCCTAATGAAAGCCTAGTTATTTTCCATGTTTAAATCCCACCTTCTGCAAAGAAAGTGTAAGTATAAGTAACATAGCTTTACAAAAATGGATTATGCAGTATGAGTGGGCAGTAGAATGATGAGTCTAAATGCTACAGAGAACAAAGCAAACATCTTAGTTTTCACAAAGAGGGACCAAAAGAAAGAGAAGGTGATTGTGGAAGGGAAAATGGGAAGGGGTGAACAGCATTGTTCAAGGGGAGACATTGAAGACCATGACTTGCCACGGAATTCTCCCAGTAGCAGAGAAACTGAAAAGAAAACCAAAAACCCTGGCCCCTTTAATCAAGCTGGGCTTGAACAAGGCAGTTTATTGGACAGAAAGGAAGAGAGCACAAGGGAGGGGCCCATAACTGGCTGTTAGAGAAAATAACAACTTCTAACTTCAGGTCAAAAAAAGTGAGACCAAGATTCCCCCAGGGGAACGGGGGAATTTCCCTCAATTCTAGAGGGAATGTCAGTGCTGAAAATCCTGGAGCATCCAGCAGGGTGGACAACAGTACCATTGCCAAAAAACCCAGAGCAACCAAGTAAGAGCCAATGATGGTCTCCTCACCAAAGGCTGAAAACTCCAGAACATCCAGTGGTGGCTAACGGTGAGGCCCAAATGCCAAGTTGGGGTCACAATACAACATAACTCCAGTGACCTAGAGTCAATATACTGGGGCACCTCTCACAAATAAGGGTCCTGCCTTAAACATTTGTCAAAATATAGCTTGCAGGGGGTGAAAACAAAATTATTGCAAATGAAACACACATCCAGGGCAGAAAATAAAATGGCTGGTGGAATAACAAAATGGCATTAGAGAATAAAGGATTGAGGGATGGGGCAAAAGGATGTGCCTCTGTCCAGGGCACCCAAATGATAGCCGACTTTAAATTGACCACCTAGACAGAGGTTCTGTTTCCTGGTTCACCTGATATTGAAGGGGGTGGCAGAGAGGACGCTCACCTGCAAGAGCCAAAATGGTGCCAACCAGTCTCCAACATGAGAACTAGGTGATGGTCTCCTCAGGTGCCCCCCAGCTTGGATAGGCTCAGCTGCCACAGGTAGACCACCGTGCAGACCCATCACCCACCAGCCAGAACAGTGAGTACTCCACAAGGCAGCAGTACTGTGGCCACTTGCCCATTAGCTTGGCTCCACTACCTGTCAGGAAAGATGATGGCCCTGAAAAGAGCCTTTGGTTAGTGTTCCAGCTCTTCAGTATTAGCAGCTCTTTGATGTTACAGACTCAGTACTACAACCCTTGGAGCTTGGGTTGCCAGTTGCCTTGCTGCCTCGCTGACCAACACCTATTGCTGACATCTCATCATTTGTCCGCTGTCCCTACCTTACTGCCTCTTGCCACTTCTTCTCAAGCTACTGGTTGACTTGCCAGTGATGTAGGGCAGCTTCTTGGCTTCACTTAGGAGTGAATTCAAGAACAACCTCGTAGTAGAAGTAAGTAGCTTTATTGAAGTGGCAGTGCTAATAGTTCTGTCACTGCTCATTGCAGAACAGGGCTAGCCCATAGGCACTGCACTGAGAAAAGGAGCCTAGGGGTACTTCTATGGGTTTTAAGTAGCTGTATTTATGCCTACTTTTATTTACATGCAAATTAAGAAATGGGTTATTCAGAAATCTCTAGAAAATGACCAGTAGCTTCTAGGTGTTGCCATGGAATTTGTCAACTGTCGCAGTGCTGGTGGGAATGTCTTATGCTGATGGGGAGCAACAACAAGCAGGGGTTGCTTTCAGAGCCACTTTTCAGTTTTAGCCAGTTTTCAATCTGTTCCGGGAGATGAGTCCTGTTTGTCCCCTACCTCACTATGACATCGCCATTACCACAGAGGGAATAAAGGTGAAATTACATTTTAATTAAAATCAGAAAAATATATTTTATGGTGCGTGACTGGCCAGAGAATGTCATAACTGCATTTGCTTACATCTCTATCCCATTCTATAGACTGAGATCTACTCTAAAATAGACACTGAACCGATCCCAGCACCTACTATTTGGCCTACATCAGGGTAACGGTCCATTAAATATTTTAGAATAAATTTGTAGCCAACCTACTGTTGTATCCCCACATTTGCTAAAGAATCAAGTTTTCTGCTTTTATTAAAAACAATTCAAATGAAGTCTCACTCAGAATAATAAAAGGCTGAGAAGAGTGTGTTATTTATTTTGGGGATAGGCACACAATTTCTTTTTTTCAATAATTTTTTGGAAGGACTTTCTCGTAAAAACCAGAAAGCCCACTAGACAAATTCTAAAAGAGCTGTAACACTTAAAAAATTTTTCAAATTTTGGCCGGGCGCGGTGGCTCAAATCCCAGCACTTTGGGAGGCCGAGGCGGGCGGATCACAAGTCAGGAGATCGAGACCACGGTGAAACCCCGTCTCTAAAAAAATACAAAAAATTTTTCGCCTGTAAAGCTACTCGGGAGGCCTGAGGCAGGAGAATGGCCCCGGGAGGCGGAGCTTGCAGTGAGCCGAGATCGCGCCACTGCACTCCAGCCTGGGCGACAGAGCGAGACTCCGTCTCAAAAAAAAAAAAAAAATTTTTTTTGAGTGACCTGTAAAAGCAAATGAATATATGCCTTTTTTCTACAATCACATGCATCTTTGTTTTTTGTTTTTGTTTTTGTTTTTGTTTTTGTTTTGAGACGGAGTCTCGCTCTGTCGCCCGGGCTGGAGTGCTGTGGCCGGATCTCAGCTCACTGCAAGCTCCGCCTCCTGGGTTTACGCCATTCTCCTGCCTCAGTCTCCCGAGTAGCTGGGACTACAGAGGCCTGCCACCTCGCCCGGCTAGTTTTTTGTATTTTTTAGTAGAGACGGGGTTTCACCGTGTTAGCCAGGATGGTCTCAATCTCCTGACCTCGTGATCCGCCCGTCTCGGCCTCCCAAAGTGCTGGGATTACAGGCTTGAGCCACCGCGCCCGGCGCATCTTTGTTTTAATAGAATAATTTTCAAATAATTTTCAATAATTTTTTCACAATGAAATCCCGGAATTAAATTCTAATATTTATAGGTAATGAAAGCAATTCAGAAACTCAACAGAGAATTTGATTCACTGAGGGAAAATACTTCTTTATTTGCAGAAGGCTTGGAATAAATATTTAAAAGTACAAAAGTTTTAGTGAGCATTGTTTGAAAATCAATGCTTTTATCTGAGAAAACAATCTGATAATAAATATTATCAGAAAATGTAATGCCTCAGGAGAATAAGATTTTTCTGTTATGCATCAGTCTCTCCTTTGGCTCACTTTCCCATGAGAGTAGAAAGAAATAGATAATATTTTACCTATACACCAGTTTGAAGAGCAAGAAAATGTAACGATCTGTTTAGTCTAAATCATCAATTCATCAGTACCGTTAGTGATGCATGGTGGGCTTGATTTCCCGTGAATGTATTGCCGGAAATAATCAATCAATTACTCAGTATACTAAACATACTCATTTTTGGCAGAGAAAATAATATTTTTTAATAATATTCTATTAGGTAGTATATTTTATAGGATATATTCTGGTATATACTATAGTATATGTACTATAAAATATACTAGTTTCAAGTTTCTCTCAAGACTTATTTTTCGCCCATGATCTTAATGAACATGCATAAAAGCTGTTGTCCATTTCTTTATCACTGGGGGGAAGCAAATACGGCAACTCTGGAAACAAGACCCAGTAAGAGAAAGCACTTGCTTTTTGCAACAATTGTGTAGCTCTGTCTAGATTAAAAACTCCACATTTTCCCATTCAATCTCTTCAAAGCTACTTGCTCTCCTGTTTCCTCAGGTTAAGTGTGATGAGAAACAGACCCATGGGTTGTGACCTTTTCTAGGATGAAAGATGCCATGACTAAAATATTCTGTGATTAATGTATATTCATTTTGCTTTTGATAGTACTCAGTGTTGATTCAAGTTTTTCAGATAATTAAAAAACCTGACTTGGTGAGTTACTGCTATGTGTAGCTTGAACTGCTGTGATCTCTGGAATATTTTGTGCCCATATGATTTAAGGAGTTGGCTTGAAGTACACGACTTCAGCTCTTTTTCTGTCTCTTATTCCAAAGTTCAGCTAATAAAGAACACCCTGTTTGAGCTTAAGCATAAGACTTTCCTATTCAGGGACTTCTTAAAAAGGCATAAGGCAAGAACAGATGGAGACTAGCTGTTGCCTGGGAGAGGGAGCAGCTCCAATGGTCATCACATGGGTGCAAGGACTTATCTGAGCCCTTACTGTGTGTGCACATCAGAGACCATCTCTGTGTGGGCCTAAGTTCCCTCATACCTGTCTTTAAAATCCCTACCTCTACTCTCCATCCCCAACCCTCCTAGCACCTCCACATGTTCCGCAACCCATAAGCTCTCCACATTCCCTTCAACTTACGGATTTTTATGGAGACTTCATCACATAGGCATAATCTATTATTAACTAAATCTCCAGCCTCTCTCTTCTTCCAACAGCAGATGAAAAGTGGGGCTGAAAATTCCCAACTTCCAATTGTGGCTTGGCCTTTCTGGTGATGAGCTCACATCTAAGAGCCCACCAAGAGTCATCAAGGGTCATTAGAACAGAAGACACTCCTATCAATCCCGAAATCCAAAAAAATTCTGGAACTCTGTAACAGAAACCCAGGATCAGAGATGAAAAATTTTACCAATGGATTCTTCCCATACCACTATCTGGAAGAGTTTTAAAAGCTATGTTTCAGGAAGCAAAGGCAAAGATCTATCTACTTGCCTATTTATCTGTCTATCATCTGTTGTCTCTCCCTCTCTATCTAAAAAATATATACATATACGTACATTCATATGTATATATATACACACACAAACACACACAAATAAAATTTCACAGTTACAGAGTTTGATATTAATGTAGCCACTCCAGCTTGATTTTAATTTATTTTAATTAGTGTTAGCTATGGTATATATGTTTAAATTCTTTTACCGTTTACTTATTTTATCTTTATATTTAAAATGGACTTCTTTGAGGCAGCATATAGTTAGGTTTCGCTTTTGTTTTCAATCTAAAAATATCTTCCTTTTAATCATGACACACTATTTTCACTTAATATGTCAAGATTAATATGGTTAAGCATAAAACTGCTGTCTTACTTTTGGTTTTTATTTGTTCTACATAATCTTTTTAAAAAGTTTAAAATTTTTTGGCAGTGCACAGTGGCTCACGCCTGTAATCTCAGCACTTTGGGAGGACGAGGAGTGCGGATCATGAGATCAAGAGATGAAGGCCATCCTGCCCAACATGGTGAAACCCCGTCTCTACTAAAAATACAAAAATTAGCTGGGCATGGTGGTGAGCGCCTGTAGTCTCAGCTACTTGGGAGGCTGAAGCAGGAGAATCACTTGAACCCGGAGGCAGAGGTTGCAATGAGCCAAGATCACACCACTGCATTCCAGCCTGGGCAACAGAGCGAGACTGTCAAAAAAAAAAAAAAAAAAAGTTTTAAATTTTTTTTTGAGACGGAGTCTCGCTCTGTCGCCCAGGCTGGAGTGCAGTGGCCAGCTCAGCTCACTGTCAAAAAAAAAAAAAAACGGGGTTTCGCCGTGTTAGCCAGGATTTTCTCCTGAAATTTTTACAGGCTTGAAACGTAAATTTTATTGTGTATATTAAGGTGTACAACATGATGTTACGAGATACAGAAAGTAAAATGATTACTATAATGAAGCAGATTAACATATCCATCATCTCACATAGCTGTCCTTTTTTGTGGGAAGAGCAGCTAAAATTTACTTGTTTAGCAGAAATCCCTAGTGCAGTACAATTTTATTAACTATTGTCTCCATGTTATGCATTAGATCTCTAGACTTTGTAACCCTATATGATTTTTGTTTCTTTGCTTTTCTCTACTCCTGTCATCTTTGGGATTAATGAAATAATTTTATGATTCAGTATTTTCTTCTATTAGTTAGTAGTTGTAAATTTTTGTCATGGTATTTTAGTGTTGCTTCATGGTTTATAGTATACCTCTTGAATTTATCACAATATCCTTTGATAGAATTTTGTATCTTTTTATAGAGAGTGTAAAAAACTTACAACAGGACAAGTTGTAGTCCCCTTTATGACATTTGTGCTATTTTTCTCGCAATTTTATTTCTACATATCTTACAAACATTACGATACATTACTGTTTTCTCTTTCAACAGTTAGTTATTATGTAGAAATTAAAATTTTATGTCTGTATTTATCTGTATCATTTCTGGTGTTCTTTATTCATTTTTGTAGATTCAGATTTCCATTTGACTTTTTTCTTCTAAATAGACTTTCTCAATATTGCTTATAATTCATTGATACTATTAAATATTAATATTTAATAATAATAAAAAATTATTTCAGCTTTGATAGTACTACATGATTTCAGTTTTTTAAATATGTTTTTTATTTTTACCTTTACTTTTGAAAGCTATTTTTCCTGGGTATAGGATTCTACATTGTCAGTTTTGCTCTTTCATTACTTTAAACATGTTTCTCCATTGTATTCTAGCTTATATTGTTTCTGCCAAGAAGTATGCTATCATTCTTGTATTTGATCCTCTACATAATGTATTTTTTCCTGTTTGTTTTTAAGTTTTTTCCTCATTACTGGTTTTAAGCAACTTCATTAGTGTTGCTTTGTGGTTTTCTTCTTGTTTTAGAGACTTGGAGATCATTGAGGTTGAATCTGTGGGTTTATGGTTTTCATCAAGTTTGGGAAGTTTTCAGTGATTATATCTTCATATTTTTTTTCTGTTCCTCTTCTCTCTTACCTCCTTCAGGGATTCCAATTAATATATTAGCTTAATTAAAGTTTTCCTAGAATTTACTAATATTCAATTTATTTTTCCATTTTATTTTGCATAATATTTAGCACATTTTCAATTTCAATAACCTTTTCTTTTCCTGTGCCTCATCAGGTATGATCCTATTCAATATATTTTCCAATCTCGTGTATTTTAGGTTTCATCCTAGAAGCTTAATTTTTATGTTTTATGTCTTCCATTCCTCTGCTTAAACTTTTCTTTATATTCTTCAACATATCTTACATACTTCTGATAAGTATTTTAGTGCCCTTGCCTATTAATTATATTGCCTATACAATTCATATCTGTTTCTATTAATTGCTGTATTTTTTCTCATAGTGAGCTGTAGTTCCTGCTTCTCTGCACTCCTGGCAATATTTGTATTTGATGACAGACATTGGAATCTTACATCATTGGCTGTTAGATATTTTTGCATTTCTATAAATATTCTTGAACTCTGTTCTGGGATAGAGTTAAGTTATTTGGGAACACTTTGATCCTTTTAATGCTTGCCTTAAGCTTTCTTAGGTAGACTCAGAGTAGCTCTTACTCTAAGGCTATTTTTCTGCACTAATGAGGCTATACCCATCTGAGTATCCTTACTGACATCTCAGGAATTCACAGGTATTTTTACACCTATGACAGGTGAGAACACAGGCTACTTTCAGTCCAGTTTTCTCTCTATGGAATTGTCCCTCTCATCCTTTTACTTGTTTCTTTTTCTAAACCCAGTCACCATACATCCATCTGTTAACCTGTATTCAGCCAAAGACTAATGAGGATCACTCTGAAGATTTCTGTAACATACTCTTTGTGGAATGTTTCCTGCAATACTCTATCTTATGAATTCTAGCTGCTTTATCCTCCCCGGACTTAAACCTCTATCTTACTAATTTTCGGTAACTACTAGGACCTGTGTGTGTGTGTGTGTGTGTCTGTGTGTGTGTGTGTGTGTGTGTGTGTGTGTGTTTCCCCTCTCTGTACTGTGAATTGAAAACACTTTCTAGCCATTAGCCTAGGATAAATATTCCACATAACTTAATTCCCTTCTCTTGGGAATTATTATTTTGCACCAGCTATTTTCACATGTATAAAAATCATTGTTTCATAATTTCTTCTGTATCGTTTTTTAGTTTTTTATTTCAGGCAAAGAGGTAAATTTGTTCCCTGTTACTCCATCTTGGTTGGATGTGTAAGTTTAATCATTTTTTAAGATCAGAAGCATATTTTTGGGAAATAATTCAGTAAGAAATGCATATTAAAGTTTTATCTTTATTTGTTATAATACTAGATCTTTATTCTAATATAGAATACAATATGTTTCATAAATCTCCACTTTTTATCTTGCACTATGTGGGTTGTCATGGAAACAACAATGAAAAATTGTAAAACATGATTACTAGTCCCAAGCTGCTTGCAGATTTTATATAGATACAAGGGGAATAATTAGTTACTATAAAGTCTTCACAAATTAGTCATTAATTTAAAAATTCTAACCCATCTACAGGTCAGCAGTAAAACACGATACCATTTCTGCCTCTAAAGCTAAAATTCTGTTATAAAGTATTGCCTGAATTATAAGAATTATAACTATTAAAAATCGTGTGCTAAGGATTGAATATTTGTGTCCCCACAAAATTCCTGTGTTGAAATAATAACTCCCATTGTGATGTATTAGGAAATGGGGACTTTGATAGGTAATTAGGTCATAGGGACAGAGCCCTCAAGAATTAGTTTAGTGCCCTTATGAAAAGAAACATGAGTGAGATGATAACTTTCTAGACAAAATGGGAATACAAGGTGAAGATGGCCATCTGCAAACTCTGATGTGGGCCCTCACCAGACACTGAATCTTCCTTGCCTTGATTTTGGACTTCCCAGCCTCTAGAATTGTGAGAAACAATTTTATATTGTTTAAGTCACTGATCTATTGTTAATCTATGGTATTCTGTCATAGCAGCCCAGAATAACATGTATGATTGTATAATTGTAAAGGCTGTTTTTGACTTCCAGATGGAAACTAAGAGCTTATTAGAACAGTCTAGAAAAGAAAAAGAAGAAAATTTCTCTGTTAAACTGAAGTTCTGATGATAATTAATGCTTAATCTCATTTTTTTTCTAAAATAAGATATATCTCTTCATGTAACCAATAGTAGATACATGAGTTACATAGCATTAACAAATGAAACTGTAAATGTTGTTTGCTCTCTGTGCCATGTACATTCGAGTTTGAATTTTTTCTGGGCTTCCTAATTTCCTAAGGTTCTTTGATTACTGAACTTCTTATCCTTTTCCTTTGATCTGATTTTCCTTCTCCACCCTTTTCTTTTTGTAACACACAGGGAAGCCTCAGTCTTTTGAAATCACTAATTCTCTTTCACAGAATATCAAAATGGAGCAATTTCAGTGATGGCTCAGTGTCTAGGATTATGGGTTTTCTTCCAAAAAAAGTGCTAATTTTTTAAAAGTTTTCTCTTACTTAGTTCAAATATTTTATCCACTAAACTTCACAGAGCCAATGCTCTTAGGTAACTTATTCTCTCTTATCTCTTCCTTCTCTCTCTCTCTCTTTCACTTTCACACACATACACACACACTTTCTTACTGTCATTCTCTCCTCTATTTTTTAGTTTAACTTAAGCTAATATACAAAATAAGTTATCTTTTCTTAAATTTCTGCCTATTTTGTGCATCTAACACAAATCTGTTACACTTTATTTATACTGCCAAAATGGATCCTTTGCAAAGGGACTAATTTAACCTCAATTTTATTTCATTTTAATTATTTTACTTACAGACTGTGGCACATTTGAGTTATAGGTCACAAATAGAAATAAAAGAATTGGATACTGGATTATTGAATGTTGTGTGGAGAAGAATTTGTTTCATCACTTGGAGAAGGACTGCTTAGTGCATATACCTGATGTGAACTGGTGTTATTTATAAGTGTAGAGCAATCTGAAAATGTCATTATGGTAGGAATGTACTCCTGCTTTAAGGGAGGCAAAGCCTAATTTTCTCTTTCACCTTTAAGTCAGTCAGTTCAATGTCTGCTATTCCCCAACTACAGGAAGACATTATAAATGTGATTAAAATATGATTTTTGTTGGATGTCTGACAGAATAGTTCCTACTGAGAAGGCAGGCACAGTAAAAAGAAAAGTAGTTTAAGATACATCATATTAATGGAGAGTACACTTACAAAGAAGTCTCTTGAATCATTTTGAGAATCATGAACAAACTGGAAACCGAAGTTGCTGTGAACTGAAAACACTCTTGAAACTGCATGGTGACGGCAACTGGGGCTAACAGCTAAGAAGGTTACATGGCAATCAGATTCTCATAATTTTTCTCACCACTACTGAGTTACTGAATACTGGTAATCTCCCAGCAGAGGGTGTTCTTGGTTCATTTCCAAAATAAAGAAGTTAGAATAAGCATACAAGGTCTTGCATACTTACTTATGCTAAGCTTCGGACCCGTTGTGGTTCATCCATTCTATTATTACTAAATGTTGCTCATGCTGAGAAGCTCCCTAGCACTAAGAGTCTCACACTTTATTTTAAACCTCAGAGCTTTAAATCAAATACATGATTTAATATATTCCTGGTCCCTCAAAAAAAGAGAGGCTCAGCTGTCCAAGCCCCAGACAACCCCTGGGGAAGGTAAAAGTTCATAATGCCTGAAATTTCATTCACATTAGTGAATAACAAGCAAAATTGTCAAAAGATGTTGGATTAAAGTGTTTTTTATAAACATACAAAATTTAAAAAGTATAAACATGATAAAAAGTTATAGCATCACATCATAACACCTGTAAAGTCATAGCACTGGGGGTAAATGTTTGTGTGCCAGAGCTATCAGCCTTTTCAACTATGTAATTTATATTGGAATCACATGATCATAAGAAAAATATGAACCCAAATATTTAATAGTTCCATTGAACCATTAGACTTGTACACCAGCAAAATTTTAACGATTCCTAAATGTTCTCAATTCTTTCCTTCCTAAGGCATTTACTTTTTGGTAAAATATAGGAAAATAACTAGTGTTAGGTGGAGTCATGCCAACAGTGCTTATAAAGAGGAAGCATTTAGTCTAATTTCTCAATTGCAGGGAAGGACCATTTTTTTAATGTATTTTGTTCTAATTTCTTTCTTTTTCCAGAGAATGTTCCCTATCTTTGGCTTCTGTTCTTCTCAGGAATATTTTTACGTGCCATTTAATAGCTATCTATGATTTTAGTTATTCTACTCCATTGAGGCTAAAAAGGAAACCAAAGATAGCCATGTTCTTAATCAACCTTGAACCAACTACTTAACTACTGTTTTTAAATTAATCTTTAGGTATTGCTTCTTGAGAAGAAAAAAACGAATTCCTTTAGCTATTTCATGAATAACAGTGTACCATATATTTCAAGAGTGATCTTATCTCTTTACTATTTGTTATACTGTTGTAATATAATTTTGTAATAGAACATCAAGATAACTATTAGTATATATAATATACTAATATAATATCATATATTATATACTATAACAGATTTTCAATGCATGATGGTTGAGTGAATAATTAAACTTATGCTATATGTAGTGTGTATAGGCGTGAGTAAGTAAGCCTGACTAATCTTTAAGTCTTGGTCTACCTGCTGGGCTTCAGTGTGGATGGAGTAGCCCGGTGAACACATGCAGTGTAGTATTGTTTGCATATGTATCCCCTGCCAAATCTCGTGTTGAATTGTAATCTCCAATGTAGGAGTTGGGAGCTGGTGGAAGGTGATTGTGTCCTTTGGGTGGTTTCTCATGAATGGCTTAGTACCATCCTTTTGGTGCTGTTCTCACAATAGTGAGTGAATTCTCATGGGATATGGTCATTTAAAAGTTAGTGGCATCTCCCTTTTTGCTCTCTTGCTCCTGCTCTGGCCAGGTGACTGTGCCTTCTACCCTTTTGCCTTCCACCATGATTTAAGTTTCCTGAGGCCTCCCCAGAAGGTGCACAGATGCCAGCATCATGCTTTAGTAGAGGCTGCAGAACCATGAGCCAATTAAAACCTCTTTGCATTTTAAATTACACAATCTCATGTATTTCTGTCTTTTTTTTTTAAACAGGGTCTTGCTCTGTTGCCCAGACTGAAGTACTTTGGCATGATCTAAGCTCATTGGAACCTCCACCTTCTGGGCTCAAGCAATCCTCTTACCTTAACCTGCTGAGTAACTGAGACTACAGGCATGCACCACCATACCAGGCTAATTTTTAATTTCTTTTTTGTAGAGATGGGTTCTCACTATGTTGCTTAGGTTGTTCTCAAACTCCCGTGCCAAGCAATCCCCCTGCCTTGGCCTCCAACAATGCAAGTAGAACCTAACACACCATGGCATGTCAAGCAGCTTTTCTCAACATGAATTTCAGCAAAATACTCTACACAGATTATAGATACTACATCTTAATGTTTTATAGAAATTTCCTTTTATTCCTCCTTAGATAATTAGTAAATTCTAAGTCAGACATGGCTGGCAATTTTTTACACTACTTTCAGCATTTGTACATAAGATTAGAGTAAATATAGTTTCCTGGAGAAACTGTATTGTTGTTGCTTTAATTTAGACTTCTAGATTCAGCTTTGAAAGAAGGCTGATATACTAGGTCTGCAAAGAGTTCCAAGCATCTTTACATTTAATAATCAGTCCAGATGACTCTGTTGTAGGGGGCCATGGCCCTTGGTCCCAACTGATTTTGATGGCTATTACTTATGTTGAAGACCTTG
Source organism: Macaca thibetana thibetana (assembly GCF_024542745.1). NCBI lineage: Eukaryota > Metazoa > Chordata > Mammalia > Primates > Cercopithecidae > Macaca > Macaca thibetana. The sequence continues at coordinate 24,600,541 of NC_065584.1, forward strand.
TTATCAGTTGCCAAAATTTCTCAATTTCAGTCATTTTAAGCTCACTTATTTTTTTTCTATGATTACAAGATTATCAGACACTGAATTTCAAAAAGCAAATTGTACAAAAGTCTCTCTTGACTCTTATCTAGGTAAGAAGAAAAAGTCAGCACTACAATGCTATAGTCATGTTTATGTTTTTGTTTTCATACACATTTCATATTTAAGACTCAGTGGGCCTCACCAAGAAACAAAGGTAAGTTATATAAAAACTATTTAATGACTAGTTTTAACTGGAATGTATTATAATTATGGAAAGGCTAAAATTACTCAAAATCATCTCATATTATAAATCATGCCTTTCAATAGAGATAATATTTCCCCCAAGGGGACAAAAATTGGTTTATGAGAATTAAAAATACCTCACTATTTTTATAAACTGCATATAAATATATATTTTATATATATATGTATATATACACACATATTATATGGTTTGGCTCTGTGTCCCAACTCAAATTTCATCTCAGATTGAAATCTGCACATGTCAAGGGAGGGACCTGGTGGGAGGTGATTGGATCATGGGAGCTGTTTCTTCCTTGCTGTTCTTGTGATAGTGAGTATGTTGTCACTATAAAACTAGAGCTGATGGTTTTAAAGTGTGGTACTACTTTCTCACTCTCTCTCTCCTGCCACCATGTACAACGTGCCTTGCTTCTCCTTTGCCTTCTGCCATGTTATAAGTTTTCTGTGGCCTCCCCAACCACATAGAACTGTGAGTCAATTAAACTCTTATTTATAAATTACCCAGTCTCAGGTAGTATTTTTATAGTAGTGTGAAAGTGAACTAACACAGAAAATTGGTACCAGGAATGGGGTGCTGATCTATAGGTAACCTGAATAAGTGGAAGAGACTTTGGAACTGAGTAATGGGCAGGGATTGCAAGAGTTTGGAGGGCTTAAAGAAGACAAGATGTGGCAAAGTTGGAACTTTCTAGACACTTGTTGAATATTTCTGAACAAAATTCTAATAGTGATATGGACAATGAACTCCAGGCTGAGGAAGTCTCAGATGGAGATGAGAAACTTACTGGGAACTGGAGCAAAGGTTATCCTTGCCATAATTTAGTAAAAAGATTGGTGGCCTTTTTATTCTGTCCTAGAGATCTGTGGAACTTTGAACTTGAGAGAGATGATTTAGGGTATCTGGCATGATATGGTTTGGCTGTGTCACCACCCAACTGTCATCTCGAATTGTACTCTCATAATTCCCACATGTTGCAGGAGGAGAAAGCTGGAGGGAACAGTATGGTGGTTTCCCCCATACTGTCCTCATAGTGAATCAGTCTCAGCAGATCTGATGGTTTTATCAGGGGTTTCTGCTTTTGTATCTCTCTCATATTTCTCTTGCTGCCACCATGTAAGAAGTGCCTTTCACCTCCCACTATAATTCTGAGGCCTCCCAGTCATGTGGAACTGTAAGTCCAATAAAACCTCTTTTTCTTCCCAGTCTCTGATGTGTATTTATCAGCAGCATAAAAACAGGCTAATGCAGTAAATTGCTACCAGTACAGTGGGTCGTTGCTGGAAAAATACCTGAAAATGTGGAAGTGACTTTAGAACTGGGTAACAGCCAGAGGGTGGAACAGTTTGGAGGGCTCAGAAGAAGACAGGAAAATGTGGGAAAGTCTGGAACTTCCTAGAGACTTGTTGTGGCTTTGACCAAAAACCTGATAGCATTATGGACATTAAGTCCAGGCTGCGGTGGTCTCAGATGGAGATGAGGAAATTGTTGGGAACTGAAGCAAAAGTGACTCTTGTTATGTTTTAGCAAAGAGACTGGCTGCACGTTGCCCTGTCCTAGAGATGTGTAAAATTTTGAACTTGAGAAAGATGATTTAGAGTATCTGGTGAAAGGAATTCCTAAGCAGCAAAGCGTTCAAGATGTGACTTGGGTGCTGTTAAACGTATTCAGTTTTATAAGGGAAACAGAGCATAAAAGTTTGGGAAATTTGCAGCCTGATAATGTCATAGAAAAGAAAAAAAAACCATTTTCTAAGGAGAAATTCAAGCCACCAGCTGCAGAAATTTGCATAAGTAACAAGGAGTTGAATGTTAATCCCCAAAACATTGGGGAAAATATCAGAGGTCTTCACGGCAGCCCCTCCCATCACAGGCCTGGGGGCCTAGGAAAAAATGGTTTTGTGGGCCAGGCCCAGGGTCCCTATGCTGTGTGCAGCCTAGGGACTTGTTGCCCTGCATCCCAGCTACTCCAGCCATGGCTAAAAAGGGCCAACCTAGAGCTCGGGCTGTGGCTTCAGAGGATGCAAGTCTTTTTTTTTTTTTTAACGTTACTTTCTAATACTACCTTTTTAAAATTGTTTTTTAGATTTTTATGTTCCAGGTTTTTTATTTTAATTTATTTAATTAGAGAATCACATATCTTTTCACAGGTTTTTAAGTATACTATTTATTGAGGTTATTTTGATCTAATTACTTTCTAAGCTCTAAAATAGCAACAATATTTGGCTTCCTGTAAATATACTCCTGAGATAGGCAGCATGCTTTAGCATCAGGGTAATTTCAAACTCATTAATAGGTTGATAAACCTCTCCTGTTCTATATTTAAAAAGATACTGTGTAGGATTAGTATTATTTTTTCCATAAATCTGAAAGAATTAATGAGTGAAGTCATCTGGGCCTAAAATCTTTGTGGGAATGTCGAAATTAAACATTCACATTTTTCATTTTATATAACTCTATTCAAATTCTTCATTTCTTTTTGAGTTACTTTTGGTAATTTATGGCTGTCATAAAATATGAAAATTTCATCTAACTTTATTAGCATACAGTTGCTCATAATAGTCCTCTATAGCCCTTTAATATCTTAGAGATCCATCATGGTGTCTTCTTTTCATGCCTAATATTGGTAATTTGTATTCTTTTTTAACCCATATGGCTAGAGGTGTACTGTTATTTACTTATTTAAACAAATCTTTAACTTCACTGATTTTTTTCTGTAGTTCATTTCCTATTCCATTGATTTACACTATAATATTTATGATTCTTTTCTTTCTACTTGTATTATTTATTTGCTCAGCTTTGTCTATTTTCTTTAGATGTACAATTAGACAATTTTTCAAGAAATTTTAAAAAATATTTAGTGCTATACATTTTCTTCTAATCACTGTTTTAACTGTACCACAGAAATTTTTACATCATATATATTAATTTTATTCACTTCAAAACAATTTCTAATTTTCTTTTTGCTTTTTTTGAGCCATGAGTTATTAAGAAATGTGTTGTTTGATTTCTAAATATTTTGTGTTTTTCAGATTATTTATCTTTATAATTTAAGTCTATTCTGCTTAGAGAGTACACTAATGTACTCTGTAAGATATCCATCATTTTTGATGTATTTAACTTGTTTTATGGCTGTGATGCTTAATTTTATCTGTCAACGTGGCTAGACCATAATATCCAGATAGTTGGTCAAACATTATTCTTTATGTTTCTGTGAAGGTATTTTTTTTTTTTTCTAGATGTGATTAACATTTAAATCAGTAGACTTTGAGTAAAGCAGATTACCGTCCATAAAGTGAACGAGACCCATCCAATTAGCTGAAGGCCTTCGAGCAAAAGAAAATAAACCGGCCTCTCCTGAAGAAAAAGAAATTCCGCCAGATGTCTGCTTTTATACTACTGGAGCTGCAGGAGTAACTCTTCCCTCAGTACCCAGCCTGTCAACCTGTTCTGCAGGTTTTGGACTTGCTAGCCTCCACAATATTGTATGAGTCAATTTCTTAAAATAAATGTCTCTCTCCCTCTCTTTCTGTCTCTACACACAAATACACATATACACACACAGAGAGAGATACATACACACACAGAGAGAACCTGTTACTTCTATTTCTCTGAAGAACTCTAATACAAAAACCCAGCATATGTTCTGTTTTGGTGAATATTTCATGTGCCCTTCAAAAGAATGTGAACTTTACTTGTGTAAGAATGTGTCAATAATTGTAAATTGTTTAGCTAGTTGTTAATTTTTTTTTTCGGGCCAACTTGTTCTATTAAATAATAAAAGAGAAGTGTGAAAGTCTTCAAATATAATTAGTGGATGCATCTATTTCTAGTTGCAGTTTTTCAGTTTTTGCTACAGGTTTTCTGAAACCCTGTTACTAGAGACATACACTGTTAGGGTTATGTCTGTTTGCTTGACGAATTTACCATTTTATTTTTATGAAATGTCCCTTAAAACTCCTGATAATATTCATTCTTTTAAATTCTACTTTTTCTAATGATAATTTAGTAACTTCAGCCTTCTTTTCAGTGTATGCATTGCATACTCTTCGTCTTCTTTTAGTCTTCATGTTTCATATTTAATCGAGTTCTGTAGGGATAGCATGTAATTTGGGTTTGGGTTTTTATTCAGTTTAAAAATATTTGCCATTTAAGTAAAATGGTTAGATTATTTGAATCTAATGCAATTATGAATACGTTTGCTTTTAAATCTATAATTTTGCTATTATTATCTATTAACTTATTATTTTGTTCTTTTTTCCTGCCTTCTTTTGGGTTGAGACTTTTGAAGATTTCATTTTATTTTTACTAAATTTTATTTGCTCTTAAGAAATTAATTTGAAACTGCCTTGGTTTTTGTTTTTTTAGTTTGCTCATTCGTTTTTGTCTACTTGGGCTACTTTGAATTTCTTAGGTGTGTAGGTCTAATGTTTCCATCAAATTTCAAGATAAATAAATTTCACTATGTATTTAAAGTACACAAACTTCAAAATATATAAATGTATAAATATGTATTGTACAAAATATATATACAAATATATGTACTATACATGTGCATATACAGATATATATGTGTATATATACACAAAATACATCAAGTATATATATGTGTGTGTATATACAATTATACACAAATTATAGTGGGTATATGTTAACCTGCTTTATATTGGCTCACAACTACCTATTGATTGTTTGGGTTTTTTGTTTGTTTTTTAATCTTTTTATTTCCCTTATGCTTTCCTTTGGCTACTTTTTGCTGCTATGTCTTCCAGTTTTCTCAGCTTCTGCAATTCTTAATCATCTGCTAATTCCATCCAGTTAAGTTTTAAATGATAATGCATTTTACATCTCTAGAAGGTTTTTTGTTAACTATTTCATTTCTCTTCTTATATGTTCATCTTTCTTTTAAATATCTGATTATAATAACAGTTGTTTTAACACTTTGCATTCTTATTCCATTACTTTATCATTTCCAAAACTATTTTGATTGATTGATTTTTCCCTTGTTTTATTGAATTTGGACATTGTGGATTTTATGCTATTGTATGTTAAATTTTTCTGTCTCCTTTTAAATAAAATAGTGCTATTATTTTTCTGGTAATATGTGAAGTAACTTGTGGTTTGATTTGTTCTTCCGAGGCATGAGTTTAAGTGTTGGTAGCCAGGTCTTGTATATTCACCCTAGGGATAGGCAAGCCACAGTAGGGTTTGGCCCTTCTAGGGTCTCTACTAAATTATCTGAGTGACCAATGAAGACTCTACACGTGGTCAGAACTTAAATGCCTTATTACCTGCATAAACTGAGAATCATTGAAGTCTTAGCATTCTGGCATTTCTTAGGTCAACATCATGGCTTTTTGCTTTATATAAGAAGGTTTTAGTATTGAGCAAAACTCAAGATGAACCCTATACAGATTTCTGCGTGGCTTCCTGAGGTCTGATCATTGTCTTTAAAACTCAGCAAGACCCCCATCTGAAATGTATCTGCACATTGATAGTTGGAGTGATCCTGTGACTCACCTGATTTTACATCCTTATTTCAGGAGTCACAGTCCTGTAACACCTCTAATCCAATGTCTGAAAAGAATTACTTCATATATTTTGTTCAACGTTTCATTTGTTTACAGCATAAATGTAAATCTGCCTCTCTTATTCTATCATACTTGAAAGAGGAAATTCTTTTTATTGGTAAAATATAATTTGAGCTATTTTCTAAAGCTTATCTTCTTTAATCTTTACATAAAATGGATTTTGTTTCTTTTTTAAACAAATGTATATTTTAATTCCTAAGAACCTACTCTCATTTTATTTTATTCTCTTTCATCACAGCATGGTACTGATTTTAGTGGAAGAAAACTATCATCTTCAGTCTCTCATAGGATATTCATTAGATTTAAAATAAATATCCTCCAGTTGTTCAGTTACCTTTGGTTTATGTGGCTAATTATTCTATTTGTTTATTATGGTCTTTCACACAGACCCAAACACACACATGCATACACACAGACACACAGGCAGACAGACAGACACACACACACACACACACACATTCCACACTTGCTAACATGAGTTTGGAGCCTAACAAACAGGACTGTTTTGGACAGTGGAGAAATTTTCTCAGAATTTTCTGGGCTGTTATTTCCACTGCTCAGTTAATCATTGCTGAAACTCTGTCATTTTTCTGCTAGTGGTTTCTGCTTTCCTTCTGAACATTACACTAGATATATACTCTTTAACATATATTTACTGTGATTTCTGTTGGAAGCAAGGAAAGTTAATTATGCATGTTCAGCCTATTGTCTTGAAGTTGATGGTCAAACTTCCAATTTTTAAACAGATTTAAGAAATGTATTCTATATGAAGGATGTAAAAGATATAAAAGAAGATTTGCTTTTGTTTGAGTAAACATTGTGATGATTTCCACAGTGGGTGTGAATTAAAAGCGATTTTCTATTTTATCAACATGAACATCTGTCTGCAAAACTTTGTAAAAAAAATTCTGTCTGGCTATAACACTAGAGTCTTAAGGCTTAAGCATTTTGTGCCATTGTTAATGCAGGCTGTACGTCTATTATTTTTTACGTCTCTAAAAGTGATGTTTCTGTTAATTAGTGTGGCTTATATTTTCGACAATTTTTAAAGTTGACAAACTATTTTAAAAAATGAATAGTAACGAATAAGCTAAACATTCCAATTTGTTAAACTATGAGATTGCATGATTTCCTTTTAAAAGTGGCTTACAGCACGTTATTTTGACCCCAGTAAAATCGCTTTTATCCTCAAAAATACTCACTTTTTTTCTTCAAGTTGAACAGCTTTAGATTAAAATAAACTACAAGATAAAGGTTAACCTGCTATCATTTTTTTCTTTTATATTTGGACCTATTTAATTATGCTGTCTATGTCATCTGTGAAAACTTTTTCAGAGGGAGAATTATATATGTGATAAGTGAAACATATAGTCAAAGGCTGTGGAATAAATGTTTTCTCTTGTTCCAGAACAGCAAAATAAATTATGTGTTGCTAATAAAATATATACAGAAGCAGATATGATTATAAAACACAACAATTAAAGGGTGAACTTTATCTTAATCCTAACATGTCAGGTTCTAACTGCAGAATACATTGATTAAATAAATTAAAACTCTTTAGATTGATTACTAGAGAAAAGTGATTACAACTCTTTAGATTAATTACTAGAGGATTGATTAAAACTCTTTAGATTGATTACTAGATGAAAGTATTACTGTCCTTGAAATCTACAACATCAATGTTCCTATCACTAAGAAGTAGCACAATATATTGTGTGAGTTATGTAAAATATGCTTGAATACAATCCTAGAGAACATCCAGTTAGGAACAATAAAGTTTAGGGAGATACACAGACTTTAACGTAGTGTGTGCCTTTCATTTATAACCTTTATGCCACTGCTGGTCTAATATGCAAATGGCTGTAAAACGCTAACTGTGGTAATTGATTATCTCCTAATGAGCATTTGTGCATCTAATAACAATTATTGTGCATTTACATCTGCTTTACATACATCACATATCTCTAGGGAAAATCCTAGGGTTTTGGCTGTGTCTTATACTGAACCACTAATACATCAGACTATTCTTTTGACATAGTGTCAGGTTTTACTGCATAACTAACATAATAATGCCAAACATACACCCATCATGTCCTCCTTAGCATTTATAACATTACACAAATAAGGTAAACATTTCCCGTGGCAACCACATATGAATTTTATGTTTACACTTACTTGTTGAGTCATCTAAAAGTCAGTTGATTATTTAGTATTAATGAACAATAAATGATTATTAAATGATTTATGCATTTTTGGTTAATATTGTTTCAAAAAGCAATTCAGTTTCCTGTAATGTCATAAGAAATAAATGCCATTTAAATGAAAACTTCAATAAGAAATAGCTTCTTCTGCTCTTTATAAAATGAAATTTAGTAAATTGTGATATTCAACAGTTACATAAATTGCTATTGATAGTTAAGTTGAATTAATATGTTTCTGTAAAAGTATTACTCTGTAATAGTGTTATAAGTGTTACTTTTCAATGTGTTCTAATATGAGTCACAATTTCAGCATTATTGATCAGTTTAACTCTGTTTAAATAAAAGTATGCTACTTATTCCCTTACCTTTGAGAAGGCTAGGGTAAAATTAAGTTTCAAGCCAATCTGACTCTAGTACATGTACCGTTTCACCTCATTAAAATAAACATGTTTTTCAATAATCATAATGTTATCATTTAGTTGTTCTGTGGTTCTTTGTAGAAACAATGGTTTAATTTGCTAGTAGAAACATCTTTTTGCTTCTTAGGATCCAGTCCAAATACATTTTTATATCAGTGATGAATTCTTAAATTGCCTATGAATTCTAAAATTCAGAAGTGACTGTGGCTCAGGCAAAGAAACTCAATGACTCCTCTTCGAGATGGTAAGGATACATTTTCATCAAACACATGTATCCAGAAGACACTCTTTCTTTATGGTTTAAATAAATCATCCCAACCTCCAATTCTTATGCCTATAAATTGTTCTGCACAAATTCTACTATTTGAATGTCCATTGTTTCTTTGGCTGGAAAATATTGTTTTTCCACCTTAAGCACAAGTCTTCAAATTCATCAGGTAGGTAAGATTTCTCACTAAATCTGAGTTGTGACATTAATCTTTATTTCATTGACTTTTTTTTTTTTTGAGATGGAGTCTAGCTGTGTCACCCAGACTGGAGTGCAATGGCAAGATCTCAGCTCACTGCAACCTCTTCCTCCTGGCTTCAAGCAATTCTCTGCCTCTGCCTCCCAAGTATTACAGGCACCTGCTACCACGCCTGGCTAATTTTTTGTAATTTCAGTAGAGACAGGAATTCACAGTCTTGGCTAAGCTGGTCTTGAACTCCTGACCTCGTGATCCACCTGCTTCGGCCTCCCAAAGTGCTGAGATTACAGGCGTGAACTACCTCGCCCAGCCAACTTTTTTTTTTTCCACCATCTATTAACAGAGACTGAGTGGTATACACTCAAAGTCATTGGCACGTATCTGTAGGTCAGATTTTCAATAACCCTCAAACATACTGTATAATTTTTCTACGCAAGGCAGGAAATATAAAATATATATATACTGTATAATTTCTATATACTGTGTATATATACTGTATATACTGAATATATATACTGTGTATATACTGTATCATACACAATGTAGTGTATAATTTTCCTATGCAATAGTCATATGGTAGCTTCAATATAAATATTTCCTGTGATTACAGTATTGTTTAATATTGAAGCTAAAAAAAGATAACGTAAATTACCTACATATTAAAACAAAAGCTAATTAAATTCATGAGTTTATTATAGGCAAAAACATCTGAGATCTCTAAATAAGTAATTCAGAAAGCAGAGACTTCAGTAGTGGTCATGGTGATAGGGGTTGAAGATGTTAATGACATCAGATACACTCTGAGCACCCACCACCAGCAAGTGAACTTGGTCGAGATGATACACTAGCAACAAGATTAAACATACAGTTTATTGGTTAACTCTTTTATAATTTAAGGAAAGTAATGTTTTGAAAATTAATCACTGGACAAAAATAGAACTGTATAATAGCTAAACAATTACAAAGTTCATCACAAAACACTAGTTTTATTTACACACAATTTTTGTAATATTTTTCTCACTCTTTTTCCCTTTATTTTCATGTCATTGAGCCCATTTATGGACCAAGATATTAGTTCAAGATCAGAATATTATCTCAGAATACATTTTATAAGAAAGTTAGCTCATATAGATATATATAGGCAGAAAACATGTCCTCTTATTGTAGTATCTCATAAAATAGACATAATTAAACTAAAACCTGAGACATTCTTACAAGTAAGCAATGAAAATTAATGCTAACAAATCATAAGAGAAATGGTTTCTGTTTTTTCCTAATCAAACACAGCTTTCCCTTTACACCATTTACAACACACTGGGGCCTAAAGTGTAGGCAAAGATAGAGTACTCCAAAGAAAATGGGCCACAGAAGATTAAAAAACATAATCGGTAGTAAATCCCCAGGTTGTAGAGTCACATATTTTGAGTATTCCTGTCTAATCCCAGAAGATTATAGTTATTAAAGATAATATTTTTGGACCTGGCACATTTGCTTTCTGCTTAAAAGCATCGCTTTGTGGGTGAATGCCAGTATTATCATTATTATTACCAGCACTATGACTACGTGGACGGCTGCTGCTGTTACAAAGGGTAGATCGTGTGTCTATTTTCAGGTCTAAAGAACTGTTCACTACTCACTCATTTTACGAGATTGATTGCCTTTGGCCATGACTTACTTACAATGACTAACATCTGGAATCCACTTAGGAGAGATTTATTATTAGTAGCTCAAACTCTTGATCTTATTTTTGCAGCCATTGTTACTTTGAACAAAATTGCCTTCTTTTTCCAGGTTTCAATTAGTAAAATATCCGGGTATACCTGTAATTTTTTTGACTGCTGAATGAGTTATTATTTTTATTATTTGAGCATTCTGAGTAGTTTGTGTGTAAGTTATGGATCTGTACAGAGTTTTCAAGACTTTCTGTCGTTTTCTTATTTACGTTGTAGACCTTCTCCATACCAACTTTACTTTCCAGGATCTCAATAAACAGCATAGCTTAAATTATATAATACACAATTTTAATGAAGAAATCAAGCCCTGAGGAAAACCTTGTACTCTTTTTGAGGGGAAGCTAAGTATGTGTGCAGTCAGATTTCTTTTAGTGATATGATTATGCATCCATTATCAAAGTATATATTTTGAAAAGAAGAGTCACCTTTAATGGTGATTAATATTCAGAGAGACAATGGGAAAGAAAATCCATTGTCCCCAAGTTTTTGTTATTACTGTTTTTAATTGCCCAAGAAAACCAAGCCTTAACTATGTTCATTTGGGGATTGTCTTTATGGATGATGCTCCTGACAAATGCCCATATTATTGGGACTATTATCATTCTTTTATCAGGGATTCGCTCAGAATTGTGTTACTTTTGACCAATGATTGTTATCAGATTTGCAGAGAAAGTCTCCCTATAAAACAATATCAAAACCAATTGTAAAGAAGAAAGCTGAGACAGGAAGATAATTTCCATTTAAGGTTATGTTATATTGCCATATTTTTCTCACTGAGACATCACACATTTCCATCAGCAGTTTTCTAGCAGTGTCTATAATTTCCCCTCTAATTGCTCCAATGATCAGTGAAAATACTTTCTAAGTGTCACCTAATTAAATAGAACATAGGGTAGCTTGTCTTTGATGCTCTTTTTTTTTTTTTTTTTGAGACGGAGTCTCACTCTGTCGCCCAGGCTGGAGTGCAGTGGCCGGATCTCAGCTCACTGCAAGCTCCGCCTCCCGGGTTCAAGTGATTCTCCTGCCTCAGCCTCCCGAGTAGCTGGGACGACAGGCGCCCACCACCTCGCCCGGCTAGTTTTTTGTATTTTTTTTTTTTTAGTAGAGACGGGGTTTCACTGTGTTAGACAGGATGGTCTCAATCTCCTGACCTCGTGATCCGCCCGTCTCAGCCTCCCAAAGTGCTGGGATTACAGGTTTGAGCCACCGCTCCTGGCTGCTGCTCTTGCATCATAGACTAAAACAGGATATACAATAGCACAATAGCAAGTTTGAGCTGAGCATCCGAAAGACATAGGTTCTAATTCCTACTCTGAGTCACAACAGCTACGCCATCTTGGGAATGTGCTCAGCTCCTTCATTTCTTCCGTGAACTGACACAATTGTATATACCTGGTAAATGTATAAGGATGCAATAAGTTAAGAAGTGAAATGCACTTAGAATAGTCCTCAATGAATTGTAGCCACTGTTGTTATTATAATTCCCACTTAAGTTGTGGAATGATTCCAGTATGAGGCAGGTTATGAAATAATATGGTTTTTCTTGTAGGCCAGTGGCCCTATAAATTTCCATTGTTATCTGCTAACGAATATTTTGAGAGCAGACTTTCATAAAGATAAATTAAGCTTAGGAAAATAAATATCATAGGAGAATATCATAGGCTGTCAAAAATGTTTAATCAAAACAGGCTACTTTTAATGATACAGTCAGCCATTTCATTTTGCGTAATATCTGTACATGTATTGTTTATGCTCAACTTGTAGTCATGTAAAAAATTAACACGTATTTCACGTTCATGGAGGTTGTTTCAGCATATGCTTTACCTGGTGTGTTTTCCTTTCAAGATAGGAGAAACAAAGACAAAAATGGTACAGCTTGCTTCCAATGGCCTTTTAACAGTGATAAAAGATGTGCTGCAGGGGGCTGATCCTACTGTCTGTGGTTGTCTATTAATTGTCCAAGAACACTCATATTCTATACATTAATTTTAATATTCAAGATTATATAAGAAAAGAAAGCATTTCTGACTGTCTGTGTCTTTTGCTGTTTTGCTTTGTTTTGCCTTGCTTTGCATCCTACCCTCTCAACTATTTTCTCAAAGTTCGTCCTGGAAAAATGTTGTGTTTTGTGAACACCTCTGACTTGAGTGCTTTCAATGGATGCATCCTCAAAAGAGAAATTGTATTCACTTGCGTGTGACTCACTCCATATTGACAGTCTTTTCTTTGAATATTTGTTCTATATTTTTGCTTTACCTGTAACAGCCATCCCATAACATGGCTGTTTCCCCTGCTGGGGACTGCTTTTTGTCCCCACCCCACCCCCAAACTCTGTGTATCTCATAATTGGGGAAGGGGTATTTTCTCAGGTGCTGATTTCTCACTACAAAGCATTTATTCTCCCCATTCAACACAAAAGTCTTCCTCTTCTAATGCTACCATCCTTTCTGTCACCAGACCAATCTCTTCAAGGAAGCTGAAAGGAACTGTCTACACATGTGTCATTTTACCCTAATCTTTCTTTCATAATGAATTATTTTCAAATATACAATAAAAGTAGAGCATAGTAGAATTATATATTAAAAATAAACAGAACTTCAGGTACGTAAATATCTATTTTTACCGGCTCAACATTTTTTATTTTTTCTTTCTTCCTCCATTTCTCTCTTCCTCTTTCTTGCTCCTTTCCTGTCTCGTCCTTTTCTTGTTTTTCTTTCTTGTCTTTCTCTCTCTTTCTTCCTTCCTTCCTTTCTCTTTCTTTCTTTCTTCCTTTCTTTTTTTCTTTCCTTTTCTTTCTTTCTTTCTTTCTTTCTTTCTTTCTTTCTTTCTTTCTTTCTTTCTTTCTTTCTTTCTTTCTTTCTTTCTTTTATCAGGGATTCTTTCTTCTTTCTTTCTCTCTTTCTTTCTTTCTTTCCCTTCCTCCCTTCCCTCCTCCCCTCGCCTCCCTCCTCTCCCCTGCCCTTCCCTCTTTCCTTCCTGCCTTCCTTCTTTCTGTCCTTCTTTTTTCATTCTTTCTTTTGAAATAAAACATTGCAGATAGTAAAATCTTTTGTTCCTTAGGTTCTCCTCTCAGATATCCTCTTTCTTCCCTCTCTTAATATTACTACATTTATTAATCTTTTTAAGCTTTTACTATATATGCATCAATTTTGTGTATTTTTAAAACTTTATATAAAATAAAACTCTGCATCTTGCCTTTTATAGTCAATAGCATGTTTTAAGATGTATTTTTCTTAATATCTTTATACTAAAATTTCTTCAATAAATTTGTTTGTATGTCTCCTTGTGTACATGTTTAAGAGTTTTCCGCAATTTTTATTCTGAGGTAGAATGTTTGAACTTAAAAACATGCATAGCATTAACCAGATTAGATAGTATACAATTTCTCATTAATCGTTCTAATTTATACTCCTGATATCAGTGCAGGAAAATTCCAGTGTGTCTATATCTTCATCAATATTTGATTTTCTTTTCTTTACTTTTTTTTTCCAATCTGATAGATGTGTAATGATATCTCATTGGTCCTCAAAACATGTTATTCCAATGTGGTTCCAATCTCCGCAAGACAAGTTATTTCCTTTCTGTAATGATTACCATTAGCCTCTAAAGTGTTTCATAAAATAGATATATTTCAATCTTCAACTCTTTCAGTAGCACTTGAAATAGTTTACCACTTCTTTTTCTCTGAATATTAAGTGATTAATATTTACTAAATGAATGACTTAATAAATGAATGGAAACTACTCGGTGTTTGTTAGAAGAAGTAATCTCTCAACCAAAAAAGCAAAATAAGTTTTTTTTTCCTTTTATTTCAAACTGAATAAAATTTATTTCCTAAGATATTCATTAAATGCCTAGTAAGTAAAAGTATGTATACTAGACATGAAAGATTCAAAGATGCAATTCTTGCCCTTTTAGTATGGAACCATGTCTGGGGTAATATACACTAAATAAATATGTGTCTGGTAAATAACATCATCAGCATGATCTCTTTTTCTTAAAGTATCTTTTAATTGCCAAATTCACATATGTTTGAAAACTTCATTTTCTGACTTCTCTAGAAAGTTTGTGCCAAAAAGCATGAGCTTTGTCTTCTTTACGTTATGTACTGAGGGCATAGAATAGTGCCTAATACATGGTAAATGCTATAAAGTCAGTTTGTATTTGTTGAAAATGTTAAAAAAATGGAAAATAAAAAAAATTCTGTAAAATTTTTATTTTAGTAAGGGTTCATATGAAATTTAAGGTGTGTTATTCTTTATCCAATATCTCTCAATGATACAAAGATGATCTGGTTAGAACTTAAATCGTGCAGAGAAGAATGGTACGATAATATGATCAAAGTACAGACATTTCTCTGAGAATGGATGGGCAAAACAAAATGTAGAAAAAACTCGTACCTCTTCATTTGGGTTTCAATATGAGTGTTGAGACTTGCCTGGGTTGATCTTGCAGGATTTATCTTAATGCTGCGTAGGTGCATTCATAGATTGGTTTTCAAACTCCCCTGCCTCACAATTGATATGATTTCTGAATCAATAACCATAGTAGTACTTGCACATAAAGCATGTTTTTTAAACGGTGTGTGAGTTCCTAAAATGCAGCAATTTAAGTGCAAATTGTTACAAAAAATATTTTACTTTAAGCCATGTTGTTTTCAAATACAAGAGGTATTTCCCGGCACTACTCTCACATAGTAGGTGTTCAATAAATATCTATGGTATTATTAAGCTAAATGTTCCTAGCATGCTGTTCAAAGAGGAGTTTTTGGTCAAATGAGAATCTAAAATAATCTATGGGCTTCTAAAATTGGGAGATGTCTTAGTTTCGGCAGTTATAACAAAAAGTACTGTAGAAGTAAACAACAAACATTTATTCACTACAGTTCTGAAGACTGGGAAGTACAAAATCAAGGTGCCAGATAATTCAGTTTCTGGGCAGGGCCCTCTTTCTGGTTTGCAGAGGAAAACCTTGTTGTATCCTCACATGGTGGCAAAATTATCTCTCTTGCATCTTTTTTTTAAAAGGGTACTAATCCCATGCATAAGGGTCTACCATCTTGACCTAATTACTTTCTTAAAGACCCACCTCAAAATACTGTCACATTGGGGATTAGCACTTCAACATATGAATTTGGGGAAACACAAACTTTCAGTCCACTGCAGGGAATAATGGTGAACCGGCACAGGTGGGAAAGAAAGAAGGTTCTAAATGCTAGATAACTTGATAGTTTTGCCTACATCAGAATGATCTAGAAGGCTTTTATGGAAGTAAATATCAAATGATTGTATAGATATTTAATGTGTCAGTTTTACCTGGTGTCAAAATACTTTATAAAAGAAACAAATGTAACAACAGAAACCATGCTGAAACTAGGATTTGTTTTTTCCCACAGAATTATAAAACATAAACCTGCCAATCAAAGCTACCTCCCAGATTCAGAGCTCTGGTCCCCTAGACATAACAAACTCCTCCTTGTATTCACAAGCCCCAGAGAAATCCACTTGTGAGCTCTTGAAGCATCTAAAATGAATCCTGATAATCTGGTCTTTAATAACAGCAGACCACCCAAAGTTGGCAGACAAAATAGTAATTTATTTTCAGAACAAACTGCCTTTATTTTTGACAGGAAGAATCTTCCTCCACAAAGTCTCAGGGAGAGGATTACTACTTTCTGTACACTCAGTGAACATTTATTATTGAGTCACCAGAAATGAACAAAATATAAAAGCCTTAGAACAAACTTAACAAAACAGCCTTGAGATTTAAGGGGGGAAATATTAAAGAAATATGTATGGGAAATGGTCTACAGGAAACGATGAGTTACTTAAAATTTTCCAACTGTCAAACATTCTCTAGACACATCTATTCACCTAAAATGTATAATCATATAAATACTTGTGAATGGGTGTCTCACTTGAAGATTCTAAACTCTTTCTTTAAGACAGATATTGATCTTTAATACCTTTTTCCTGCCTAGCTCCTAGTAATGTTTAGCTCTTAAGAAAGAAACTTGTGTATTGCTACAAGCACATCAAAAGAATGGCATTAGAGAAGTGTGAGTCATGAAAGCCATGATATCTAAGTGAAATTCTTCCCCTAAATTGCATGGTGTATGAGATTGCAATAATAATTTTCTGAAAACCTTCATTAATGTCTTATAGAGCGCACTCATCAGTATAAAGATGAAATATGCAAAATATCTACCTCTGGACTAACAACTTTACTTGCAGAATTAAAAAAATTGAAATATGTGAGATATAATGGATCAGAAATTTTTGTTTGCTTATTGTTTGTTTTTTTAACTGCTGGGAAGGATTAGATTTACAAGTGGTGATAAAAGGTGTATAAGTAAGTAGATTTTCTATGAGTGAGATGTTGAAATAAGGAGACTGGCAAATTCCTTTCCCAGAATAGGCAAAGATAATTAAAACATTTTCAATCTAAGCTAGACAGAAAGAAAAATCTCAAACTTATGGACCCATTAAAAATAGTAGATGACTTCCACAGGTTTAAGTGAACACTATTCATATAGCAAGATAAAAATAATTTCTGGAGAAGTTTCAGATCAAGTATCAAAACAGTAGAATCCTATTTTGATTGAAATTAGTAAAAAAAATCTTGTTCCTAAGAAGAGGTGTTTTTTTTTCTTAATAATTTCAATTTTTGTTTTATATTCAACAGGGGGTACATGTGCAGGTTTGTTACATGAGTGCATTGCAAAATACTGAGGTTTGGGGTATGACTGATCCTGCTACTGAGGTACTGAGCATAGTATCCATTAGATTTTTTAACCCTTTCCTCCCTCCTATCCCCTCTAGAAGTCCTCAGTATCTATTGTTGCTATGTTTATGTTCATAAAGACCCAATGTTTAGCTCCCACTTATAAGTGACAACATGTGGTATGTGGTTTTCTGCCCCTGCATTTATTTACTTAGGATAATGGCCCCCAGCTGCATCCATATTGCTGTAAAGGATGTGATTTCATTCTTTTTTTATGGCTGTGTTGTATTTCATGGTGTATAAGTACCACATTTTCTTCTCCAGTCCACCATTGATGGGTGCCTAGATTGATTCTATGGCTTTCTTATTGTGAATGGAGCAGGGTTGAGCATATGAATGCATGTGTCTATTTGGTAGCTTGATATATTATCTTTTGATATTCCTCCAGGAATGGGATTGCTGGGTTGAATGGTAGATCTGTTTTATGTTCTTTGAGAAATCTCCAAAATGCTCTTTACAGTGGCTGAAGTAATTTACATTTCCACCAACAGTGTATAAGCATTCCCTCCTCTCCACAGCCTTGTCAGCATCTATTGCTTTTTTTTTCCTTTTTAGTACTAGCCATTCTGACTCGTGTGTGATGATATCACGTTGAGACTTTAACTTGCATTTATCTAATGGTTAATGATGTTGAGCGTTGTTTTTTATATGTTTGTTGGCTGCTTGTACGTCTTCTTTAGAGAAATGTCTTTGCTTGTTGAACTGAAGTTTCTTATAGATTCTGGATATTAGACCTTTGTTGGATGCATAGTTGGAATATATTTTCTGTCATTCTGTAGGTTGTACGTTTACTCTGTTGAGTTTCTTTTGCTGTGCAGAAGCTCTTTAATTTGAGTCCCAGTTGTCAATTTTTGTTTTTGTTGCAATTGCTTTTGAAAACTTAGTCATAAATTTTCCCAAGGCAGATATCTAGACTGGTGTTTCCTATGTTTCTTTCAAGGATATTTATGATTTGATTAAATCTCTAATCCCTCTTTAGTTAATTTTTGTATGTGGTGAAAAGTTGGGGTACAATTTCATTGTTTTGTATATGGTTAGTCAGCTCTCCCAGCACAATTTATTGAATAGGGAATCCTTTTCTTACTGTTTATTTTTGCTGACTCTGTCAAAGATCAAATGGCTATAGGTGCACAGCTTTATTTCTATGTTCTCTAACTTGTTTCATTGCTCTATTTGTTTTTGTATCAGTACCATCCTGTTTTGGTTATTGTAGCCATGTGGTATAATTTGAAGTCAGGCAACATGATGCCTCTGGATTTGTTTTTGCTTAGGATTGTTTTGGCTATTCAGGCTCTTCATTGGTTCCATGTGAATTTTAAAATAGTTTTTCTAATTCTGTGAAAAAAAAAAAAGACATTGGTAGTTTGATAGAAATTGTACTGAATCTATAGATAGCTTTGAGTAGCATGGTCATGTTAATGATATTGATTCTTCCAGTCCGTGAGCATGTAATGTTTTTTCATCTGTTTGTGTTTTCTATTATTTCTTTCAGCAGTGTTCTGTGGTTCTTCTTTTAGAGATTTTTACCTCCTTCGTTAACTGTATTCCTAGGTGTGTGTGTATGTGTGTGTGTGTGTGTGTGTCTATTGTAAATGGGATTGCATTCTTGATTTCACTCTCAGCTTGAATGTTATTGGTGTATAGAAATGATACTGATTTTTGTACCTTGATTTTGTGTCCTGACACTTTACTGAAGTTGTTTATCAGTTCCAGGAGGCTTTTGCTGGAGTCTATAGGATTTTCTAGGTCTAGACTCAGATAGTGAAGAGAGTGATCTTTTTTTTAAATTTTAATTTTTCCTATTTGAATGTCTTTTATTTATTTCTCTTGCCAGATTGTTGTGGCTGGGACTTCCAGTACTATGCTGAATAGGAGAAGTAAGAGTGGATATCCTTGTTTTGTTCCAGTTCTCAAGGGGAATGCTTCTAGCTTCTGTCATTCAGTATAAAGTAGGCTGTGGGTTTGTATAGACGACTCTCATTATTTTTAGGTATGTCCCTTTGATGCCTAGTTTATTGAGGGAGTTTTTATCATGAATAAATGTGATTGAAAGCTTTTTCTTTGTATATTGAGATGATCATCTTGTTTTTTGTCTTTAAATCTGTTTATATGGTGAATCATATTTATTGATTTGTGTATGTTGAATCAACCTTGCTTTCCAGGAATGAAGCCTACTTGATCGTGGTAAATTAACTTGTTGATGTGCAGCTTGATTTAGTTTAATAGTATTTGGTTAAAAATTTTTGCATCTATGTTCTTCAGGGATATTGGCCTGTAGTTTTCTTTTTTCGTTGTGACTTTGCTAGGTTTTGCAGTTTGTTTGTTTGTTTGTTTTTTAAATAATCAAAAAGGGAGCAGTTGGAAAAACACTGGACAAGTTGGCTGAATGAAGAATGAATGTGTGTGCAGTATTTAGGAGGTTTAGAGAGAGTGTGGTGAACAAAAGGGAATGCAGCATAAAAGGAGCCTCAAAGGATGGAGAAATAGAAAAGAGAACTTACTTGTAGAGTTCATCTACTTCACTGATTTATAATGTGCTCTTTTGTGCCAGGATGAAGAGAAAAATAAAACCTTAAATTACTATGCATAAATTATAATAACTACTTCTATAATTAAATGAGAGATTTGAATCCATATTTCTTTAATAATATAAGAAGAGAAAAAGTTGAAACAAATACTTGGTAAGTGAGATCCTCAGGGCAAGTGTTGGGTGGAGACAGCCAATAACTCCACTGTTAGGGTTGTGGTACTTAAAAGATAAAAACAGAGCGTTCTCAATTCATTAGAATTTTAAGTAAATAAATGTTATTCACACAAGTATGTTCCATGTAATAACTTGAACATGCTTTAACTGCAAACTTATCTGTTATTTATTTAAATTCACATTTTACCCAACACCTGACAACTTCATCTGCATTAAAATGTAGGTAGGAGAAAGATGAGTTAGTGAAGAAGAAAATACCTGGTCGTAGGCCATGCAGGATGTAAAAATTAAAAAACACACAAACACACAAAACAATGAGGTTTACTGTACAGTTTTAAATCAAATGGTATACGGTGCCATAATATATACCTTCTCAATTTTAGACTCACATTCCTTTAAAAGGCCACTACGTAAAGCTTGGATAAGTGGTTTGATGAGGAAAAGGGTTAACATAAAATTATATTGTTGGAGGGATGGTGGCAAAGTCTGGCATAAAGTGATAATTAAGAAATCATGTGTAGTTCTGACTTTAACACGACTAAAATCAGAACCTTATTTCTCTCTTTCCATTTCTTCCGAACTTGCTCTATTCTCAATGTTGCAAAATGGGTATAGGCTGTGTTGCATTTCTCACCTACAGTATGAGCAGAGAAGCTTATCCATTCCGTTGCAGCAGGTCCAGAGACGTTTCACTGAAGTGCTTTGGTTTTTATTGAATTGCATGCTTAATATCTCTGGACAAAAAGATGTGTACATGAAGAGGATGTTTTGATAGGCCTGACCTGAGCTGTATGCTCACAATAAAAGCTAGAGACACAGTCATTTGACATTAAAACAACTGAGAAAAGATGATGAATCGTGAGAAGATATTGGGATATTATGTACAAAAGAGGGGTTATAAATACTTTATGGCCAAAACAAAAACAAAAGAAAAAAATGTAAGAAAACAAACAAACAAACAAACAAAAAAAACTAGCACTGTTCCACTATAAAGTTTAAACAAATCTAACTTTGGTTCAGGCTTTAGAAACTGATTGACATCTGGGTTATGTATATTTCACTTCCCACTTTCTGCATGGTAATCTTCTAAACTTTAGAAACTTACCTTATAACTCTTTTAGGCTTGCTATGAAGCCTGCCCCAGATAAGCACCTCATAAAAGAAGAATAAATAAATGAATGAATAAAAGCAAATGTCATGCTATAGACTTTTGAATAAAAAGATTTTCTCTACAACATATTAAAAGGACGAACCAGCAGAATGTTTTCAAACTTTGAAACAATTTTGTTTAAGTTAATCATGTCTGAGATGATAAATAAATCAGCAGGAAAAAAGTGAACTTCAAAACGTGTGTCTTTAGGAGTATTTGAATTGGAAAACCACTGACAATTGCTAAAGTGACCTTTGACTGGTTATTCATCTTTGGAATAGGAAGACAATTTACCTGATCGTGTTGTCATGATGATTAAATATGACTTATGTACATGCAAGTGCTGAGCACTAGTCTATTACCTCTATGAGCATTGTGATCACCATGGCATATCCAGGGACTAGCTCAATTTCTAGTACATTGGAGGCACTTGACAAATGTTTCCTTAATTTGAAATCTGAGAAGAGGACATTAAGGTGAGTTATCCCGTTTTCTTTCTTTTCTCCCACCTTCACCCCTAGAGTGTGTGTGTGTGTGTGTGTGTGTGTGTGTGTGTGTGTGTGTATGTGTTTGAGAGAGAAAGAGTGAGAGAGAGAGAAAGAGGTGGGGGAGGGGTGTTATTTAGGGTAAAAATACAAAGTAGTAACAATTCATTGTCCTTTTAAATCAAACATTATTCAAACTTCACATGTCACACATGTCAGGAATCCATCACATTTTACTGAGTATTTAAAATTTCATTTGTTTTCGCTCTGAGTTCTTTCACATTAGATCCAGCAGTTGAGATACATTTTGCTCGTGCTGCAGTTTTCTATTATGGATATGTAATGTGTCTAACAAAGAAATGAGAAACTAAAATTGTTGCTTTTGCCTCCTGCCCCTCATTTCTTTTTCTCATGCTCTGAGGAATGTCTTCTGCATATAATATAATCCTTCAAAGGAAAAAGTTATATATGTATTAATTATGCAGTAACGTAAGAGGAATTTTTTATTATTTTTTAAAATTTCCTTAGGTTTTTGGGGAACAGGTGGTGTTTGGTCACATGAGTAAGCTCTTTAGTGGTGATTTGTGAGATTTCGGTGCACCAAAATCACCTGAGCAGTATTCACTGTACCTAATTTGTAGTCCTTTACCCCTCACCCCCTTCCCAAACTTTCCCCCAAGTTCCCAAGGTCCATTGTATCATTTTTATGCTTTTGCATCCTAATTGCTTAGCTCCCGCTTATGAGTGAGAACATACAATATTTGGTTTTCCTTGACTGAGTTACTTCACTTAGAATAATGGTCTCCAATTCCATCCAGGTTGAGGTGAATGCCATAATTTCAAATATATATATGAAATATAGATACATATTTTACAATTTCTTTATCCACTCATTGATTGATGAGCATTTGGGCTGGTTGCATGTTTTTGCAACTGTGAATTATGCTGCTATAATCATGTGCATAAGTGTCTTTCTTTGTATAATGAGTTCTTTTGCTCTGGGTAGGCACACAATAGTAGGATCGCTGGATCAAATGATAGTTCTAACTTTTAGTTCTTTAAGGAATCTCCACACTGTTTTCCATAGTGGTTGTACTAGTTTACATTCTAACCAGCAGTGTAAAAGTGTTCCCTTTTCACTGCAACCAGAAAACTTTGTTGAATCTAATGTGATATGACTGAATATCTACAGGTTTTACTTAATTTTAAATGTTCTATGTCAGTTAATATTTATGTCATCATCTATAGTAAGTTCCACATAAGTACATAAAACCATGAAACAGACCTAACTGAAATTTAAAATATCTGTTTACATTTGTAATGAGTTTTAAGATAGTGTGAACTTAACTGATTTAAGTTAATATTTAAGTTTAAAATTTAGGTCAGAAATTATAAAGGGATGATTTTGTAGTTAATATTATGAAGGAAAAACATTTCTACCATTTACTTAGAGTGACTGGAATTTGTATGGCTTATCAACATTAACTTACTTTTACTCTGTGCATGTCATTGAACTTTATAATAGTTGAGAAATATAAATAATAATAATGTCATAGTATATATCTAATTACTGCTGATTCAGATGTAGACAACACCTTTGAAATATTTGTTGTGTGTTCCATTATTGTCATAAACTTTAAAATAAAATGAACTTTAATGATGATAAAGGTAACTTATAACACATATCAGACATGTGGGAAGCTTGGAACTCCAATTATAAATTGTGAACAAACCCACTACACAGATAATCTGTAATATTTTTGAACATATTATTCTAAACCACTTTCTATGTACAAACACCAGGTACATATATTTCAGCATTATTGACTGTATTCTGTGGAGTTTGGAGGTGAGGAAGTTTGAACAATGGGGAGGTATTAGCAATTGCTGCCCCATGGAATTAATATTTGAGAGGCTAAGGGCAAGCAGATACCCTGAGAAAGCTGGCATGTGTGTCAAATACATATAAAAAATGGGAAATATGACGTGAAATGAGGCTGGAATCTGGACAAGGGAAGATCACAAAGGAGGTAAGAACTTTGGTCTTTATCATAAGAACAATGTTGTAAATGAATCCTAGGAATGACATTAAATGACCCTCTCTGTTGTTAATTTTCTCTCACTTGAGTGTCTGAAGACCCTCTAAACATGATGAGATATCATTTCACCATAATTATGTTACTTAACTTGGCAAAAAGGTGAACCACATTTAATCACATTAGGGCTTTTAGAGTTTTTTCTAACTGGTAGAAGAAATAAAAGCCAGAGAGATTTGCAGCATGCAAGCGACTCAATGCATCATTCCTTCTTTTGAAGGTGAATGGGTCCTCATCCTAGAGTCTAGGTGGTCTCTGGAAGCGAAAAGCAACCCCTGGCTGACAGCCAGCAAAGCAGCAGGAACTTTAGTCCTAAACCTGATGAAATGAAATTCTGCCCAAAACAGAAATGAGCCTGGAAATGAATTCTTTCCCAGAGTCTCCAGATAAGATTCTAGCCGGAAGACTCCTTTGTTTTAGCCTCCTGAGACACTGAGCAGAAAATTCAGTTGAGTCTACTTGGACTACTGACCTACAAAACTCTAAGATAATAAATTGATGTCATTTTAAGTCATAAAGTTTTTGGTAATTGCCTGCAGTAATAGAAAACTAAAGGTAATGGAAAATATAAGACAAAGCAGTATCAAAATTTGATTTGCATTTTGAAAATGTCACTCTCTGGGGAAATGGAGAGAGAGAGAGACAGAGAGAGACAGAGACAGAGTGAAGAAAGAAAGAATTCTCGAGTACGTGCAGAAACAGTGGAAAGATCTGTTAGGAAGCATTTGAAATAATCTAGGACAAAGAAGACAGTATCTTGAACGAAGAGTAAAAGATGCAGTAATGGAGATTTTAAAAAAGAAAATCAGTGTCCATAAAGAATGTGCTACTTCTTTTACTCATTCAACTGAAGATGTTTTAGGAAGTGTGCTGGGTAATAGGGACAATGAGGATTGTGCTAAAAACATATACTTTTTCTATATCAATTTCTACCCTCTCTCTGCCTTCCTTCCCTGGAGGTTGTTCTATAGAGACTACAGAAATAAATTCTCCTGTCCTCTTGTTTTGATTTGAATTTAACCAATGAGAAGCACTGGCAAGGGGCTGGAGGGAGGGAAGAGAGTGAGGCCAGAGCATTCATTTGTTTCCTTTTATAATTTATTTTCATTATATTCACCATATTTCCTTCATATTCATTCTTCTTGTTTGCGTTTTACTCGGTTTTCTCCCCATGAGTCATTGTGAACTGACTGCATCACTTAACCAA
Organism: Macaca thibetana thibetana; assembly: GCF_024542745.1. NCBI lineage: Eukaryota > Metazoa > Chordata > Mammalia > Primates > Cercopithecidae > Macaca > Macaca thibetana. The sequence goes on from NC_065584.1 coordinate 24,625,659, forward strand.
ACATCATAATGTCTATTGGTGGCCCGCTCCCCTTCCCTTCTTCTGAATCTGGCACATGCTCTTTTCTATTACCCCCTTTAGGCCTAGGGGTGATATACTAGGTCTGGGAATTACATTATCCCAGTCTATGGCCAATTCATTGTAAATAGTTTCACCGTGAATTATCTTCAATTTACTCTCTCTGAGGATGCCATCAATTCCATGTATGGATTTCAAATCTAACCCAAGTGCTTAGCCCCTTTTTCACTATTGCATGTAGTGAATTCAAGTATCTCTCACCCAAATGGTGATCATATGCACTGTGATAGATTAACCTAGAAGAGAATCATATATGGGAAGGGCTGGCTCAGGGCAGAGAGTAGATTTGCTCGGATTGGATAGGTAACCCTTGAAGTATCATACCAACAAACAGGTGGAAACATTAAGTAGGAGGTTGGATACATGAGTACATTAGTCTCTTTTCATTCTGCTGATAAAGACATACCTGTGACTGGGGAGGCCTCACAATCATGGTGGAAGGCAAGGAGGAACAAGTCACGTTTTACATGGATAGCAGCAGGCAAAGAGAGAGCTTGTGCAGGGAAACTCCCCCTTATAAAACCATCAGGTCTCCTGAGACTTGTTCATTATCATGGAAACAGCACAGGAAAGATCTCCCTCCATGACTCAATTACCTCCCTTCAAGTCCCTTCTATAACTTGTGGGAATTCAAGATGAGATTTGGGTGGGAACACGTGTCAGCCAAATTATGTCAATGAGTTTAAAGTTTTACCGACAGGTGAAGCCAAGAGATAGAAATAGTTCAAATACACAAAAGCTGAATCCATAAATATTATGAGATTTTACAGGAGGTAAAGTATACAAAGAGAAAAAGGCCTAAAATTTTCTTAGAAAGTTTGGATACCTTAATATTTAAAATACTGATGATATAGCTTATATTTATGAAGACAGGCACTTCTGTACACTTTTGGCAATGTAGAAATTATGCCTCAGAAGGTCATGTGTCTAGAAAGCAGAAGAGCAGATAGTCTGGCTCTAGAGCCTCTAAACTGGATAAAGATTACCCTCAAAGGAGACAGAAAGAGTAGCCAAAGAGGATGGTGGGATAACACACAATTAGAGTAATCATTCTGATGACAACAGCGTCAAACACCTCTGAGGAATCAAGTATGATGAGCATATAATGATATTCATTGGATTTAGTAACATGGAGATTGTACTTTCTTTTCTTTTCAGTCACAAAAAATTATGCAATAAATTTCTTGCATGTACCCTTTATGCTTTTATCTTTTCTAGAAGTGGAATTGCTAGATCAATGAGTATGGCTGTTGTAACATTGATAAATAATTTCAGATTACTATTCAGAAAAGGTAGACATTTATACTCATAAAAATAGTAGAAGAAAATGTGTGTTCCATCAAGTCTTTCCAACACTGCTGTCAACTTGATGCTGATGTCTGTCCACCTAAAATAAACTCCAGTGTTGTTTAGTTGTGTATATTTGACTAGTAGAGAGGGAGAAACATCTTGCATATAACAGTTGTGAAGTTATTATGTTTAGGGGTGTGACTCTTACAAAAGACAATGACAAAGAAAAGTCTGTAAATTATGCCTTTTTAATGTCTGACAAAGCCTAAGTCAATGATGTCCATTAGCATATATTATTTTAGATTAACATTAGCTAAAATTAATTCAAGAAAAAAATGCTTCTGTAATCCCTTTACCTTGCTGCATTTTTATTCACATTTAGCAACCTTAAGCATCTGACATTTGTCATGTAGCCAAATACATATTCATTGAGCAAGATGAATGATGATGATTGATCATGATGATGACAACAATGATGATAATGATGGTGATAGTGAGGATGACAATGACAATGGAACTCATGCCTTGATGTAGTTTCTCAAGAGTTGGGTGTTTTCCTTTTAATATTTTTCAGAATTTTTTTAACACAATTGCACTCAGGAATTGGAATATCATTTGTATTTCATTTTTTATCAGTGTGCAAAATGAGCAGGAATAAAGGAAGTTAAAATAGGAAACAGAATGAATTGTGATTTTTGCTCACTTGTAGATGTGTGGACGTGGGCGTGTGGATCTCTTTGCTATTACCTGCGGCTCTGCCTAGCTTTGTAGAGTTCTCTCTATCATATTCTATCTAATTTATATTCTGCTTCTTTAAGACTATCTTTAAATTATTGGTGTAGTGTAAGCAATACATCTTTTAAATTATAACTTCCTCCCGCAATTATCACATAACTTCCTGTCTCCAACCTAAACACTTCTCTGGCATTTTATGAGTTATCCATCTAGATCTGCTATTTGGTCCACAACTTTATAATCAGAAATTCCCATGGAAAACAGACTTAACATATATTTATAGTACTGGTGGCTCATGCATACAAAGAGTACAGGGAAGTTTGGGTCTCATATTTGGCTCACAATTGAAGCAGATTGTTTTGCACATCTGAGTGACAATAAGTATTTTCCTTCAAAAGACAACAATCTGAAGTACATTAAATTAACTTTCTCCAGCGCAGAATATTTTTAATGACTTTAGATTCATGTGATAGGTAGCAAAACGAGTTTTACAGCAAGTTTGATGATAACTTATCATTTCTCTAAAGAAATACAAAATTTAACAAGTTAAGTGATAATAAAATAATACAATGATAAATAGGATATATCAACCTAAATTTGAACAAAATGCTTACAAATGTCCAATTTTAGTGTTTTCATTTTTGAAATGCCACTGCTCATTATATGAATATTGTCCTCTCTAAAATGTGTCCAAAATAACAAATTTAATTGGATAACTCCCATCACTTAATTCATAGCATTCTATTGACCATTCAAAAAAGTTATCTTCTGGCCATAATATCCAGCACAATCATTTTGATGCCTAAAGGAGGGTCTCAAAGATATGCAAGAGTCCTTGCTTATCAAAACATACACATTTTCTAATGGCATGTATATGATGATGGGTAACATAATCCAAGAACTCTGATATAAAAGGTAAGAACTCTAAAAGGACTATTTAGAAGTTACTTTACATGTAAGTATTGCCAGTTTTGCTGTTTTAAAATGTTTTGCCTCACTATTCTGTGCTTTGTATTTCAAGTGGTTTATTCTAAATGTACATATTAGCAGTTGTACAGCTAGGCACTTTTATTCATGATTGACAAAAGCAATTAGTTGAAGGCCAAAGGAAGGTAACTCTTGTGAGGTATGGCATGATACAGAGGTTCAAACAACATCTTTGAAACTCGGTCTGGCTATACCCTCTGCCCAAGATTGTCTTTGTGTTGGTGCAGGCTCTCTCATGGTGTCAATTCAAGCACTGTTCTTTACGTATGTCTCTCATTTGAGCAACTCCAACAAGAGAGAGCGTTTATTTTGAAACAGTTCCTAGCAAAATCCCAGGGCTGGGCTGGCACTCATTGGTATAGCTTCTGTATTAGTTCATTTTCATGATGCTGCCAAAGACCTACCTGAGGCTGGGCAATTTACAGAAGAAAGAGGTTTAATGGACTTACAGTCCATGTGGTTGGAGAGGCCTCACAATCATGGTGGAAAGCAATGAGGAGCAAGTCACATGGATGGCAGCAGGCAAAGAGAGAGATTGTTCAGGGAAACTTTCCCTTATAAAACCATCAGATCTTGTGAGACTTATTCACTCTCATGAGAACAGCATGGGAAAGACCTGCCCCCATGATTCTATTACCTCCCACCAGGTCCCTCCGACAACATGTGGAAATTCAAGATGAGATTCAGGGGTGGGGACACAGCCAAACTATATGATTCCACCCTGGCCCCACAAATTTTATGTTCTCAAATTTCAAAACCAGTCATGCCTTCCCAACAGTCCCCCAAAGTCTTAACTTATTTCAGCATTCACTCAAAAGTCCACAGTTCAACATCTCATCTGAGACAAGGCAAATCCCTTCCATTAATGAGTCTGTGAAATCAAAAGCAAGTTATTTACTTAGTAGATACAACGGGGATACGGGCATTGGGAAAATACAATCATTCCAAATGGGAGAAATTGGCCAAAATAAAGGGACTACTGGCCCCTTGCAAGTCCTAAATCCAGCAGGACAGTCAAATCTTAAAGCTCCAAAATGATCTCCTTTGACTACAAGTATCATACCCAGGTCATGCTGATGTAAGAGTTGAGCTCCCATGGTCTTGGGTAGCTCCGCCCCTGTGGCTCTTCAAGGTACAGCCTCCCTCCAAGCTGCTTTCTGGGCCAGTGTTGAGTGTCTGTGGCTTTCCAGGCAGACAGTGCAAGCTGTAGGTGGATCTACCATTCCGGGGTCTGGAGGACAGTAGCCCTTTTCTCACAGCTCCACTAAGTGGTACCCAAGTAGGGACTCTGTGTGGGGACTCTGACCTCACATTTCCCTTCTGCACTGCCCTAGCAGAGGTTCTCCATGAGGGCCCTGCCACTGCAGCAAACTTCTGCTTCTGCATCCATGCATATCCATACACCTTTTGAAATCTAGGCAGAGGTTCCCAAACCTCAATTCTTGACTTCCATGCACCTGCGAGCTCAATACCACATGGAAGCTTCCAAGACTTGGTGCTTGCACCCTCTGAAGCAACAACCCAAGCTGTGCTTTGGCCCCTTTAGTCACAGGTGAAGTTGCTGGGAGACAAAGCACCAAGTTCCTAGGCTGCACACAGCACAGGGACACTAGGTCCAGCCCACAAAACCATTTTCTCCTCCTGGGCCTCTGGTTTGTGATGGGAGGGGCTGCCATGAAGACCTCTAACATGCCCTGGAGACATTTTTCCTGTTGTCTTGGAAATTAACATCCTCATTACTTATACAAATTTCTGCAGCCTGCTTGAATTTCTCCTCAGAAAATGGGATTTTCTTCTCTATCACACTGTCAGGCTGCAAATTTTCTGAACTTTTATGTTCTACTTCCCTTATAAAACTGAATGCCTTTAACAGCACCCAAGTCACCTCTTGAATGCTTTGCTGCTTAGAGATTTTTTCCTCCATATACCCTGAATCATCTCTCTCAAGTTCAAAGTTCCACAAATCCCTGGTACATGGGCAAAATGCTACCAGTTTCTGTGTTAAAACATAATAAGAATCACCTTTGCTCCAGTTCCCAACAAGTTCTTCATTTCCATCTGAGAACATCTCAGCCTGGATTTCACTGTACATAAAATAATCATTTTGGTCAAAGCCATTCAACAAGTCTCTAGAGAGTACCAAACTTTCCTGCATTTTCATGTCTTCTTCTGAGTCCTCCAAACTGTTCCTACCTCTGCCTGTTATCCAGTTCCAAAGTCACGTCCATATTTGCAGGTATCTTTGCAGTAGTGCCTCACTCTATTGGTACCAATTTACTGTATTAGTCTGTTTCACACTGCTGATAAAGACATACCTGAAACTGGGTGATTTACAAAATAAAGAGAGGTTTAATGGACTTACAGTCCATGTGGCTGGGAAGGCCTCACAATCATGGTGGAAAGCAAGGCAGAGCAAGTCAAATTTGACATGGATAGCAGTAGGCAAAGAGAGAGCTTGTGCAGGGAGACTCCTTCTTATAAAATCATCCGATCTCATAAGACTTATTCACTCTCAGGGAACAACATTGGAAAGACCTGCCCCATGATTCAATTACCTCCCACGAGGTCCCCCCAACAACACATGGGAATTCAAGATGAGATTTGGGTGGGGACACAGATAACCATATCAGCTTGCAACATTTTTAACCATTCCAGGCTGGGCGTGGTGACTCACGCCAATAACCCTAGCACTTTGAGAGGCCAAGGCAGGCAGATCACTTAAGGTCATGGGTTTAAAAGCCTGGCCAACATGGTGAAACTCCATCTCTACTAAAAATACAAAAAAAAAAAAAAAATTAGCAGAACATGGTGGTGGGTGCCTGTAATCTCAGCTACTTGGGAGGCTGAGGCAGGGGATTACTTGAACCTGGGAGGTGGAGGTTGCAGCGAGCTGAGGTCACACCACTGTACTCAAGCCTGGGTGACAGAGCGAGACTATGTCTCAAAAACAAAACAAACCAAAAAAAAATTCCAGTACACACTAGTGTAATTGTGAGGTTGGGAGGGTATAAATGTTTTGTTTTGGATATCTGTGTTACATGTCCAAGTAGCTACCCCATCTAAACCAAATGAACTTAGATTAGGAGAGAGAAAAATCTTGCATCCTGAAATATCTAATAAATGAGTACATTTTAGCTATTTCTGTCTGATTCATAAATAAGAAATTCTGAAACTGCTGAAAATTCTTTCACAAAACCAACAGTATTTGCTTTTTCTTTTCTTGAGGCCCAAGTAGTTCATTCATCTCAGAAAAGCACTTAGTAATTAACTGTGTTTTAATGTGAACCTTTCCTGGTTAACCATTACTAAAGCCAAAGTGATTAAGTAGTGAAGCACTAATTGCCCCCAACTCTCCTTCATCTCAGAGTTAGATACAAGTAAGATATGAATAGGCAAAAAAATTAGCTAAAGAGAGATGGTGTAAGTGTGTGGCATGTAAACCAGCACTTGTTCTGAGTTAGGGTGCTCATCTGGAAAAACAATGATGAGACTGAATATTACTGTAATCCATGGAACCAATGCAAACAACTTAATGAGTGTGTGGTGCTATGGTTTGAATGTTTGCCCCCTTCAAATCTCATGTGAAACTTAGTACCCAATTTGGCAGTGCTGTAAGGTGGGGGCCTTTAAAAGGTGACTGGATTGGCTGCGTGCAGTGGCTCAGCGCTTTGGGAGGCTGAGGAGGGTGGATCACAAGGTCAGGAGATGAAGATCATCCTGGCTGACATGGTGAAACTCTGTCTCTACTAGAAATACAAAAAATTAACTGGGTGTGGTGGTGGGCGCCTGTAGGCCCAGCTACTTAGGAGGCTGAGATGGGAGAATGGCATGAACTTGGGAGGCAGAGCTTGCAGTGAGCCAAGATTGTGCCACTGCACTCCAGCCTGGGTGACAGAGCCGCACTGTGTCTCAAAAAAATAAAAATAATAATAACAAAATAAAAAAGGTGACTGGATCATGAGGGCTCTGGTCCTAGGGATTACTGTATGAATGGATTAATGAATGAATCGACTAATGAGTTAATGAATTAATGCATTTTCATAGAGTGAAACTGGTGGCCTTATAAGAGGAATAAGACAGGCCTGAGCTAACAAGCTAAGCCTCCTTGCCGTGTGATGCCCTGTGTTGCCTTGGGACTCTGCAAAGAGTCCCCACCATCAAGAAGTCCCTCACCAAATGCAATCACTAGACCTTGAACTTCTGAGCCTCCATAACTATGAGAAATAAATTACTTTCATTTATAAATTTCCAGTTACAGGTATGCTATTATAAACAGAAAACAGACTTAAGACATGTACTGAAATCAAGTCATAATTCGCACAGGTTGGCAAAAGACAAATGAAAAAGTAACCTATAGATTTTGCAAAGTTAAGATTCACAAGAGTGACTAGAGAACAGAGCGATTTTAATCAAAATGAAAGGGTACCATAAGATGGCATATTTCTAACTATATTCCTTAGAACCACAGTTCCACAGAATATTGATGGAAAATGCAAAAACGATTCATTGGTGAGATAAGATTCGAAAAATCTGAGCAAAATGAAGTTAAAACTTTCTTTCTTCCAAGGCATCTATAACCAGGTGCTAAGCATTAGCTGTCCCTGACTTCTTCGCTACTGGCCCAAAGGCTCAGGGAATAGCCGGTGTCAACATATGCTTGGGCTGGGATCAGGTAGAAGTAGGTATTAGAAAGCAGGTATTGGGATTATCTGAGGTCAGCCCACACGGAAGCTAAACTAGATGCTGTGTTATCAGGTGCATTTCGCTTCTGACAAATTAGGCCTTGAGCGGTCAGGAGTGGCGGATTAGACACAGACATAAGCCAGGCTTTGACTTAATAGGTCAGGAAAAGGTTTGGGCAGAGGCCTGAATAGATTCAAAATTCTCACTAAGATCATTATTCCATATCACTCTGGGTTTACTCGTCTCTGCCTTTTCTCTAGTCCTATCTGACGGCTTGATGCATTTTAAGAGGATTTAATCCTTTTTACCAGGGAAACAATAGAGTAATGACGTAATTTATGGAGTGCTGACTCTAGGGAAAACACCACTCTAAGCTTTCCGTGCTTATTTAAGTGCCAAACCACCTTATAAAGTAGGACATTTTATTAGTATATTGGAGGAAACTGAGTCCCAGAGAAATTAACTAAATTGCATGAGAAACAACTGGGTGTTGAAATCTCCAAAACGCATACCCAAACACCTTGCTTTCTCACCTCATTCACATCAGGGTTTTCAATACCTACTTCACATTTTTTTAAAATGGCAATTTCTAACTGGGCTCAGGAGTCTACTCTCTTCATATTGCTCACCGGGATGTTACAGGAAGCTTGTCTTTCTTAAAATCCATTGTTGGGCAGGAGGGAGGTAGCTTGCCTGTCTCCAAGGACAGAGATGGAACATTCAGAAATATGAAATCAACAGTTTCCTCAGGACCACATATGGCCTCTGGAATCACAAGTATCTGCTCCTCCTTCAAAGTTACCAGTTATACATATTATGTTCTTTGTATTTTTCCCTCATTTCCACTCTAAAGCAATGATCATGTTCCTCGTAATTTATTGCTCCAAGATCGTCAGAACTATGTAAAATGAAGGTGCTTGCTTTCAGTTGCCCGTATCCCTAATTCGTAAGTCTATATTTATTGTCAAGATTAGGCAAGCAAAGTGTTTAGGAAGAGGTAGGAGAAGAAGGTCAGGTCTTTGAGAGATGGATGAGAAGAAAGAGACTTTTGTGAATGAGGAGGTTAGCAGTTTACTCAACTAATAGGTTCTTTGTCTGCTTTGTGGCAGAGAACTGGGAAGGTGCAGTGGTCAGAGGGTAATAGTTGTGGAGTAAGACTTGGGAGAATGGCCCTAGGCATGGGGTATTCCAGCTGTGGCAGGGCTTGCTGTGTCCCCAGCATGGCCTAAAAGGAGTCATTTAACTTTTGGGGGGTCATGCAAATGTCTTAGTGATAACTACCCAAGACTATGGATATCTTTCCAAATGGCTTACTCTTGTACGTTTTGGTGGCCTTTCCATAACACTGCAGGAGATGCAAGGGAAATCAGATCATGATAGGGACCTGACATTTCTATCAGCCTAGCACAGTTTTCCTCAATTCAAAATCCTTTTGTTGCCAGCAGACATTTGGCATTCTCTGAAAGCATTTTTTGTTGTGGCAAATGGGGGTGGGGTGTTGTTACAGGTGTTTAGTTGTAGAGACCAAGCATGCCGTGAAATATCATACAGTGCACAAGAAAGCCACCACCACACACAAAACAATACTGGCCACATGTCAGTAGTGTTGAGATATGTCAACAATATAGCAATCATTCATAAAGATTGAGGTTGTGAAATCCTGGTGATATGGTTTGGCTCTGTGTTCCTACACAACTCTCATCTGGAATTGCAATCCCCATGTGTCAAGGGAAGGAGGTGATTGGATTATGTGAGTAGTTTCCCCCATGCTGTTCTCATGACAATGAGTGAATTCTCGTGAGATCTGATGATTTGATACATGGTAGTCACTTCTCTTCTCTCTAACCTGCTATCACTTCTGTCTAACCTGCTGCCATAAAAGATATGCCTGCTTCCCCTTCCACCATGATTGTAAGTCTCCTGAGGCCTCCCTAGCCATGTGGAACTGTGAGTCAATTAAACCTCCTTTATTTTTCATAAATTACCAAGTTTGGGATAGTATCTTTGTGGCAGTGTGAGAACAGACTAATACAACTGGTGATCTAACAACAAAGCATTCTACATTTAATTTAATTTAAGGGGGGATAAAAAGTAATAGAAACATCTGATTTCTTCCATACTCAAAATTGTGGCTGTAAGGAGATTCCTGTTAAGATGGCTTATAGACACTCACATTGAATTGTTTTACCTTCTAAGAGGGTTAGGAACTAAAATAAATCATTTTTCTTAAATTCTTATAATTATGGTAATACACCTCTTATTTTGTTCATAGAATAAATGCAAAAAAAAATGTTATGAACAACAAAGAATATTTATAGTCAATTAAACATTTTATTTTGTTCATTTTATATCAAAGAAAGAGACCTATCTTAATATGTCAATTTAGGTAGCTGGATACCATAATCACAGGTGGGTACCCCACATGTGTTCCAGACCACCTCCAGACAGCTCGGTGATTACCTGTGCACAAGTCCAGATATCACTAGCTAATACGCAGAGATTTTTTAACAATATTATCAATCGTTCATAAAGATAAAGCTTGAGAAATTGTTCCTTTTCTAAAATGGTACAGTTCAAAGTCTCTTCTCATCAACCTTATTTTTCATAGTCCCAACTCTGTTCTGCATTGGGCAGCTTGCACAGCAGTACGATCTGCCATTCATCATTCAGTATTGAGCCTCTTGAGGATCTTTTTTATAACAAAAGTGTATCAGTATCTTTGTAAATCCAAAAATGGACAATGGAATTAATTGCAGTGTCAAGGATAGAAAGAGTTGACAGGGAAGATTTTAGGATAAAATATTGAATCATGTTTGAAGGACATTTATGTTTTACCTTTTATCCTTTTATAAAGGGAAGAGATTTTATGAAACACAGCACTAAGCTAAGTAACAGGAATACAAGACAGTATTGAGCTAAAATCTTATACTGATATGACAATTCCACGTACAAATATAAAAATGTAATCTATTGCTCTGTAAAGATAGTTGGGTGGGAAATTAAATGAGCTGTGATAGCAATGCTTAAAACTAACATCCCCAGGTTTTAAGAGATTTTAAGAGTTTGATAATAATTGCTTTTTTAAAAATCTTAAATCTATGGGAATTTTCACTGCTAAAGTGAATCTTAAAAATAATATTTTCTATTTAATATATAAATGCAGGTGCTGTAGACACGGCTGACAACGTGTGTACTCAGAGACAGACTGCTCTTTTAAGGTGAGCCTATAATATTGCCAAAATGCATAAGATTCAAAGAAAATTTAAGCAATCTCTCCAATAAATGGCCACAAGGCAAGGGAGAAGGGAATTTAAACTGTATAATTCTGAACATGTAGCCCTTTTGATACATTCAGATAAACTAAACTTCTTTTATATCCAGATATTTGCAATTAATATTGCAGTTTTCTTGACTATGTTAAAAACATTACTTATAGACCGACAATTCATTTTGGAAATTCTAAACCCAGTTCTTTAAAATAAAGAGGTGATCCAAGGTTGAGGTATATGGATAGGTTTGGGGCAGTTATCAATCAATCAGCCATTCACCAGGGTCTAGCTAGTTGTGCCCTACTATTGATAAGAACTGTTTAAAATCTAAGAAACCCATTGTGATTCTATATGCCATGTCATGAGGAAGCACAGTCCCTCTCTTCATAACACGCAAATCAGTTGTTCGAGAAACATCTTCGTCTTGCAGTAACAGTAACTAGGTTATGTCCTTTGGATTTAGGTTTTCTAATTATCTAGGCAGTGTAAAATCCTCACCCATTTCTCTCCACTTTTCTGAAGAAAAACGGACAAACAGCTACAACATGAAACCAGCCAAAAAATTCTCTAGGTATTTTCGTGGTTGATCATTCAGAATCCAGCGCATAAAGACAGACTTTCTCCTTTCATTAGAGTTATACTATTTTTTTCTTTTTTTTTTTTCTTTTTCATATCACTCTTCCCTCTAAAATGTAAACTCGCCCAGGGTCCAGTTATCGCCTTATTCAATTCTCCATTTCTGTGTCCTTATGGCCTGGCACATAGTAGGGACTCAAAAACTTGACTGAGTAAATAATGATAGTTCTCATTTTTATGTAATTTTAACGAATATGCTGAAGGCCACAGTAATAAAAGAATGATAAAGCATTCTGCCTCATTCTTTGCCCATGGAAATCTCTTTGACAAAACCACCATTTCTGGGGGAAAATGATATCATTATGATAGAGGAGAAACAGGCAACCCAAGCTGTATAGCAAAGGAAAGGGCAAGGACTTTAATAAATTACTTCTCATGTGAAAGATGGTTAGAGGTGGAATTAAGTGTGTTTCTTATAGCCTGGCAGCGGATGTTTAAGCCAACATAGTGTTATATATTTTATGTACTGAGAGGCAGGCTGGGCCCCTAGGAACCATCAACTACTGAATTAAATTTAATCACCTATGTTCATTTATTATAGATTCCCAAAAGGCTTTTCTCCATGCTTCTAGGCAGCTGTGTTGGTTTCCCTTCAGCTTTTTTCTAACTTTTTAACCTTGTGACTATTTTTCTTCTTTCCAGTTTTATACATTTCTACCTAAATGTTCTTGCTTTTTCCCTAAAAAATGACCACAAGCATTTTGAAAATAGAAAAATACAAGTACTGAGGATACATGTATTTTTTAAATTTAGTGCCTTACTTTTTAAATTGAATTTTTATTTGGGTAAAAATTCTGGTATTTTCATAAGCTCTTTTGTCACTAATGAGCATTGTTTCTGGTTGAAAATGCAATTCGCTAGAGCCTGGAGAATTGGGGGCTTAGATACATTCAAGTAGTAGTTGAACTATGACCACTTAACTGTAGGTCATGATTTCTCATTAACCTCTTGAAAACTAGCACATTCACATTGCCTTGTTTCTGCCCCTTATACAAGACAGTCCCTGTATTATAGCTCTCTTATAAACCCAGATGCATGTATTAAATCACATTCACATTGTTCAAATAATTGTCCTTTATTTTTCTTTAACTCAATCTAGTGTGGGTTTTTTTAAATCATTTTCTCCATCTAGAGGTAAAAGGTTTTTGTTCTGTGTCTTAAATATATACATTGATCACATTAACTTATTTCCTCATCCAGTAAAAATCCTATGTCCTATTGCAAAGTCTGATGCACAGTAAGTGAGGCAAAGTTCTTACCCCCAAAAAGCACAAATTATGAAGTGGCTAAACCTTGTGGTGATTAATATCATATAAACATATCTCCAAAGAAAAACTGCCCCGCTTGTAGTTGGGTAGTTGGGCAGGATAGCCATCCCTGAGAAGATAATACAGAGTTTGAACTCCAATGAATGATTTAGCACATTTCACTAAATAGAAAACGAATCTTGTCTATGAGTGCGTCTATGTGTACGTGCACCGGAAAAGGAAAGTTTGGGAAGAGCACAAGGTCAAGGATTTTTGTGATGAAACACTTCGATTTTGAGGAATCTATAGCAATATGAAGATACATTGCATGTTTAGAGAATCTTAAGTAGTTTCATACTACTGAAAGTTAAAGGGCATTGTACTCTCTCTCTGAGAAACATCCAATAGGCAAGAAGGAACCACCACGGAACATTTAAACAGCGAAACCATTTATTAGACAATATAATATATGAATGCTCTAATTTACAAAGAACATGAGGCATATAGAGAAGTGTGTTACATCAGGTCTGTGTTTCAGAATATATATTTGTATATATATAATATATGTAATATATATAACATATGTCATATATATTATACATAATATATGTAATATATTATGTAATATATATTATGTATAATATATATGGTTACTGTATAGAAGAAGAGAAAAAGTAATTAGAAAAAAACTAGTCTCAGTAAATACAAGCATACCTCCTTGTATCACACTTTGCTGTATTGTGATTTGGCGATATTTTGTTTTTCACAAATTGAAAGTTTGTGGCAATCCTGCATTAAGCAAGTTATCAGCACCATTATTCCAACAGAATGTGCTAATTTTGTGTGTCTCTGTCACATTTTGGTAGTTCTTACAATATTTTAAACGTTTACTCAATATTATGTCTATTACGGAGATCTGTGATCAGGGACCTTTGGTGTTAATAATATAATTACTTTGGGGCACCAAGAACTGCACCCATATAAGATGGTGAACTTAATCAGTAAATGCTGTGTGTGTTCTGATTGCACCACCTACTGGCCACTCCCCTATCTCTCTCTTCCTTGGGCCTCTCTATTCCCTGAGATGCCATTGAAATTAAGCCAATTAATAACCCTACAATGGTTTCCAAGTGTTCAAGTGAAAGGAAGAGTCACCCCATCTCTGATGTTAAATCAAAAGCTAGAAATAATTAAGCTTAGTGAGGAAAGTATGTCAAAAGCCCGAATAGACTGAAAGCTAGGACTCTTGTGCCAAACAGTTAGCCAAGTTGTGAGGACAAAGGAAAAAGTTCTTGAAGGAAATTAAAAGTGCCACTTCAATGAACACATGAATGATAAGAAAGCAAAAAAGCCTTATTGCGGATGTGAAAAATGTTTTAAGTGATCTGGATAGAAGATCAAACCAGCCACAACATTCCCTTAAGCCAAAGCCTAATTTAGAGCAAGGCCCTAACTCTCTTCAAGTCTATGAAAATGAAGAGAAATGATGAAGCTGCAAAAGAAAACTTGGAAGCCAGCAGTTTGGTTCATGAGGTTTGAGGAAATAAGTCTTTTTTTTTTTTTTCTGCCTTGAGACTGAGTCTTGCTCTGTTACCCATGCTAGAGTGCAGTGGCATGATCTTGACTCACTACAACCTCCACCTCCCAGGTTCAAGTGATTCTCTTGCCTCAGCTTCCCAAGTAGCTGCGACTATAGGAAAACACCACCATGTCCAGCTAGTTTTTGTATTTTTTAGTAGAGATGGTTTCACTATGTTGGCCAGGCTGGTGTTGAACTACTGACCTCAAGTGATCTGCCCACCTTTGCCTCCCAAAATGCTGGGACTACAGGTGTTAGCCACTGTGCCTTGTCTAAGACATTTTTATAACATAAAAGTGCAAGGTGAAGCATCAAGTTCTGATGTGGAAGCTGCAGCGAGTTATCCAGAAGATCTAACTAAGACAATTGCAGAAAGGTAGCTACACTCAACAACACATTTTCAATGTAGACAAAAATCTTCAAAGCATCAAAGGACAGGCTGATTCTCTCATTAGGGACTAACTGTAGTTGGTGACATTTAGTGGAAGCCAATGCTCATTTACCATTTCAAAAATTCTAAGTCCTTAAGAATTATGCTAAATCTACTGTACCTGTATGATATAGAGGAAAACACAAGGCCTAGATGACAGCACTCCTGTTTACAGCATGGTTTACTGAATATTTCAAGCCTAGTTTCAAGACCTACTGCTTAGAAAAAAAGTTTATTTTAAAATATTACTGCTTATTGACAATGTACCAGGTCACTCAACAGCTCTGATGAAATGAATGAGGAGATTAATGTATTCATGCTTGCTAACACAACATCTATCCTGTGACCCATGCATCAAAGAATAAATTTGACTTTCATATCCTATTATTTAAAAAATACATTTTATAAGGCCATAACTACCATAGATATTGATTCCTCTGATAGATCTGGGCAAAGTCAATTGAAAACCTCCTGGATCTTTCATCATTCTAGCTGCTATTAAGATTATTTGTTCCCAACATAAAGAAATAATAAATGCCTTACATTATGAATGTGTTAATTACCCAAATCTAATCACTATATATGTTTTAAAATATCACTATTTACCCTATGAATATGTACAATTATAACTTGTCAATTTTAAAAAAGAATAATCATGATTCATGGGAGGTCAAAATATCAACCTTAACAGGATTTTAGAAAAAGTTGATCCCAACTTTCATGGATGACTTTGAAGAGCTCAAGACTTCAGTAGAGGAAGTAACTGCAGATGTGATAGAAATCGCAAAAGAACAAGAATTAGAAGTGAAGCCTAAAGATGTGACTGAATTGATGTTATCTCATGATAAAACTTAAATGAATGAAGAGTTGTTTGTTATGGATGAACAAAGAAAGTAGTTTCTTGAGGACAATCTACTCCTGGTGACAATGCTGTGAACATTGGTGAAATGACAACAAAGTATTTATAATAGCACATAAACTTCATTGATAAAGCAGTGGCAGGGTTAGAGAGGACTGACTCCAAATTTGAGAGAAGTTCCACTGTGAGTAAAATACCAAATAACAAACAGCCTTGCATGCTACGGAGAAATCTTTCATGAAAAGAAGAGTCAATAAATGTGGCAAACTTTATTGTTGTCTTATTTTAAGTAATTGTCACAGCCACTCCAATCTTCAGCAACCACCACCCTCATCAGTCACCAGCCTTTAACGTGGAGGCAAGACCTGCTGTCAGTAAAAAGATTACAACCCACTAAAGGCTCACATGATTGTTAGCTTTTTTTAGCAATACAGTATTTTGTAATTAAGGTATATACACTGTTTTTTAGACATAATGCTACTGATCACTTAACAGACTACAGTATAAACACAATGTTTATATGCACTGGAAAACAAAAAATTGTGTGACTTGCTTTATTGTAATATTTGCTTTGTTGCAGTGGTCTGGAAATGAACCTGCAATATTTCCAAGGTATGCCTGTAGAGTATACATCCTCCACCTGAAGTATCTTAAATTTCATATTTAATTTAGTAGTAGCTCAAGATTATCACTGTCACAAGTGAGTTAAATTCACATTTATGAAAAAATGTGCAGTGTTAATGTGTATATTCATGTAAGTGATACATTTCATAAACTTTAGTTTGACTCAAAACAAGGCAAAAAACTTATTATCACAACTTGGAACATCAGTAAATCAATATCATTATTTTTAAAACTAAGAAAAAAGTAAACTTTGAAAACTAATTTTAAGTATATAATCTAAAATACATATAAAGTAAAAATAAGTCATGAAATCTGTATATACTATGATCTTAACTAATTTATTTCTTTATATTTCTGTACTCAACAAACATTTACAATAAAAAGAACATTTTGAAAGTAACTATATCAGAATATTATCTGTTATTGTCTCTGAGAAATGAGACTATAAATACTTATTTAATTATTCTAGCCTTTCAGCAATTATGGAATTATGTTACAATTACAAAAATCAGAAGAAAGGGAAGGTAGGAAGAAGAAAAGAAAGAAGGTATGAATATAGAAAGGGAAGAACTTAAGTTAAAAAAAAAGAGAAAAAGGCAATAAAATGATGCATTGTTTTATGACTTGCCTGAGTAGAAAAGGAGATTTGAGAAAGAAAAACAATAAACTACCAAAACAAAACAAAACAAAACAAAACACCTACACAAGTGGTTGAAACACAATGATTGTTTGTTGAGTGTAAAAACTAACCTTTTGTGAATATTTTCACCACTTTACAAGACCTTGGACTTTGAGTATGAATTGTTGATCTGTTACAGTTATGAGCTGCAGTTTGTCTTTTTCTCACTCTTGCCAGTTCTTTCCTTTCATGTCAATGGAAGTGAGATTTAGTGATACAAAATGCATTTTTGTCAGCAAGTCATGCTTAGGATCCACACACAGTGAGGCATGTAGATAACACACGCTGCTCTTAATATCCCAACAATTCAACCTCCGTTTCTGACCTTTCCCACTTATGGCATATTAAAATATAAAAGTCCCAGTGTATGCAAACTTAAAAATGAGGAAATTTAAACATTTGTCCCGGGAAGGATGTAATTTGGTTTAACAACTATGCTCACTAACTCTGAGTGTAAAATCTTAGCAGAGGGACTGGGTGGGGTTTACATGATACTATTAAATTCAATAAAGAGAAGAAAGGGTCTATTCATTCATTCACCCATTCAAACTAATTTTTTCATTGTACTTTTTATTGTTTGTTATCCCTAAAAGGATGAAATTCAATATGTAAAATATGTTTTTTTAAGAGATGAATCAGCTCTAATGCCAAATTCGATAAACTCAGCTGCTAAATTCACATTTCATTATCATAAGAGGGGGGAAAATAAATGATGCCCCAAATGTTAACTATTTTTCTCAGAAGCTCCAATCTGGAAATGAAGGGTAAGTTATTGGAGTGCTTGGAAACCAAATTGATACTTGGAAAATAAAACTCACATAATGATTTTTGCAGCCAGTGTATTTATTCTGAATCCGACAGCCATTAATACACTTTAAACTCCAGGGAATGGAAGGAACCAATGTGAGTTACTTTATTATCTCATTTATAGGGGATATATGACTTTAGAAAGAACTGTGATTACAGAAAATTTGGCTTCACCCCTTCATTGTCTGATACTTAATGTATTTATTCTGGAGATCCTATCTTCTCTAGCATAGAAATACCACAAAGATCTCATGCAATTACATGAAATGCTCTCTTTCAATGCCTTTGAAATTTCCAAAGAAGAAAATCATCCTTCAAACAGTTGGTAGTAAAACCTTCTGACAATAAGAAGCCCTAATAAGAGATGATGGGTCTATGTAAGTGATTAACAACTTTAATATTTATGTTGCCATATGGCTAATTCATGGTTTAAGCAAGGTAGGGCTGCATTGATTTTAGCCTTCTAGTTTGTGTTAAGATCACAGCTTGCTAGATACAAACCTCTCTGAGTTAGATATTCATTTCAAGAAATGCAACATATTGATGGATCTCTTCTATTTGTCTCTTTGAACATTTGTCTTGTTATTCCCATCACAGAGAGGGTATACTAGAGCAACATGGAGCAATTAACAGAGCAAGGGATCTGGATTCAGGTGACCTGGGTTCTAGGTCTGTATCTATCTTATAAAAAATGACTCAAAGCAAGTTCTAAGCATCTCTGGACCACAGTGTTCTCCTGGGCAACATGAGGATTGACCACTGTATTATAATATCAACTGACTCTGCAGTCTTAAAAATCCATCTCCTATGAATAAAGATGTGAAACCGAAGTAAAGGGACCATATTATTTGACAAAATACAACTCATTCTGAAAAAAAAATCAAAGTGCTAGAGATGAATTACATTACTACAAAAGTGCCGAGACCAGCTCGGTCAGGGAGACCCTAACCCAGTGGCGCTAGAGGAATTAAAGACACACACAGAGAAATATAGAGGTGTGGAGTGGAAGGGAAATCAGAGGTTTCACAGTCTTCAGAGCCGAGAACCTCGAAGAGAGATTTACCCATGTATTTATTGACAGCAAGCCAGTGATTAGCATTGTTTCTATAGATTAAGAATTCCTTATGGGAAACGAAGGGATGGGCTGAAATATAGGGATGGGTTGGGCTAATTATCTGCAGCAGGAGCATGTCCTTAAGGCACTGATCACTCATGCTACTGTTTGTGGTTTAAGAATGCCTTTAAGCTGTTTTCTGCCCTGGATGGGCCAGGTGTCCCTTGCCCTCATTCCGGTAAACCCACAACCTTCCAATGTGGGCGTCATGGCCATCACGAACACGTCACAGTGCTGCAGAGATTTTGTTTATGGCCAGTTTTGGGGCCAGTTTATGACCAGATTTTGGGAGGCCTGACCCCAACACAAAAGGGTCATTGTTTTGCTTTGTGCTTCAAATGTAGACACTAATATAGCCAAAGAGGTTGACCAAAACTAGATTTGTAGGGTATACATTTAAATTAATTATCAGGGCATTAAAAACTGCTCTAAATAAGTAATCAAATTACATTGGTTGGTTGGTTTTGTACCGTTGGTTGGTCCTAGTTCAAAAATGCTTACATGTTTAGAGAAAATACTAAACAATAACAGATGATACTATAAAAAATGTGTGTGCATTCTTAAAAACAGTCTTACAGGACATTTTATTAACTGTGTTTTACAAAACCCAAAGTAATTTTCTAACTATGTCTCACAACACATTTAGAAGGAAATTTGTAATGCATAGGAGAAAGTAAGAAAAAGGACCAGAATTTTCAATTAAAATTGACCTTTAAATTTCATAATGGACAAAAATCGAATCAGTGTCTACAATGCTAATATAGATAAAAATAGTGATGATTGTATCCTGGCTAACATGGTGAAACCCTGTCTCTACTAAAAATACAAAAAATTAGCCAGGAGTGGTGGCAGGCACCTGTAGTCCCAGCTACTCAGGAGGCTGAGTCAGGAGAATGACGTGAACCTGGGAGGCAGAGCTTGCAGTGAGCTGAGATCGTGCCACTGCACTCCAGTCTGGGTGACAGAGTGAGACTCTGTCTACATAATAATAATAAGAAGAAGAATGATTGTAATAATAGGAATAATATTTAGCATATGTGAGTGCTACGATATCAGGAAAGCACTGTGATAAGCACTTGTATAGCATTTTATCACTGAATTTCCCTAATAATCCTATAAAGTAGATAATATTATGTGACTTTACAGAGCAGGAAACTTGCTGACGTTCAATGTGAAAGTTGAACACTGACTACCCATAGGTACTAAGAAAGGAGCAATAGACATCGGGGCCTGCTGGAGGGTAGAGGGTGGCAGGAAGGTGAGGATCAACAAACTACCCATCAGGTACTATGCTCATTACTTGGATGATGAAATAATCTCTACACCAAACCCCCATGTCAGGCAACTTATCCATGGAACACACCTGAACATATACCCCTTGAACCTAAAATCAAAGGTGGAAGGGGGAAAAAAAGAAAGTAAAATGGCAGAATGAACAGGAATAAATATATTTGTTTTTCTCAAAGTGGTTTCTTCAAATTATAGCTAGATAGTGTTGCTTTAGTCATATTTAATCTGGCTCTGCCCATACAGCAATTACAAAACTGAGAAAAATAGTTTTCCCTTGGGAACTTCCTATGCTCCTTGCTAGATATTGTCTTTATTTGTCTAGTGTTTATTTTTTTAACTTTATTTTATTGAAGTGTAACACATAAAGTACACCAATATCACTTGTACAGTTTAACTTTTACAAAGTGTGCACACTTAGACAACTTCCACCAAGATTAATATGTATAACATTTCCAGCAGCCCAGCACTCGGCCTCATAGCCTCCCATGGTCATTGCCCATCCAATGAAATAAAAGTGCCATTGTGGCTTTTACCACTGTGGATTAATTTCTTGGTTTTATAGCTACATATATATATATGTGTGTGTGTGTATATATATGCATATATATACACATATGTAAGTTTATATATACACACATACATATGCATATTTTTTAAACTTTTATTTTAAGCTCAGGGATACATGTACAGGTTGTGCAGATTTATTACATAGGTAAACGTGTGTCATGGTGGTTTGCTGCACAGATCATTCCATCACATAGGTGTTAAGCCCAGCATCCATTAGCTATTCTTTCTGATGCTCTCCCTTCCCTTATCCTTACAAGCTTCTGTGTGTGTTGCTCCCCCGTCCACGTGTTGTCGTCATTCAGCTCCCATTGTAAGTGTGAACATCTGGTGTTTGTTTTTCTGTTCCTGCATTAGTTTGATGAGGATAACGGCTTACAGCTCCATCCACCTTCCTGCAAAGGACATGACCCTGTTCCTTTGTATGGCTGCACAGTATTCCATGGTGCGTATGTACCACATTTTCCTTATCCTGTCTATGTCTATCATTGTTGGGCATTTAGATTGATTCAGCATCTTTGCTAATGTTATTCATGATGAATAACATTATATATATATAATGATGCAATGAACATGCACATGCATGTATCTTTATAATAAAGTGATTTACATTCTTTTGGGAATATACCCAGTAATGGGATTGCTGTGTCAAATGGTATTTCTGCCTCTAGGTCTTTGAGGAATTGCCACATTATTCAAAAGAATACATACATGCAGCCAACAAATGCATGAAAAGTAGCTCAACATCACTGATCATTAGAGAAATGCAAATCCAAACCACAATGAGATACCATCTCACTCAAGTAATACATCTTAATAGCAGCCATTTGTACTCGTTCATCAGTGACTTCTTTCACTCAAACTCAAAATCATGTGTGTGGTTTATCTCTGTTCTTACGAATAGGAGTAATTTGTTGTTTTTAATTGATGTACAGTACTTCATTGTATATACAATAATTTATGTATCCAATTCACTTGTGAGGAGCATTGGAAAATTTGACAAAATTGGGGCCAATATAAATGATGCTGCTGTTGACATTCTTCTTTGTATCTTTCAATGCATATATATGGATATACCAGTTGACTGAAACACAGACACATTACAATTTAGAATTTATCCTGTGCGAGTGTGTGTGTGTGTGTACAAAATATTAGGTGACATGTTATTTTAATAGATACTGGAAACAAGTTTTCAGAAGTATTTGTAACATTTAATTTACCCTTAATTATTAAGACCTGTAATTGTTCAACATGCTAGTCAACACACTTAATATTGTCTATTGTCTATTTATTTATTTTTTATTTGTTTGTTTAATTTAAGCAATTATTTATTTTTTATTTTTTGGTTTAACATGTTTTATTACATTTAAGCCTCACACGAAACTTGGTAGATACAAATGTCAAGTCAGTTTACAGATGAGAAAAAAATGAGTCTCAGAGAAGCTTTCCTGTTGCATATCAGGAGATGGCAGGTCTTGGATGGACATGGCAGATGATACCTTCTTGATCATTAAGGTGGGGGAGTTTGGTGTCCAAGCCTGGGGTCAGTGGAGAGCACCACGATGAGGACAGCTCTGTAACCCAAACACAGCAGAGTGCCAGAAAGACCGTGAAAGACTCACACTTGACAGCATCACTTCGGGCCTCCAGGGTCCTGTGGTCAGCTAGAGAGGTGTGATGGTGATACTAGACTCAGGAGACTGAGCTGGCAATTCTGATGAGCGTATACTGGTATGTCTTTGATATCATTGCCTTTTAATTGGCATTTCTCTAATGAAGTACCATTTTGTAAAACTTTATGGTATGATTTAGCTGTGTTCCCACCCAAATCTTATTTTGAATTGCATTTCCCATAATCCCCATGTATCGTGGGAGGGACCTGATGGGAGGTAATTTAATAAGGGGGATGGTTACCCTCATGCTGCCCTAGTGACAGTGAGTGAATTCTCATGAGATCTGATGATTTTATAAGTGGCTTTTCCCCCTTTTGCTCAGCACTTCTTCTTGTTGCCGTCATGTGAAGGACATGTTTGCTTCCCCTTCTGTCATGCTTGTAAGTTTCCTGAGACCTCTCCAGCCATAGGGACCTGTGAGTCAATTAAACCTCTTTCTTTTATAAATTACCTAGTCTCACGTATGTCTTTATTAGCAGCATGAGAAAGGACCAATACGATTCACATATGTGTGTTGACCTTCTAGATACGTTCTTTTTTGAACTGCCTGTGCTATTTTTTGTGTTTGTTTTTTTCTATAAAGTGTTTTTTGTCTTTTTCTTATTGCTTTAAAGATATTCTTTATAAATATTAGATGTAAGTCTTTTGTCAGACGTGTGCATAGCAAACATTTTCTTTCTCTACTTTGCATTTTATTTCTCTGAATAGTTTATTTTGATGGAAAGGAACTCTTAATTCCTTTCTTTAACTACATCCAGCTTATCAAACCTTTCTTTTGTGAATTCTCCACCATTTAAGAAGTATTTGTCCACCCCATGTCATAAGGATATTCTCCTATATTATCTTCCACATGCTTTATGGTTTCTCTATTAAATTTTAAGTGGCAGTGGAAGTCAACCTATTTATAATATGCCTAATCACCTGCATAAAAGACCATTTTGTTCTATTTTGTTTCACAAATCCCCTTAAAACTCTGTTGAAAACTGTAAACGCTCCTCCTATGCTATAGAAAAAACACGGGGGAAGGTTTTACTAGTTACCTTCACTGTTGAAAAATTCATCCACTGGACTTTATCCCCTGCCTCTATGTTGTATGCCTAAAAATGTAGGAAGACTGGAATCCAGGAATGTGTCATCATAGCAACCTAAGAAATAACAGAGTGATTGGATTATTCAAAGGGCACAGAAAATGACTTTTAAAAAAGAAAGGTGGTGGTCTTAGAACAAATAAAATACATTTCTGAAAACCCTTCCACAGGATCAGCAATAAGTTCCTGCAGTAAATAAAAGCTTCAGTCAAAGAGAAATCATTTTTTCATGATTTTGGCAAAAATATGCAGACACTTTCTTTAGGTTACTGCAGTATAAGATACCTTAGATACTGGCCTATATTAATCCAAGCAACAGTAGAGTTTCTCCAGGAGGCCTAAAGGAAACAGATTTAGGGGTTCCACAACTGTCAGAATCAAGAGGCAGTAGACAGTTTCAGCCTTCTCATTTGCTAGAGAGATAAGCAAATATATATCTGAGTTCTCTTAGGAAATATCCCAATATTTATACATAGTAAGAAGAGTTAATTATGGATACATAATGTTTTCTAATCAATTAAACACAAAGTAACTTAGATATAATAAGGCTTTTCTGGAATTTTAGACATGCTCACCATTGTTAAGAAATGCCCCCCCCCCCCCCCCCCCCCCACCCCCCCCCCCCCCCCCCCCCCCCCCCCCCCCCCCCCCCCCCCCCCCCCCCCCCCCCTGTATAATTTACTAAATACTATTGGATAAAATCTATTACTTAAGGGAAATATTTAATGGGTTTAAAAATTGAAATGCTACAAAAATCATTTTTAAAATAATTAAAAGTAAGAAAAAAGGTTGTGTTGAAAATGTATAACATAAATTGAGCAAGATTTTAGCAACTTCAATAGAATAACTGTTAATTATTTTAAAAAACAAGAGATGGCTGCAGTGTTTGAATGATGAGTTAATGAAACACAACAGGTGATTTAAATAAATTATGAACGTACATTAAAACTTTTGGCTGGCACAATCATCATTGCTATAATTATTCCTAATAGATTTAGAGTTTAGAGAACTGGTTACTCAAACATGTCTGTGTTTGTGTGTGGAAAAAAGAAAAACAGGATGTAAAATGCAGGAGAACTTCAACTCACTAAACATTTCAAAACAAAGATGTAGGAATTTGAAGTACTTGAGGCAGCAAATGTTTACCTTGCCATTCCATATCAGGCATGCAATAGCAGACATAGCATTCATGTATTCATTCCTAATGAATACTAATAGATGATTTCACCAGTCAAAATCAATGAAAATCAGATAATTTAGAGAATGCATGGAGTGTACCAACAAAATATATTCCTGACAACACAGAAGGAAATACTCTTGAGCAACTAAACTTCTACAGACTCCTCCAGAAAAATAGTATTAATGTAATTATGCAAGAAAAACTTGGAGATTTGGGGACAATATGTTAATAGGAATGAGATCTGTAATGATATGGAAAATATGAACTCGTGAGTTAGTCAATTAACTCATGAGCAGAATGGTATAGCTCAAAGAATCTGAGTTCGAGAGACCAATAGGTCTGTTTGGATAATAGCTTTCTCAGTGTTTAGTCTCTCAGGTACAGTTTTCTCACATATAAAATCACTGTAAAAAAATGCCTACATTGCAAAGCTGTTTTGTGAGCTGTAAATATATAAAGTGCCTGAAGATGCAGTCAATGCATGAACACTCTCATTAGGACTAATAATGTCCTTCTCTTTTCATGAATATCTTTTGTGTCCATGAAATGGGGAGAAATCCTTGAAATTCCTGTCAAACTTGAGAACTCTGGGAAGAAGTAAAATATGACCTTAGGCTATTAAATCTTAGAAAATAAAAATCTAACAACTTCCAATTCAGTCTTCTGCCTGCTACCTACCTGCCATGTGGCCTAGAGGTGCTAAAAAAGCATTTTATCGAAATGCTGGTGTTCTGACCACTAGCAGCAACCTTATTTTCATTGCTTAGTTGACTGGAAAGGGTCGCCATCCATACATATTGCAATTTTGATATTGCAGAGTCACATTGCAATTGTTCTACGAATTGCTTCTGGTGGTCACAATTGTTCATCTTTATCAGTCAGACCCAGAGCTCAACAGGGCCATTGTGAAACTGCAGGTGAAATCCGTTCCCGGCCTTCTACATCAGTCCCCAGTGACCCTCAGTCTCAAACCACCACGTAGGATGTTCTGTTCGAGGCACTTATACGCTCATGGGCCTCATGAATTATCACCGACAAGAAATACATTTATTTCCATGTGAATTCCATCATTAACAGTGCTATAAATAATGGTAAGCCAGAGGAAAAATTTTTAATTGGAAGCACATGGGCAAGGATTTTAAGTTTCCTTCTATTTCATCAGGGTGATTTTATTTCCATGGGCATTCATTATCGTACCTGACAACTGATGGCTTTATAGGTGATTTTATTGGAGGTTTCAGAGAAGACTTAAACAGGCAGAGATTAGCAAAGTAACAAGTGACGTTGTCAAGCAGGGAGGTGGTCATCACTGCGTAGGCAGAGAAAGGGGAGGAAAGGTGAAGAGTCTACCACTCATCATTTTTTTTTCACACGGAAGCAATGTGAAGGTTGATAAGATGGAAAAATGGCATTAGACAGAGTTAATGAGAATAGCTAATAGAAAAAGTGGTTCTACAATTGAAACATACCTCGAAATTTCACACAACAAAGTGGTAACCAGGTCACATTGCCGAGAGCACTGAGCTATGTGAAACTAAAGCAGAAAAGCAAAAAGTCCCACTGCCAAATTTACTTTCAGGCCTCTGCTGAATGGCCATCTTTCAGCCCAGAGCCAGGAATTGATTCTCTGGCATCTCTTTTCTCAATATTTTGAATTTGGATGTATCAATTTGTGAGCACTTGAACCATAAGCAAATATATGCCTAAGAGGTTCTTGTTTTGTACAAGCATGGAGTGAATCATTCATCATTTATATTTTATTTTAACAAGGTAAATGAGACAAGACAATGATCCTGTACATGCTCACATTTATATAACTAATTTATCTTTCATGTGCAGATTTTTAGACTAATAGTTGCCCTGAGATGCATCCCATTCCTAAATCACATGTAAAATTATTTGGGAGTAGGCTTGTGGTATGTACCAATCAATGGAGTAGTTTCAAAAATCCAAAATTTAGAAATGATAGAAATAAAAGCAAGTATTTACTGATTATGGATTTTCATACCTATTATTCATAGCATTATGTTTTCATGCATATACTTAGACTTAATATTCAGCACAACAATATGCAGTAGTTACTCATATTTTAACAATAAGGAAACAGGCTAAAATGGCATAAATGTTAACCATTTCTCCAGCCAAAGAAATATAAACTGGTATGAGAGATACTTGATCCCCAAATTATCTGATTATAAAACCCATAATCTTTTCAACTACTTCAAACTTGGTAAGTGACTGATACCATGACAGACATTCAGGGAATTGTTGGAGCAAAATAAAACTTGTTTTATCAAAATAATAAAAATGTGTGTATTTTAATAGGGTATATTATATCCTGTTTTATTAAGATATTTCTCAGTTATCAGAAAATCTTCCTATAATTAGACAGACAGTCAAAATGGAATAGCAAATAAAAACAATTTGAAAGACCTGATAATAACTTTAATGATGCATTATGTAGGTGCTTCATATTTTATTTTTAAAAAGAGTAGAAAATGCTATCCAGAAACCACAAACCATGTGAAATCTGCCTTTTGCTTCAAAACAAATATTTCTATAAAGACAAAAAATTAGTGATGCTTTGAGATGTATTTTCAGAGTTTTAAAGCTACCAATTTTATTTTTTGAAGAACAGAGCCTAAGACTTAATAGTTATGCAAAAGATAAATCATCTAACCATGTAATTAACTCAAAATTACAATGGCAATAAAGGTACAGTTAAATTCATATTGATATATGAAATTGTATAGAATGTTAATACACTTAATTGACATTTAATAAGATAGCTGCAGCAAGTTAATTGGATATCAATTTACGTAGTTCATAAATGTCATTTTTTAAATAATTAAGCTCATATCCTGAAGTTAATGTTCATATAGTTTACCATGAATTATTAACATATATTTATTTATATATATATAATGTGTTTCAGTCTTCCACATGTCTTTTAATCAAAAAAAACATTTATTTCTTATTTATTTATGCTTGTCAGTTAATGTGCAGAAACATAATACATTAATTTTCATCATTACAACTGAAATCAAACTTACATGGCCACTTACTATTGTTCCTTAAAGCCTGCAGAATACACCCAGTTAAAACTAAAAATCTTTTCTTCTTATCAAGTTCTTGAAAAAGACCTCAAATTTACTCTTTTCTCTAAGCTTACTTAACTCTCCTTCACCTATAAGAAATTTCTTCTTGCTGTCTCCTCCTTTTGGGTCTTGGAAACTGTGTCCTACCAATAACTACTATTTAATTTTATGGCCTTGGAGTTGCTGGGTAAAGATGAAAAACAATAAGGCTGATGCACAAATGGTTCCTTCTTTATTTCATAATCAAGTAGAGAAAAATAAACATAAAGTTTAAAATATTACAATAGGTATAATTTCATCAGCAATATTATGTCACAGACTTGGAAAAGTTAAGGCCATACCTATTGGTCCAGCTAGATAAGCTAGACAAGATATCAAAAAGAATTGCCCTAACTACGTCAGAACACAACGTTATCTGAATCTAGCTGCCCATATTAAGAGCAAGATGAAAACCAAATCAGCTAGCAACTCTTCAAATGTAGTGTGAGCAAAACATAACCAAAGGAATAGAAACTACTTCAATAAAATAGTTCTCTAAAATTGTACCATCTGATAAGGATTAGGTGATAGTTTGAATTCAATGAAATAAGTGTATAATGCACATTAATTATGAAAAATGCATGAGATTTTGTTTTTAAAGCAGCACCAAGGGAAAACATTGAGTATAAAGTAATCATGCATTGGAAACAACAAATAACAAAATAGACATGGCCAAATATTAGTTAATTTAATCAAAAACATATTGCACAGAAAAAAATGATGCAGTTGCTGTGAAGGGTTAGAAAAAAGAGACTAAAGCAATTCAGGAAAAGATGACAAATACAAAGACCATAGGAAACTAATGTAACCTACAGTTTACTTGTATCCTGAAATTGACATGTCAATGTATTTGTTATGAATATATTGTATCTATTATATACACAAGGGACAAATATATGTATTGTGTGTGTGTGTGTGTATGTGTGCAAAATATATATCTATCTCAATATATTTTCTATGGACTGAATGTGTCCCTTCAAAATTTGTATGTTCAAGTCATAGAACTCACAATCATGTTTGGAGATAGAGTTTTGAGAGATAATAAAGTTGAGATTAAATCATGAGGGTGTGGCCGCCAACATAAAATGTGATATTGGAAATCTTGCATTCCTTTTCTTCCTCTACCATGTAAGGACACAGTGAGTGAGAAGGTAGCCTTCTGCAAGCCAGGTGGACAGCCCTTACCAGAATCTCAACATGCTGAACCTTCATCTTGGACTTTCCAGCCGCTAGAACTGTGAGGAATACGAGTTTCTGTTGTTCTGTTGGCCTGGTCTCTGGTATGTTGTTATGACAGCCTGAGCTAACTAATACAAGGTTTAACACAAAAAATTCAGAAAGAAAATATGGAAAAATTGTTAGGAAATTAGTCATTGGCTCTATATGGTGAAAACACACATTGTATGTATGACAACAAAAATGATTTGGAGTACTCAACATCAAACCATCTTGTTGTTAAGCTATTGAACTTCAGAAACAATAGTAAGAAAGGCAGTATGTAGGCATCGAGGAAGAAAAAACAGATAATGTATTTTTAAAGGAGCATAATATGTTCTAGGTCATTACCTCAATACGGTTATAAAATTTGGTTAACTTACTGCATTAACTTACTGCATTAACAACAATATCATCACAAATAAAGGTATTGTTCAGGCCTCCAGGTGGAAAAGCAAGTAGCCAACAAGAGTTGAAAAATAGACTGACCTCATCTTTCTCTTCTATAGTATCTATAGTAAGAATATAAAGAGTCAATGGCTATATACAGAGGTGGAGACCAAACAAACGGGTTACCCACAAATACATGCCATCAAGCACCCTTTATAACATATAGGCAATAGCTAGACATTTAAGATAATAAAAATGAGACTATTGTATCATTGAGGTCATATGGTCTTTAAAAAATGAAGAAAAAGGAAAGTTATTTGAGGATGCAATCAAGTCAAACAATAATGAATTGAAATAAATAAGCAGGCAATCAAGTCAAACAATAATGAATTGAAATAAATAAGCAGGTAATTGAAAGGTGATGTATACAAGTGGTACAAGAATCAAATTTATTTAAATATCAAACTAAGATTAAATAACTGAAAAAGTGATTAGATAATAAATGTAAATATTAAAATCCCTGACAAGGTGAAAAGTATCAGCATTAAAATTGGTAGATAAAAGGAAGGAGGCAGAAGGTGTGAAAAAGAGAAGATGATGCAATCTTTCATGAAAGAATATGTATTAATACTGTGAAACTCAAATTATTTGGTTTAAAAAACTCATTATTTAACAGTTTTTTAAAAGTTATAAATGACCTTTTAGCTAGTATTTTTTTGTGTGATGAAAACATAATTTGTAGTTTGGCTATTTCTTCCTATGTCATACAGCTTTTTTTCCATTTGATTAAATCAAATTATGAATAATTCAATAAAGTGAATGCTGTTTTAACAATAACAGGTATAGTTTGACTCAATTCTTACAACTGTTTTTCTATCTATGCATCCATCTTGCAATTAATCTTTTTTTTACATTTGGACATCAATAATTATCTAGAATTATGACCACTGAATTTTAATTCTCATTGTGTTAGAGTAGTATAGAATTATACCTTTTTGAATTATTCAGAGCCTAATAATCAAAGTGTATTGATTGTATACATTATTCTAAAGTAAATACATAAATCCAGAAATTAATTTACCTTCCACTACCACTAACTGTAGTGACATGTTGATATATATCCTTTTACTATATATTCAGGGAGTATGAAATAGAATATCCTGAATATATTATCTGTCGAGGACACAAAGCCTTACCTACATTTTCCAAACTCTGTATCATAATTTGAATTTACTTGCACATTCTCTGTTGGAATCTTCCATTTTTAATACATCTCATATGCAACTTCTTTTTAAGAAAGCCTTCTCTCATTTCTTTTTGAAATTAGTTTTTTCACCTTTAGGGTTCTCAAAGCATATTTTTTACTCAAGTTACATTAAAATATAACTGTTTTAATATATTCTGTAAAATATAAATTCCTTAAGAGAAGGGACCAAATCTTAATTGTTGCATTATCTGTAAAGCTCATTCAGTAATTTTTCATAGTTCAATAAACATTTTCTTAGCTATGATATAATAAGCTTTGTTAACATTGCTAGTCAAGTATATATTGGTTTTGTGTTTCTGTGTATTTACAACAAACACAAATGTAAGGTGTAATCAAGTATATTTTTAAAATTTTTATAATTGCCTATTCTAATTACACAAGTTTTAATGCATGCCTTTCTACAATGTGTGCTTGTGTTTCCATTACAGCTAATGGTCTGGGAATTCCACTTAAGCACTATTTTGCTGTACTGCTTGCAATTCCTTTATGTGTTTGGATGTAAATTTTAATTTTTTTAAAAGCAATTTGCCATTTGGATTTTTCATTAATTCATACTGGACTCCTCTCTCTTGAGTCTTGTGGCTAGAAAAAATATAGAGTGAGTATACCACACTGTAGCACTGTTGCTTAACTGATGCTAATATGAACATCAAGGGATTTAAAGGCCACCATTCATTCCAGGTATGTCTCTGCATTATACCCACCATTTGACTAATGCAACTAAAATATATCTCTTTTTTTTTTTTTTTTTGAGACAGTTTCACTCTTGTTGCCCAAGCTGGAGTGCAATAGCGTGATCTCAGCTCACTGCAACCTCCACCTCCCAGGTCCAAATAATTCTCCTACCTCAGCCTCCTGAGTAGCTGGGATAACAAGCACGTGCCACCACACACAGCTGATTTTGTATTTTTAATAGAGATGGGGTTTCTCCATGTTGGTCGGGCTGGTCTTAAACTCCCGACCTCAGGTTATCCACCCACCTCGGCCTCCCAAAGTACTGGGATTACAGGCGTGAGCCACCACACCCAGTCCAAAATAAATCTTTTTAATGGCATAATTTGTGACTCCCATGACAGAGGAAGAGGATTTCCTGTACTTACAAAAAGGGTTGGTTGAAAGTAAATTAGATTTTGTTGAATAAACCAAAAAGAAACTACCCCAGATACAATACAACTTTTGGGAAATCGGCTTATATAAGACAAAACACTGGCACATGATGCGCTGATTTATTTTAGGACTGAATTTTCCTGTGTGAATAATATCAAACAAAATGGAACTTGCCATAGCTACATATTAATTTATTGCCAGTTTACAAACAAGTGAATTTTCTTTAAGGAGAAATAGAACTGTTTTGGTTTTGGTATAAATCTGACTAGAACATATTATTTTAATTTTTGTCAAATTGACTTGATTTTCAATATTTTGAAATAAGAATACTGTGTATATGAAACCATTTTTGTTTTTGTTTTTGTTTTTCCTAAGAAATCAGAGTATCTTGAGATATTGGCTCCATTTTCCTATATGTTAAAAATTGCAGAGTTGAGTAGTGAGAGCCTCCTTTGGAAGATATATAAAATCTCCAGTTTGCCAAACACTCACCATGCCCTCTTTCTGTAACCAAAATTCGTTATCATTTGAGATACTTTAAAAAAAATTAATAGACTTTATGTTTTAGAACAGTTTTAGATTTATAGAAAATTTGAGCAAATAGGACAAAGTTCCCATATTTCCCTTTCTATGCACACAATTTTCCCTATTATTAACAGCTTGCACTAGTGTTGTACCTTTGTTACAATTCATAAATCAATTCTGATGTGTTATTATCAACTAAAGTCTGTAGTTTAAGTTTTATTCTTCACATTGTACAGTTGCATGAGTTTCAACAAATGCATGATGTCATGCATTCACCGTTACAGTAACACACAGAATTGTTTCACTATCCCTAGAATCTCTCTTGCTTCACCAATTCATTCTCCTCCCTTTCCCTGAAACCCACAGTAAACATTGATATTTTCACTCTCTAGATTGTCTTTTCCATAATCTCATATAATTAGAATCATACAGTATATAGCCTTATCACATTAGTTTCTTTCACATAGGAATTCATATTTAAGATTTCTCCATATATGTTCATAATTTGGTAGCTTTGTGTGTGTGTGTGTGCACACACATGTGTTTTTAATTATTAAATAACATTTTATCCGATGAATGCAGCACAGTTTGTTCTGCTTGGTTTAACAAAGTCCTTAGTCTGATGATGTACAAACATCTTAGTTGCTTCTACTTTTTGACAATTATCACCAAAGCTGCTATGAACATTTGCATACAAGATTTTTTGTGGACTTAAATTTTGAAATTAGTTGGGTAACTGTCAAAGAGCACAACTGATGATTGCATGGTAAGACTGTTTCAATTTTTTAAGAATTGATGAATTATCTTCCAAAATGGTGGTAGCATTTTAAAGTTTAAAACAACATGTATATTTTTGTCTCACAGATCCTGTAGATCAAGAGTCTGGAATGTATTAGCTGGGGTTTTGCTCAAGGCCTCACAGTGCTGAAATCAATATGACATCCTGGCTAGGGTCCTATCTGAGGCTCAGGGTTTTCATAAGGTTTATTCAGATTGTAGACAGAACTTAATTCCTTGCAGTTGTGGGACACAGGTTCAATTTTTTATTCTTTTCTATTGGTCAGAGGTCACTTTCAGCTCTTAGATGCTGCCCAGAGTTCCTTGCCATAAAACTGCCCCCATAGATCCTCTCACAGCTTACCTGTTTGTTTTTCTCAAAGCCAACAGGAGGATTGCTCTCATGATTTGAACCTCTCTGATTTCAGAAAGGGACCAGTTCTTTTGAAGGGCTCATCTGATTAGGTCCGGCCCACCTAGGATAATCTCAGTTTTGATTAACTCAAGATGAACTGAATTAAGACTATAATTATATCTGCAAAATCCCTTCACCGTTAACATAAAACATGATCTAATTATGCATGTGACATTTATCATATCTTTAGTCCTGCCCACAGTGAAAGAGAGGGGATTATACAGAGATTGTGCACCAAGGTGTGGAGATTTTGTTGGTTATCTCAGAATTCTGCCTACTTTTAAAGAACAATGAGTAGAAATGGAACTGCATAGCATGCACACACATACTTTCATATTTAAACCAAGTGTTTATATATTTGAACTGCTTTACTGGTTAATTTCACTTGAAGTACCCTGCAGACATTTCACTGGAGCCAGTTGTTGACCTCTTATTTCTATCAGATTAGTCTAACCTCTTTGTGTATTTTCCGCTTAGAGGAGGAAAACAATATTGTTTTCACTGAAAATATCAGTTGCTTTTTTTTCTTCTTCTTCTTAGAACCCCTTGTCATTTATTGCATAAACAGAAACACAAATTGCTCACTCTGATCTGACCCTTGCACTTCTCTTTCCATTTAAAGAAGAGCTTTACATTGGTGATCGACAGAATAATTTCTCTCCGTATATGTCCCTTTAGTAGTATGTGTTAGGACTTTGTTGAAGCAAACAGATTTTTCACACAATTTTGGATCTCCCTTCCTTGTTAGAAATACAGAAACAATGAAAAATGTGCCTTTTCCCAAGGAAAAACTCTTCACTCCATTATGGGGCTTTCTTTCCTTCTGACCTGGGTGTCCTGTCATCTGGCTTAATATTTTCCTCATGTGTCCCTGTCTTGCATATTGAAACACAACATTTTAATTGTATGCGGCTGAATTAATGAGACTTTATTGAAAGTTTAACATGGTAATTTGAGTACCGAATGCTACAAAAACATATTTATTTTCCAAGCAACGCTTCTTTATCTTTTTCCCAAAGGGGAAGATTTATTTCTCTCAGTATGCTTTACCCTGCTCCAGATTGTAATATTTTTCATTTTGGGGACCCTCCACCTGTGTCTCTTTCTGGGGTTTCCAGGAAACTTAAGGAAGGAGTCAGCCTTTTAATCAGCCAGAGTGGGGAGGATGTAATTCCCCACAGGTCCTCTGACTGTTGGATGGCTGAGAGGTAAGGTGAACTCATTCATTAGGGAAGCTTCCCCATGCCTTCCTGTTGTTTATAATCAGCTTGTTTAAGAGTAACATTTTCAGTGATTTGCAGTGATTACCAATTTTGAAGTGATTACCAATCCCCAGAGAAAAACTAAAGACGTTTTGATTTTTATTTTACTTTTTTTTTCCCTTCAGTGTCTCTGCTATGCTAATATTTTACAACAAGGTGAAACTTAAGAGGAGAATCCTTCCATAAATGGCATGGTGATATTTAGGATTTGGAATACTGTGGCATGTGCCCGAACTGGCAAGAAAGGAAGAAAAAAAGATGGGAGTTAAAGGAGAAAGCCAAGACCGATTGAATTCAGATCATTATTAAAATGTTTCAATACAAGAAAGGAAACGGTCCAACCAATGGCAAAGAAAGCAGTACATGGCAAGAAACACGAACCTGAACATGAGGAACATGTGTGACAAACACTCTTGGGGATACTAGTCCAACATTTTAAAACATTTTAATATTTTAAAAATAAAATCAGAAAACTTATTTTTTCTATTTCTTTAAACACTTATTAGACTAGATTGATTTATTTTCCAAACAAAAATAATTTGGAACTTGGCTAATTTAATATTCCTTTCAACATTTCTAAATCTAAATCAGATTCCTCACGACTGTTTTGGCAAAGCAAACTCCTTGGTATTTGGTGGACATTCAACCTCTTCAAATAATACTTATTTATAAAGCAAATGCGCTAGTTGTTTGAGAAATGAATAGTAAGTATGAAATACAATGACTGAATAGAATGCATTTTCAAACTCGGGAAGATCAGAACCAAACATACAAATATTAAACAATATAAAATTCAGAAAATAATGTGGAAGAATCATGTATTGCTTATTATCTTTCTCAGTTCATTAAAACATGATTCATCAAGAACAAAGTAGGAAGTGAGAACAGCTCCTCAGAAACACGATTATCAATTCATGTATCTTAACATCTGATTGTAAAAGTTGAGTCATTCTTTTGGAGAACATTGAAGAGAGTCTTCATCTTCTGCTACTCAACGTGTGGTTCACGAACCAGTTACATTGGCATCAGATGGCAGTTTGTTGGAAATGCTGAATCTCAGATCAGAATTGCATTTCAGCAAATTCCCAGATAACTTGTGTGCACCTTAAACACACTGGATAATCCAAACTACATAATACTATCTTGATTTTACCTAAACTAAATCACTTACCATATATACCTGTGCATATTTGACTTTTTCTCAGTGATGTATCGCAAACTTACCACATGACAGACCTGTGTTAGGAACTTAATAAATAATTGCTGACTAGTTACTGGAATAGCTTGCTAGGATAATCTGTTCCTTTCATCCATTGACTGGTATTGACTCTATATGTATTTTATGATATATTTTTACACAGCCACAGAATTCCTCTGTATTGTGAAAAGAAATATTTAGAAAATTAGTGGAGAATACATGCAGCTATCATTTATTCCTCATTATTGCCACTTTTTGAGGCTGATTTAGAAATACTTGACTTCTTTCTAGTCTCGGGCATGCAGTACAATAATTATTTTCAAGTATTACATTTGTGTCACAACCCAGGGACCAAAGCTAGGGCAAATTTAGTATCAAGTACAAATGTTTAAGAATGACTACAAATACCAAAGATAATCTTTTGCAGTTTTCTCAAATGAATCATTGGATTTAATTTCCATTATAATAAATCATTCAAGTTGAATAGTGTTACACTTCTTAAAATAAAGCAAGCCTCTGACCTTTTGACTATCAAATGATTTTATATTTAGTAACTTTAATTAAGGAAATTAAATTCATTTAAGCAAAATTTTGAAGGAAAATTGTTCAACTTAATGACATTCAAATCTTACTAATATCCAGCCTGGGGATCGCTGAGATTCAATATCCAAAAGATACATTAGCCTATCTCCTGCCAGTTCAATGTCATTACATATAACATATAATTTAAGTATTTTTCACATCCTCTCCTTTTATAATGTCTTGACTAAAAAGGTTTCTGGCAAGTACAACCTTTTTCATGACTGACCTTCTAAGGCTAGTTATGTATAACCAGCATACAAATCAAACTGAACATTGATTACGATATTAATATTCTCACAGAGTCATATGAATTCACAATTCTCCTCCTTCCTAGGTTAGGGGCAATTCACACATTCATCACACTTATTTTAGGCTTCACATTTATTTAGGCTTCCTACGTATTTGTTGTAAAAACTGACATCTTAGCTATTTTCTCATGGAACCATAGAATTTCTGAATGAAAGAAGTCTAAAGAAAATCTAGGCAAACACCTTTATTTTATATCAGGAAATTGTGATCTAGAGATAAAACTCAATGGCATGTGCCCAACACGTTGTCCGTAGTCAAGCTGAGATTGAAAGAAAACAATAACCTACAGATAAATATAATGCCTTTCCTTTTACATATATGATGCTTTTATTATAAATAATTTGATTGTTGGATTTCTTCTAATTAAGTACTTTTTAGTTGTTCCCATCATTATTTTGTTATACATTCTGAATAAAAATGACAGTCAAGAAGGTTCTGTGTGACCATTTCAGCCAAGGAAACTGGAGATAAAGACTAAAGACTCAGACTGGGAGGATTCCAGAATGGCAGAGAGAGAAACATGAAAATCTCTTCCCAAAACTTAATGACAAAACCTGATGAAGTTATCAAAACCAGGTCGGTAAATTGAGGCAAACAACAAACTGAAAGTCCTTTATTCAAGACACATCACTGAACTCCAGGTAAGAATAATGGGAGGGAGTCTGCAGTTCATCAGTGGGGGCTTCCTACTCTTAATCTACCCTCCCCACCAACCTTCACATTGCAAAAAGCAACAGAATTTGCTGCTGGAAGGGGCAGACTGAATGAAAGTGGAACAGAAAAAAAATCCATACTCCTGGGCATTGGAAACTGTAGGAATATCAATGAAGGATGAATGGAAAAGGCCAATGTTGCAGTTAGCACTTCCTTGTTTTCTGGGACCACAGCATTTTCAAGGCTCATCTTGCACTTTTCTTTCCTCAACAGAAAGTCAGCCATTTCTCCAAGGAGCTCTGGGTTCTTCTACGGGAGGGTAAGCCTTTAGAAAACAAAATCTGGAAGTTAGGTGTGCTCTCTGGTTGTTTGGGTGACAATGCCAGTCTAGTACCCTTGTCCTAGTCAGTTATTCAATATTTTGCCTGGAGGCTTTTGTGAAATTAAATAGTTTTATAAGTCTTAGATTTGATTATTGTTGCTTAATTTTGCACAAATACTCACATTCCCTTTTAATATATTCACTTAGGCCTTTTGGGGAGTTGTCTTGGATTATAGATTTAAATATTTGTTTTTTAGGGCCTCTGATTATTTGTGTTGTTATTATTTTATTAGCCTTCCATTTTTACCACTTTATCTCTGACTTTTTCACCTCTTTTTTAACCTCTGTTTATTTTTATGGTGTTAACTTTCCTTAAAGGCTTACTCAATTTTCATTCAAATCCATTTACCTTGGACTTTTTGTAAATTATTCTTCATGTTGAAGATGATTATGTTCCTGTCTTCCAACCAACCTTCTTTCAATCAACATTTTAAAAAATATTTATTTCTTTTTTTAAAAAAATTTGAATTTGTAATTGATGGTTTCTAATTTTCCCAAATACTATTCTGGATATACTCAAATCAGTTTAAATATACTAAATTTAGTTTGGATGGATGAATGTTATCAGCTAAGGCGTGTTTGTTCCATGTTTTCTGAAATCTTCTTGTAAGTTTTAATGATATTATTAATTTTTGTCTATTCGTTTTGTGGATTTGGAATGTTTACATGATTCTTAATTCAATAATTGTTTTTTTCTTTAGTGTCCTAATATATAAAATTTGCTTCTTTTTTTTTTTTTTCACCATCCAACTGCCAAGTGATACTTATTCATACCATTTAAGTTTTCTCCCCTAGTGGTTATACTTTTCAAAGATGGGCTTCTCAAACAGCATGTGTTTTTAAGTACTCTGATCTACCAGGATACTTTTTCAATATTTGCATACAAACGGTGGAGGTACTTTTTTTGGAGCAGTAACGCGCCATATTTGAGAAAAACTACTATGTCCTCTTTTCCATCTTTCATGGAGTTTTTCTTGGACTAACCTTGTTCATGTCAAAGACTTGTGGCAAAAGTGTGAGATATTGCTTCTTGGTATTTCATGTTTTACTTCTTTTTTTTAATATGCAGATAATTTAAAATTTGAACTATTTCTTTGTCTTCAGGCATGCTGAAAGAATGTTGTTTTGGTATTTTTGTGTATCCTTGATACTCTGTTTTAAATTTTAAATAGTATTTGGGAGCATGGGTTTAAACTGCTGCCATTATTTTTGGTTCCCTGGGAGATATCTTGTTTATGATATACATTACTAGAAATAAGGGTGAATATTATTACTAGTATTATTATTACTGCTTCCTTCAATAGTGTATTATTTTCAGATATATAATTATATACCAAACGTATATGTAATTATATACATTAATTTAAATATATTTAAAATTATATTATATATTATAAAATAAATATATTTAAGTAATAAAAAAGTATTTAAGTAATAAGAAAATAATATAATTTTCTTATTTGATTTCTAAATTTTTAGAATAACTACTCATGAATTAGTGATACATGACATTTGTTTAGATCTTTCTTGAACTTAGCTACTATGTATGTTATGTTATTATTTGTCTATCTTAACAAACTGTTACTAGTCCTAAAAATAATTATTCCACCTTTAAATCTGGCCTTTCTTACTGGAATTATGATAAGTTTACAGATTAAACTTACAAACTAAAACTTCTGTAGTTTTAGTTTCTTTTAGTTTCTTTCTTTTAGTTTACAGACTAAAATTTTTCACTTTCAATTTCTTGTATTAATACTTTTGTTTAAAAATATATATGCTTCATGTTTTTCCTTTCTATATTAATATTTAGAAACTGAAAATTTCTAATATATCTTATGCTTTATTTATGTGAAGTTAAATAATTGGTTTGATTTTAATATCTCTCTTTCATAGTACAGCAATTTATAAACCCTTTGAGGTTAGTTATTTTTAGAAGATAATATATGCCATACTGTCTACAAACCATCCTGGGAAATAATTCGTAGTACCTAATTTGATAAAACCCTAATTTCTGAAAGCACCGTGGTTAGTTCTGTCTTGGGTATATAAAGATAAATAAAACCTTTTTCTACCTTCAAGGCTACAGAATAGTCACATAAACAATGCTTTAGGTGGATGAGAGAAAAAAATTACATGAAAATTAAGAGATTTTTAAAAAGTTCTCTGTAAACTCCAATAACTAATTTTGACAAAGTAGATAACTTGAAGCTTCAAGATAGTGGACCAAGAAAACACGGGGCATTAGCAGACTAGAGAGTGAGCAAACGCCAAACAGGAGTGAAACACACGGATTTAAAAATATATAATTAATTCAGACCAAAAAAAAAAATGGCTTGAATGACTCAAATATCAGGTAGCTGTTGTCCAATTGTGGAGGATATTAGAGGTCATGCAAGGAAGTTTAAATTTTGCTTAAAAAAACTTTATTGAGTTATGATGGATGTACGAAACTCTACATATTTAATGTACAAACCTTGATGAATTTGTAGATAAGTGTATACCCACGGAACCATCACAACAATCTACACTATAAACCTATTCATCGCCTCCAAAAGTTTCTTCTGCCCTCCTTATTACATTTTTGTGATAGGACATGTAACATAAGATTGACCCTCAGTGAACTTTTAAGTATACAGTACAACATTGTTAAGTACAGACATTATGCTGTACCGCATATCTCTAGGACTTATTCATCTTGCATATCTGAAAGTTTGTACTCTTTGACTAATACCTATTCATTCCCTGCCAACTCCTGGGAACCACCATTCGACTCTCTGTTTCTTTGAGTTCAACTAGCTTAGATTCCTCAAACAAATGGGGTCACGGAGAATGTGTCCTTCTCTGTGTAGCTTATTTCACTTAGCATAACCTCCTCCAGGTTCATCATGTTGCCACAGATGGAAGGATTTCCTTCTTTTTTATAAGACTGAATAGTAGTCTATTGTATGTATATCCAACATATTCTTTACCGATTCATCTGTAGATGGACATTTAGGTTGTTTCCACATCTTGGCTATTGTGAATACTGCTGCAATTAATTCAGTAGTGCAGATATCTATCTAGTTGAGACCCTGATTTTAATTCCTTTGGATATATACCCAGAATTGGGATTGCTGGATCATATGGTAGTCTTATTTTTAATTTTTTGAGAAACTTCCGTACTGTTTTCTACAATGGCTGTATTAGTATGAGTTCCTGCTAACAGGATGCAATGGCTCCCGTTCTTTACATGCTCATCAACACTATTATCTTTTGTTGTATCTTTTTTTGATAACAGCAATTCTAACAGATGGGCAGTGATCTTGTTGTTTTGATTTGCAATTCTCAAACGATTGGTGATGTTGGGCACCTTTTTAGATACTTGTAATAAATTTTACTTATTTGACAGTTGAGAATTTCAAATAAAGGTTAATTTTGTTCTTACATTTTATGAAGATCAGTTTGTTGCCAGTGTAGAGAGAAATTCAGAAGAAAAAGAGGCAAGGGAGTCAGGAAGTTTTACCATAATGCAGACAAGAGTAAATGAGCACTGCATTATAAGCATTGGTTATATTATTCCTCCTGAAATACATTGCTCTTAAACATTTAATGTAAGTTGAAGGTCACATTATAATTCAAATATTTTAAAAAATTATAAAATATACTTACTTCAGAAATGTAATTTTACATATTAATTGACAACCATAATGTGTGTGTATTTTCGCAATTTACTGTACTAATTATAAGCTATCTTCTCAAATCTTAATCATAAATGTGTTTTTTTAATCCATCATGCCTAGTAATATAAACATAAAGGAAATTAAAATCACAACATTGAGAGAGTAACCTTGGAAATAAGGACAGTGTGAAAAAAATAGTTTTATTATATATATTTCAGTCATTTTATTAGAAAATCTATCTTTGTTTTAAAAAGTAACTAACCATCTTATATTGACCACTATAATCAAGATTGAAAAATATATTATATATTTTCAACTTGTCACTCAAGTTTGACATAACAATGCATACAAATAAAACATTAAATTATGTTAATATGTGGAGATATTTAGGATTTTCATACAAAAGATGCTCATGTATTTTACATAAAATTATACAATAAATTAGCATGCACAATTGATAATGGTGACAGTGATTAAATTATGTTTAAATTTATAATACAAGATGAATAAATCATTCATCACCCATCTGGTGAATGTTTCAAATGTGGTCATAATCAGCATGCCCCTATGCCTCTTTAAGACAACAAGACTACATACATTTCAAGAACGTAGTATGCCATAGAGGCTTCAAGTCTCAGTTCTACTATGATACCACCTGGCTTTATCAATTACTAACTTTATGCCTAATGACAAGTTAGTTAACCTGTCTGTGGCTTAGTATTTTTAGCTATAAAATGGGACAAAAATAAAAATCTTATTTGAGGTAATGATTAAACAAAATGAATTATGTAAGACCCTTAGATTCATGCCAGACACAGAGATTAGCAATTATGAAAGTTAAGTAGAAGACCTAGGAGAAAAGAGAGTGCTCATGTACCTATGGAATCATGTATTTGCAGATTCAAAACTGAAGGCATTTCTTCCACACCAGAACCTGCATTTACTTATGGGTTTTGGAATTTTCTTCTGAGTATTCTTTTTCTTTCCTTTTGCTCTTTAAAATGTAGTTATTCTGTAACCGTAAGGATTTTTTTTTCTTTTTTTTTTTTTTTTTTTTTTTGAGACGGAGTCTCGCTCTGTCGCCCAGGCTGGAGTGCAGTGGCCGGATCTCAGCTCACTGCAAGCTCCGCCTCCCGGGTTCACGCCATTCTCCTGCCTCAGCCTCCCGAGTAGCTGGGACTACAGGCGCCCGCCACCTCGCCCGGCTATTTTTTTGTATTTTTTTAGTAGAGACGGGGTTTCACTGTGTTAGCCAGGATGGTCTCGATCTCCCGACCTCGTGATCCGCCCGTCGCGGCCTCCCAAAGTGCTGGGATTACAGGCTTGAGCCACCGCGCCCGGCCAACCGTAAGAATTTTCAATGAAAATTAGTTAAACTGGGTGTTTTTCCTCATTGATTTAGATGCTCTAATTACTGAAGATAAAAAGGCATTAAATGTAAGTCTTAAGCTGAATTATAGTGTAGCAAAATACAGCCTATACTGTATTACTTTGCCATTTATTTAGCAGCTGTTGTGCAGTTATTCTGTAATCATTAGAATTTTTAATGCTTAAATTATTTGGTTACCATGCACTCTGAAAACAAGTTAGGCTGAAGAGGGTACAATATTAGAAAGGAAATCCCACTTAAAAGGTATTGATTACCAACTCCCCCAAAAAGCTCACTTTATTAGGCCACTGTGTAGTAATGGAGAACACCAACTTAGAAGAGTGTTTGTAGTATCTCAAAGTGAGAAAACTAGAGAAGGGTGTATATGGGATATTAGAACCTGAGCTGAATAAGGTGTGTCTTGAAAAGTGGGGAAGTGGTTGGATTTGAGAAAGATTAGTTGGTGGATAAAATACTGCTTGGTCATAGTATGTTTTAAGGCAGGACCAGTGAAGTCACCTGTCCCAGAATTGTTTAACTCATGGACAGTGAATTATTTCATCTTCAAAAGGAAGCCTATAATTTATAGAAAGAGTCAGAGAAAAGATTCATCTGGGATAAATCCACAATGGTCATATAGGATGGACACATCCTGGCATTGTGCAAGGCACAATTCACTTATATAATGTAAGTGGTGACATCAAAGCTGAAGAGCCAGAGAAGGTCTAAAAAGACAAATCCATGGGAGCAGACAGGCAAAAATAGCAGGACAATAAAAGAAGCTATAGGATGTTAGAAGAGTTTAGGTGGAGCACGTTTGTCAGGGAAAATTCTAAATATCAAATATTTAGTGTAAGAGTATATGGAACAACTATGTCATAAATTTGTCTCCAAAAGCATTTAGCGGAGTGTCCAATATAGATTATGTACTAAATAAATGCTTACTGATTAATTGATTGAAAAGTAGTTATTTAAAGATAAATTTTCTCTCTCACACACACACAAACAGTATGAATGTATACAGTTTTACTATGGTTCTTTGCCAATGCAGGTGATTTAGATAGCTATTCTCTTCAAAATAGCCTCCATTCTTTCTGATAGTTCTCCCATAAGAAAGGACAACCCAAGAGATGGAACCCAAATTTGAAATCGAATTGATTATGTCAAAAGTCCTGCTTGCTCTATTTTCCCTGTAAGAACATCCTACAAGTCAATTTGAATATAGGAGAAAATTAAAACATAAAAATGTATCAAAGCTACTGTAATCAGAATTACTATACCTGAATGCAATCAAGTGTTGATTGATGCAAGCGTTCTTTTCCATTTCTAGAAGTTTCAGTGATATAAAGATAGTTATATGTCAGTTATTGGAAAATGAGAAAATTTTAAATAGGAGAAAATATTTCATAAACAATTCATTCAATAGATGGTTTTGTAATGAAGTAACATTCCTTATGGCTAGTTAGGGTTATTTTCTCATT
Organism: Macaca thibetana thibetana; assembly: GCF_024542745.1. Lineage (NCBI taxonomy): Eukaryota > Metazoa > Chordata > Mammalia > Primates > Cercopithecidae > Macaca > Macaca thibetana. Next base: position 24,670,200 of record NC_065584.1, read on the forward strand.
TAGTTGAACTGGGTGTTATTTCCTCATTCATTTAAACATTCTAAGTACTGAAGATAAAAAGATGCCTTAAATGTAAGTCTTAACCTGAATTACAGTGTAGCAAAATACAGCCTATGCTGTATTATTTTGTCATTTATTTAGCAGCTGTTATGCACCTATGTATTCATTTTGTCCTAGGGGAAATGCTGAGATAAGTACGTCATGACTCATTATCTTTCTTAAGGGAAATCAATTAAGTTTCTGGAAGAGAAGATAAACATATAGAAAATCCCAGAGAACAGCATTATGAGGCAGTTTTAAATAACTCTTAATAATGGCTGTAGAGAAAATGATCTTGTCCTTAAAATGAGGGATGCATGATAAAATTATAGCAAAAACAAATGGAAACAAACGGAAATGGTAGTGCAAGGACTTGCAGGTCAGTGTCTTAGTCCATTTTGTACTGCCATAACAGATAGTTAAGACTGGATAATTTCTTTTCTCTTTTTATTTTCTTGAGACAGAGTCTCACTCTGTCACCCAGGCTGGAGTGCAGTGGCACAATCTTGGCTCACTGCAACCTCAGCCTCCAGGATTCAAGCAATTTTCCTGCCTCAGCCTCCTGAGTAGCTGGGACTATAGGCGTACACCACCACTCCCAGCTAATTTTTGTATTTTAAGTAGAGATGGGGTTTTACCATGTTGACCAGGCTGTTCTCGAACTCCTGACCTCAGGTGATCCACCCACCTCAGCCTCCCAAAGTGCTGGGATTGCAGGCTTGAGCCACTGCACCTGGCCAAAACTGGATAATTTATAAAGAACAGATGTTTATTTGGCTTATAGTTCTAGAGGCTGGGAAGACCAAGATCAAGGAACCACACTGGGTAAGAGCCTTCTAGCTGTGTCATCCCCTGGCCAAAGGCAGAAGAGTAAAAAAGCAAGCACAAGAGAGAGTGAGAGGAAGAGGGCCCAACACATTGTTTTAATGAAAATCCTTTAAGCTGTTGTCCTGTGATAAGTCCTCCACTCCCACCACAAAAACATTAATCCATTTGTGAGGGCAGAGCCCTCATGGCCTTATCATGTCTTAAAGGTCTCATCTTTTGATACAATTGCACTGGGGACTGAGTTTCCAACACATGAGCTTTGGGGGACACAGTCAAACCACATCAGACAGAAAGCTATGAGTTCAATTCAGATTTCTACCACTTCTGAATAAACATGGTCAAATTATGTAAGTTTTCTGGATCTTGGGTTTCTCCTCTTTAAAAGAAGAATAATTATTCCCAACCAAGCTAAAGTTGTGCAAATTAAATGACGTAAGTCATATAAAATGTTAGCTATGGTACCTAGTAAACAGCAGGAACTCAGAAATGATAACAATTACTTACTTTAGATCATACTGTGTGCCAGGCATTGGACTAAAATCTATTTACATATTTTATTCCCCCCACCTTTTTTTTTTTTTTTTTTTGCAATTTTATTAGAGTGATCCTTCATGAGGTAGGCATACTTAATTTACAAATAAGAAAACTGAAATGAAGTTACTTACAGTCATGCTAGCCTGAGATCAAACAGCCAGAAAAAGAAGAAATAGCTTTAGTTTGCTTCTCATTCAAGAAAGAGCTGGCATTCTTACTTCTAGTCAACAGCACTTCTTATTATGGTTGCTAAAGGAATGGTTGAATTAACTTATAGATGAATATCTACTTGCTGAGTCCTAATATAACCAAGAAGATGATAGCTTTTCTCCATCCAATCTTCAAAGTAAAAATAGGTAACTATAAAATGTATCACCTATTTCATCTTCCATTTCGATGAAATTCATTTCTCAGATTCCGTCTTGCCACATGCCAGCTATCACATGTTCATCCTATTTTTTTTCCTCTTATCTGTCCATTACATATTTGTGACTTATCGTTGTAATTTCTTTGGAGCCTGAGGTCTCATTTTCACTCCATTTGGGTTCTTGGATTGTAACAGTTGTGAAGATCTGAGGACATCTGTGGTATTGAATAATTCAAATCATTATAATGCTTAAATCCAGCTTTAGTATAAAAGTAAAAAAGGAGTTTTCAGACTCATGTCTTCTCTGCAACCAAGTTATGAAGTATTTGCACAGAAAGAGTTGTATTTGGTCAACAAAATATGCACATATTGTTCTTTTTAAAGAAAGCCCACGAGTTAATAATTTGCTTGCCAGTTTCCATTAAACATTCTCCTACCCTTGACTTTCTCCCACCTATATGTCTTCAGAAAACTAGACTGCATTTTAATTAAGTAAGAAACTGGGGTTGAGGGTCTTTTAAAAAATTGAATTTGGGAAGACCATCTTCAATAAAAGATTTAAATTTTAGAAATATTACCAAGAGGACCTATTTTAATGTGGTTAAACTATAGTAAGTTTCTATTTCCTTTTAAAAAAATATTTGCAATAAAAAAAATAAAATATAAAATATAAAAAATTTGCAAGTGCTAATATGTGAGAAAAATACCTGCAAGTATATCTATGAACAAAATACAATTTTAAGTGCTTTACATGTGTCTCACTTAATCCTCAAAAGTGTTCTCCAAGGTGGATCTTATTATTCCTTTCCATTTGAGAAAATGGAGGCTCAGAGGAACTTAGTAATAGTTACTAAGTAGTAGAGTTGCAACCTGGCTTATCTTCTATGAGATTTTACCTCCCCTCTAGTTGCCCTAACCTGAAGTATTAAATTGGCTTCTTTATTGACCAGTTGTTCTCGATCAGAAAGAGACAGAGAATTTGGCTGCATTGTTTTCACAACTGAATAAGGCTAGTTATATGGTAATATAAATAATTTATTTAGGTTTAGAATTAAACTTGACCCTCAAATGATTTTTGTCCTTATTATACACATAACTTATCATAACTTCAAGTGGAACATTAGGAAAAGAGTTAATTCAAGAAATGCCATGTAGCATCCTCAAATGTGCATGTTACAGAAGTAAATATTAAGTCATTGCTATAGATTGGTGTTTGACTTTCTTTCAGTTCTCGTATCTTCCTTTTTATCTTTCTCCCTTCACCAGTTAACACACCTAGACACTCATTAAAGGTGAGGAAGCTGAGAAAAAGGCAACTTCAGGAGAAGTCAAAAGGGCCACAATTATCTGGATAACTTGGTTGACTACCAGCATGAGAAATCAGCAAAGTTTTATGAAAAAAAAAAATATATCAACCAGTTATTTCCTCACACTTTTATTTGGCAGGATTTCAAAAACATTTACATAATTAAATTGTACTATAGAATCAAAACCAAAAGACCTGGAACAGTACTAGAAAATGCAGAGTGGTGAGATCCACTGCTAACTGCTCCTTAAGAAGAGTTCCTTCTAATTGACAATTGCTACAAAGACAATAAAATACCTAGGAATGCAGCTAACAAGGAAAGCAAAGGACCTCTTGAAGGAGAACTACAAACCACTGCTGCTCAGGAAATCAGAGAAGACACACGAAAAATGGAAAAACATTCTATCCCCATGGATAGGAAAACTCAGTATCATGAAAATGGCCATACTGCCCAAAGTAGTTTATAGATTCAAAGCTATTCTCATTAAACTACCATTGACATTCTTCACAGAATTAGAACAAACTACCTTAAAATTCATATGGAACCAAAAAAGAGCCCATATAGTCAAGACAATCCTAAACAAAAAGAACAAAGCTGGAGGTATCACACTACCCGACTTCAAATTATACTACAATGCTACCATAACCAAAACAGCATTGTACTGGTACAAAAGCAGACACATAGACCAATGGAACAGAATAGAGAACTCAGAAATAAGACCACACATCTACAACCATCTGATCTTCAACAAACCTGACAAAAACAAATAATGAGGAAAGGATTTCCTATATCATAAATGGTGCTGGGAGAACTGGCTATATGCAGAAAATTGAAACTGGACTCCTTTGTTACACCTTATATCAAAAGTAACTCAAGATGGATTCAAGACTTAAATGTAAAGCCCAAAACTATAACAACAACAAAAAAATCCCTAGAAGAAAATCTATGCAATACCATTTAGGACATAGGCATGGGCAAAGATTTCCTGATGAAAACATCAAAAGCAATTCCAACAAAACCAAAAATTGACAAATGGGATCTAATTAAACGAAAGAGCTTCTGCACTGCAAAAGAAACTATAATCAGTGTGAATAGGCAACCTACAGAATGGGAAAAAATGTTTGCAATCTATCCATCTGACAAAAGTCTAATATCCAGAACCTACAAGGAACTTAAACAAATTTACAAAGAAAAAAAAAGCATTAAAAAGTGGGCAAAGGACATGAACAGACATTTCTCAAAAGAAAACATTTATGTGGCCAAGAAATATATGAAAAAAAGCTCAACATCACTATCATCAGAGAAATGTAAATCAAAACCACAATGAGATATCGTCTCACAGAACTCAGAATGGTGATGATTAGAAAGTCAAGAAACAATAGATGCTGGGAAGCCTGTGGAGAAATAGGAACATCTTTACATGGTTGGTGGGAATGTAAATTAATTCAACCATTATGGAAGACAGTGTGGCAATTCCTCAAAGACGTAGAACCAGAATTACCACTTGATCCAGCAATCCCATTACTGGATATATTCAATTGAATATAAATAAATTATTCTTCTGTAAAGATACATGTACACATATGTTCATTGCAGCACTATTTGCAATAGCAAAGACATTGACTAAACCCAAATGTCCATCAATGATAGACAGGATAGAGAAAATGTGGTACATAAACATTATGAAATACTATGCAGCCATAAAAATTAACAAGATCATGTCCTTTGCAGGGACCTGAATGGAGATGGAAGCCATTACCTTCAGCAAACTAATGAAGGAACAGAAAATCAAACACCACATGTTCTCGCTTATGTCAGAACTAAACAATGAGAACACATGGACACAGGGAGGGGAAGGACTCACTCTGGGGCCTGTCAGTGGGGCAGGGGAAGGAGAGCATCAGGATAAATAGCTTATGCATGCTGGCGCTAATACCTAGGTGATGGGTTCATAGGCGTAGCAAATCACCATGGCACACATTTACCTATGTTAAAAAACCTACATATCCTGCACATGTATCCCAGAACTAAAACAAAATATAAAGGGGATTCGTGAGACACAGGACTAGAAATTAAAACTATTCAACTCCTCAAGGCCCAGGGACTGTAAAGGAAGATGTGGGCATGTGAGACTGCAATGACTGATTTTAAGAGATAAAATTAGCTCAGTTTCTCTAGGAATTAACCACTAATATCAAAGACACACTGACACAAAACCAGCATCTCGGTCCCTGTGGCAGCTTAACAATGTTTTCTTGGAGCATTAACCTACTCCTTAATACAGTATTGTAAACATTACAAGAAGGTTTATAGAAATTATATCTTATGGTAAAGATGATTAAAGTTTCATCGATTGTTTATAAGATTTTGAGAGACAGATTCAAAAAAAAGAAGTTCCTGCCTCCTCAAGGGTCAACTACTCACCTGTGCTAAGGAGGGGTTCTGTCTAGAAGGAATCACACAGTCAGGTCAGGTTGCTAGAGAATCTAGAGCATTTGGCCTTGAACCAGGTTGGTAACTTAAAACCAGGTGTTATTAAATCAATAAGATTTTTTAAATTTATTTTTTCTTTTGCAATTTCTGCAACAGAAAAGATTTATCAGAGCTCATTTTGAAAACGAAGTAACAATGACTTCTGAAGCATCACAAGTTTGCAGAAAATAAAGTCAATATTTGTTTATTAATGGATTAATGAGACTGACTTCATAGTAAATAAAAAGCCTGTAATTGGGCTACAACGAATGGTCACATTGGAAACGGAAGATGAAGATATAACTAACTAAATAAATAAAACCATTAATGAAGCTCATATTTAGTCAAATGCTCAATGTTATTATCAGGCTCTACAACAATAACTGAAATTGATAAAAATTTCTTGGAAGGTTTTCAATTCAGTATTTCTGAGAAATCAGTTTTCTTGACAAGAAATACAAATTTCTTAACAAAAATAATAATGATTATATTCTTGAAGAATATGCAACCAAGTATAATTTCTGAAAAACCTATAACAGAATGAGAATTTTTAGTTCAAAGTAGTTTCCTGCAGAGATGTCTAAATCAGATACGATTTATTTTAAAAATGCCTCTTTTAAATATCAAGCTAAGTCTCCATCAGTTTAAACATAGCTGTAGTTGTTTAATGATAGTGCATAGAACATTTCTAGCTGTGTGATCTGGACGATGTTATTTAATCCTCCAGAGATTTAATCTTTAATAGTGATTGTCTTCTCACTTAGATCCCTTTGAACTGTAAAGAAGCTACTTCTGACTAAGTTCATCTAAAGGAGATTTTATTGGAAGGATAAGGAAAGTTTCACAAGATAAAGGAGAGGAAGACCAACAAGTTTAGAGGTGACAGGGAAGATGTTATATATGTTCTCAGTAGCAGAAACAAACCCACAGACCCGTCCACATTTCATCCAGGAATCACCTCTAGAAATGGTAATTCCAATATCCATCCCTCTGGCTCACTCTCCTGACTCAGCTGGGAAATCTGTTTGGCCAATTTACGCCTCGATGGTTGCGCTGCTCATAATAAAGATCTACTGAAAAGAACCATCAAAGACTCCTCAGATTTTTGATGGTAAAGCTTTTATCAAAAAGATTCTTCCAAAAGAAACTGTATACTGCTAGGAACTAGAAAGAAAGGGTGACTGGGCCACTCTCAATAATTCCTAGACTCTTCAACATAGAGTATGCATTGTAAGATCTAAAATTTACCTCAGCTGTTTTGCTAAGGGTTTCACTCTTACAGCCTCATTTACTTTATAGGACAATGCTGCGAAGAGGGAGCATCACTTTTACACATGAAGAAGTGGAGACTTTGGAATACTAAGTTGTTTATTATTAGTCGCAAAGGTAGAAAACCACAGCCCTGGAATTAAACCCATGTGATTTGAGTCCTGATCCTGTGATTTTAAATGTTGGGAATGACTGCTAACTTCCGCATCTAAAATACCAGTGAAATACTCACCATGCAAGGAGTACTCTGGAAATGTGAGCTTGTTGAAATATATCATTAACGTTCCCAAAGCACAGGCCACCATGTGGTTCATGAGAAGTCTGCTGAGAAGGCCTTGTTCGCATTTGTGGTGTTGTGCCAGTGAGTATCATTATTGTCAGTGCTGTACGAGTGAATATCATTACATAAACATAGACACACTAAGGTCTGTACCAAATTTAATAATGACAATTCTGTTCCTATGTGACATTAATTAGCAAAAGACCCATGAAAAATAAAATAGAGCAGGATAAAACAATATGGAGGTAACAGCCTATCAACTATTTAAACATATTGTAAACCCCAAAAGTTAGAAAATGTAGAACTGGCCCAGGGTAGAGACAGGCACTTCACAAAAAGTTGTAAAAGTATAAACATGTCACAGATGAACCCAGACACATGAAAATTCACTTTATGACAAATGTATGTTAAATCAGAGGGAGAATGACTTTTCACTAACTGGTAGAAAAATTGACTAGTCATCTAAAGAAACAAAGTTGAACTTCTACATGAATTTCATATTGATTTAAATGTCATGAAAAATGTTAACATTTATACATGACAAAATACGAATATATTATTAAACAACAACACTCATAGTAGTATTCCTTTATATGTTTTATAAGAGAAGACCATGGTTATTATGCTTCAAACTGACAAAACTAAAGAAATCTCTGGTATATATAAACAACATAATACTACAAGCAAACCCAAAAGAAAAGGTGAAATTCAAGGTATTTATGACCTATTTGACAGTGAAAGAGTATCTCTGATATACAAAGTGATACCAAAAATATATAGAAAAAAGACAAGCCAAAATAAAAATAATGGCAATCAGTTAGATGGCTAGTTCACAGAAAGGGAAATATAAATGGTATTTTATTAAAGGATGCTTACCTTCTCTCACTGTGAGGAAAATGTAAATTAACACTGCAGTAAAATATCAGTTTAGGCTATGAGACTGGCAAAAAGCCAAGTTTGAAATTACACTCCTTCACCACACAGGCTAGAGAAAACCAGCGTTCTACATAATTTAGACAGGAGTTCAAATCCATGCAGCAAGTATAGAGACTACTTGGATATGGTGTATTCTAGGTTTTGTTGCTGCTGTTTGTTTGCTTTTTAGAGCTGGGGTCTCACTCTGTCGCCCAGGCTGGAGTGTAATGGTGTGGTCATAGCTCACTATAGCCTCCAATTCCTGGGCTCAAGTGATCCACGCACCTCAGCCTCCAGACTGTCTGGGATTAAAACATGTGCCACCATGCCGGCTTGATGGATTCCAGTTTTGACCCATTGATATTGCCTCTGCATACTCTACAAATATTTCCCACATTCAAGAAATGACCAAATGTGCAAAGCTGAACATCATTTTACATTTAGCAAATACACATAGGTTTGTAATATAACAACATGCCCACCAATAGGAGTTATTTGAATTTTTATTTCATATGTGCATTATCTATCTGTTTTCTATCAATCTGTCTATTTATTTATCCAGTTAAATATGCAGATTAAAAGATGAATGAATCATTCTATGTGCTGGTATAAAAAGATCTTAAAGGTGTATTTTCAGGTGAAAAAAGAGCATAGTTCACAAAACATGTTTTGTAGAAAAGAAGTACATATATGCTCTTTGTTTATATAGACATAAACAACCTTCTGAACAATGCACAAAAGTTAGGGAGTGGTTTCCTGAGGCATCTGTGTTTTTTATTTGTGTGTGTGTGTTTGTGTGAGTGTGAGTTGAACCGGGAGTGGGTGAAAAATGAATGATGGTTGCAGGATTAGAAGCAAAACATTTCTATTCTATAACTTGCTCTTATTTCTACTTTTAAGCCAAGTATTTCTTACCTATTCGTTGTCTATAAATGTTTAAAAAATCTATTACCATATCCAATAATAGAAGAAACTATGAGCTTTATCTTTAAGATTAGTCCCGTGACATTAAAGCTTGTTGGACTAACAATTGTAAGTAAATGCTAAGGGTTGTGAATTTCACCCTAAGGAGTCAGGTAATTCAAACAATGGTCATTTGTTAACAGACCTTCCTAATGAAGACAAAAAAAAAATTGTTTATTATATAAAATGTTACCTTTCATGATAGAAAGATAAATGATTTGAATTTTACCAAATTCATATTCCCTCCTGAATATTAGCATCAAGACTCCTTAACCAGGAGATCATGGCAGGAAACATATATTACTCAGATTTCTACTTTTAGTGTTTATCATTGTGCATGAAATAATGAAACATTTAATGCAAAATAAAATGATCATTCATTTTCTGTTTCAAACCCACTGAGTTATTTGACTTGTGAAAGTGTTTTTAATTAAGCATATCAACATTATACTGAGAGAACTTGGAAATAAGGAAAATGGTGCAAGAATTGGCAAGATTTGTCTTTCACTTCCTGGTCTGTTTAACAAAGTATTAAATACGCTTTCGATGTCCTAAAACTCCCACTTTGCAGCTTCATTAGCTAACTCAATAAGCCCAACATTATGTTAGGAGCTCTATGTTAGCTTAGGTACACAGCTAATTGTGACTATCCACATGTGGAATACCATTTTTATATTAATTTTTTTCTCTTGCTTCCATAGCAGTCTAGTTTGAAATATGAGTGGTTTATATGTCATGTTGGGATTATCTGTCCCATGCACAACTACAATTATAATAATGACTAATCATGATAATGATGAGTTATAAATTTGATGCTCAAACATAACAGGCAGTAGCAAGTGTAAATTAGTATATAAGATCTTGTTTACACTTTCACTATAAAGAACAGCTCTTTAAGATATATATATATGAGATATATTTGATATATATAAGCATTAGTGTCATAATGCATATTAATTCTTAATAATGCAGAGCATGGCAAGGAGCTAATATTTAGAGCAATTATTTACTTTATATTTTTTAGCATAGCACATTTTATATAAAATGCAAGTAGGCAAATAGAGGTGAGATGTTTTGCCATTTAATAGTTACACTTACTGACTTTGAAGCAAGTGTCACTGGATTGGAATCACTATTACAATACCTCTGTTATTTAATCCATTGGGTCACAATGCCAGGCTGTTAAAATAATGTGATTAATCAACAAGGGAAGCATAAAATATGAAACATTTGGTAACACTTTCCTAAAGTAAATTGAATTCATTCTATCATTTGCTCAACAATATTTTCTGCCCTATTAACAGCTTTGTTAATGTTCTATTGACATCCAATACATAACACAAATTTTAAGTGTACAATCTGATAAATTATGACATATGCCTATACCCATGAAACCATCATTCCAAGTAAGAGCGAACATTTACATCACCCCCCAAAATTTCCTCATGGCCTTTCATAATCCTTTGTTACTAATTTTCATGATCAAAACTAATATTTTATAGTGACAGATTGTGATAATTTGAAGATATTGTTTTTACTTGGCATGCCACAAAATATATTACTTTGCTTAATATGTATTTATTGAGATCTAATTATACAGTCACTACTCCTGGCTCAGGGAAGACAGCGGGAAGAAATAAGAGATAACAGGCCAAGCATTATGGGTCACACGTGTAATCCCAGCAATTTGGAAGGTTGAGGTGGGAGAATTCCTTGAGGCAGGAGTTTGAGATTGGCCTGGGCAACATAGCAAGACCACTTCTCTTAAAAAAAAAAATTAAAAATTAGCTGGGCATGGTGGCATGTTCCTGTAGTCTCAGCTACTTGAGAGGCTGAAGTGGGAGGACTGCTTTAACCTAGGAGTTTGAGGCTGCAGTGAACTATGATGTTGCCTCAGCACTCCAGCCTGGGCAACACAGCAAGACCCCATCTCTTTAAAACAGTAAATACATAAATAAATAAGTAAAGTAAGATAGGTGCCCAAATCGAGCTTATACTTGTAAGGAGAAGGGCCAACTATTAAACATGAGGAGATATTCAGTGCAATTGAAAGAGTCTTATAAAAGCGTGTGGAATAACCACAGAAGGGGGAAGACTTTGACAGTGAGACAGTGAATAAGGGCATAAAGGTAATTTGATAAGCACTGCTTTTACTAACCCAGTGTTTGCTTGTTTTGACTTGATATCCCTCAGAAACGAATGACAATCTCTCCAACCTTCCTTACTCATCTTTAAAACTGGCCTATTAGTAGTAACCTCTGCATAAGTTTGTAGTATTAAATAAGATAATAAAAGTGACTAGCAGGCTGGGAGCGGTGGCTCACGCCTATAATCCCAGCACTTTGGGAGGCCCAGGCGGGTGGATTGCGAGGTCAAGAGATCGAGACCACCCTGGCCAACATGGTGAAACCCCATCTCTACTAAAAATAGAGAAATTAACCAAGCGTGGTGGTAGGTGCCTGTAGTCCCAGCTACTCGGGAGGCTGAGACAGGAAAATTGCTCGAACCCAGAGGTGGAAGTTGCAGTGAGCCGAGATCGCGCCACTCCACTCCAGCCTGGGTGACAGAGCAAGACTCCATCTCAAAAAAAAAAAAAAAAAAAAAAAGTGATGAGCCCAGTGTCTAGGTGCCTAAGACATGGCAAGTATTCAATATAAAGATTGGTTTCTCATCACTGATCATTAGAGAAATGCAAATTGAAATCACAATGAGATATCATCTCATGCTATTCAGAATATCAATTAATAAAAAGTCAAGAAACAATAGATGCTGGCAAGGCTATAGAGAAATAAGAACACTTTTACACTGTTGGTGGGAATGTAGATTAGTTCAACCATTGTGGAAGACAGTATGGCAATTATTGAAGGAACTAGAACCAGAAATATCATTTGACCCAGCAATCCCGTTATTGGGTATATACCCAAAGGAATATAAATCATCCTACTATAAAGGCACATGTACACGTATGTTTATTGCAGCGCTATCTACAATAACAAAGTCATGGAACCAACCCAAATGCCCATGAATGATAGACTGAATAAAGAAAATGTGGTACATATACACAATGGAATACTATGCAGTCATAAAAAGGAATGAGATAATGTCTTTTGCAGGGACATAGATGAAGCTGGAAGCCATCACCCTCAGCAAACTAACACAGGAACAGAAAACCAAACACCATAAGTTCTCACTCATAAGTGGTAGTTGAACAATGAGAACACATGGACACAGGGAGGGGAATAACACACACCAGGGCCTTTTGGGTGGTAGGGAGGGAGGGGAAGGAACTTAGAGGACAGGTCAACAGGTGCAGAACAACCATGTCACACATATACCTGTGTAACAAACCTGTACTTCCTGTGCATGTATCCTGGAATTTAAAGTAAAATTAAAGAAAAAATTGGTTTTATTATTATGGCCAAGATATCAGAGCAGGGTAATTATACAGGTGAGATTCAAAGGCAGCTCACAATTTCCTCATGCTGCCTCCAAGTATTAAAATTGCTAGTCCAATCTAAGTATTTCAATAGAGCCAAGAGAAATATAAACAAAAACTTGTTAACGTCTACATGCTGATGCATTGAAATTGCCAGATGATAAGTCCTAATATGTTTGTTTTTCTGCCTACTTTTTATTGTGTAAAGTTTGCTCCTGGTGGCTTAACTTGTTAATAACATTATCATTTGCTGATGGTGAGATGATGGGGGATTTAAATTATCATGGCATAACAAATATGTTGACTTTCTCAAACTGCTATCATACTGAGACAGCCAGGTGGGCAGGGGGTCCCCAGAGAAGCTCCAGCCAGCCTGCTCACTGTGAGGAGCGCTCACTCAGGTGGAGCCACAGAAGTTTGCACCATTTGCAGTGGGGTGGAGCCTGGCCTCTCCTCTTCCTGGGTGGAACCTGGAATTCAATTTGTAAGCTGGGAAGGCCACTGGCAGGAAACACACGCTCTCACTTTTCTAAGAGTCTCTGTTTCCCCTTTTCTTCCTTTTCACCCAATAAAACCCTGGCCTATTCACCCTTCAAATTGTCTGTGGGCCTCATGGCTGTGTGACAAGGACCCCATCTTTAGCTGAACTATGGAAATGTCCCACAACAATCCTATGTGCATTTTCCTGCAAAAATACTCCATTGAACAAAGCCTAACCCCATATATAAAAGGAAAGTACTTTTGTAGAAGGCTTCCTCATATTGTTGACCCTTTTGACACCACAGCAGATGTCACAGACATTTGCTTATCAGAGGCATAAATGTGGGTATAATGCCATTGCAATCAATCACCTTAAGAAAGATAGCAAATAATGCAGCATTTTTAATTTTCTAAAGAAAATATTTAACCAATTCCAACTTTGTCATTCTTCTCTCTTGCAAACTTTCCCCTGACTTTTCTCTCTCTCTTTTTTTTATACTGAGTGTTTAATAAGAACCTGTACTGTTTCTTGACGGTATTAACAATGGTTTACCTTGGGTTGCTACTTCACTTCGGTTTCAGCTGAGATATCCATTAAACACAATGCTTAATTGAGCTTGCTTCAGTTGTTCAAGACCTTTCATTCTTAGAAAACAATTGTATATTCATTCCCATGGTGTGAGTACTAGGCATTTTATTTCTCAAGAATTCAACAGCAGAGCTTTATTGGATTGGGATATTTTCATGATGCAAAGCGTTTCTGGAGAGCCCTATGTAAACAGGTTCAAGTATTGCTAACAGAAAACCAATTAACAATTTTTTTTTAAGGAAAAGTATTTTGTTGCTTGGAGAATGAGGTGTTCTGGTTAATTTAATTTTCGGGTTGAGGTTTAACATATTTTAATCTTATTTTTTAATGACAGAGAAACTTGAATAGCTTTATTCAGTTCTTCTAAAAACTGTTTGCTCTAAGGAAGAAGAGAAAGAGTATATACTTCCAATGAATATATATGTGTGTGGAGGGTAGGAAGCAAAATATGTGTGTGTGTAGGCTTACGATATTGTTATTGACCTTAATCAATACTTTATTTTACATTGTTGGAAATGCACGTGTGAAAGTATGAAAGTTTAACAGTTGCCTCCTATTCAGGTTGGGGTATGGAGAAAGAGAAAGGGAACAAAAAATAGAACCAACTACACAATTATTTAGGAATATTTGACCAGAAAGTATCTCTAATAAATAGGTAGATGACATTTATCAACATCACATAAATGAACAAGGAATGGATATTTTATATATTTGCTATAAAAATATATATTTGTATGTGCTTATATATATATACAAGCACATATACACACACATATATGTATATATACACAAGCACATAGTAACATATTCTCAATTGCTTGTAATTAGAGCACAATTGAAATAATCTGATGAAATTATTTCATTTCATAGGTGAGGACAAAAGCCTGAGAACTTTAGTAACACGTCCAAAATGTCACAACTAGAGAATAACTGAGTTGAAACAATATCTAACATTTTTAAATGAGAAGGAAAAAAGCATTTAACACTAGAAAATACAGAGTTAATTTTATAAAGTATCCAGTAACATGAAGGTTAATATGAATAGGATACTCTATGGCTTGTTTTCATTTCTCTGGTGATTGCAACTAGGAGATGCTATGCAGAATAATTCAAATCGAGAACAGGCTCTATCAAGGGACTTGGACTCCACTGGGATGGTTATTCTATCTACAAAAGCAAGATTACACCAAACTTAACATTGGATGGTTTAGAAGTTGTATTGATTGTCAGAAATGAGTTATCTCTAGCCTATTCCCTGGTGCTAAATAAGTGCATTTTAAATCTACACTCCTGTCTGCTTTCCCATGGGCCCTGACAACCGTTTGCAACAGCAAACTGAGAAATCAGCTGGTAGCTTCTGAAAAAAGTTTTGGTATTTAATAAAAAAGAATAGGTATTAGTTAAACAACAGCTACTTTAACAATACATTCTAAAATTCTAAAATTGTACTACATAATAGGATCACAGGTCTTTGAAGAGCAGCTACTTTCTCATCTTGGGCTACAACTTATCCTGTCACTCTATGTGTTAGTTAGAATTATGGCAGCCATCTTGAAGACATGGAAAGCTCGAGGACCAACATAATCTGCCTTACATTTCAAAATGTAAACTGGAAAGAGTCTTGGAGTCTTAAAGCATAGTCTGATCTCAGATTTTTTATTTTTTATGTGAATCACTCAACTATTTTAGATTTAAAAATCTAAAAGAATAAAATAAAATAACCAAAAATTATTATATATATAAAAAAGATTCAATGATTAACACAAAAATCTATTATATGTGTCTACATATATAATAATATATACATATGTGCATATCTACATTTGCAGCAGAGAGCAACCATTACAACTGCAAGAGAGATTTTTCTTCAAGATTACAAGAGAGAACACACGTAGTGATAATCCTGAAAACTTTTCAAAAGCTGGTAGCAAAACTGCAACATCCAGTCAGAATGGATTCTAGTCATCTGCCCTGGGTGTGCATGAAAATCACTTTTTTAAAATATAACATTCTATTTTTAGTCATTATTTGTTACCATGAAGGAAATACGTGGCATGTTGTCAAATAAATGACTGGTTATGTTTCTAGACTTGTTTTTCTCTACATTAATAGCGCTGAATGGCCACACCTTGGATTCATGCATAAGCTCTTTACCTATTTTATGATTCCCCCAACTTGGTGTCTGCCTGCCAGTAAGGATTCTTTTCTTCTGTAGCTTCATCTGCTTCTAGCAGTATTCCCAGCCATTGTGCTATGGTATCTTCTCCTTTGTGTAACTGGGACACTAAGAGACAGTGCTGGATACAATTGTGTGGATAGTTTTGTGTTAATTATCTAAAGAGGTAACATCAACATAAAGACATGTGGCTTCTATTTTGGCTGCACAGCGTCTGTTTCTCCTTTCATCCAGGACCTTGGCTCTTTTGTATATAGTCGGTATTTATCTTTTGTATACGTGAAGTGTAATTGAAAACTATAAGACACTTAAAGTATATGTTCTTTCCTAATCTAACTATAGCCTATAAAATTGCATCTATACCCTGCTTGTATTTTCTCAGCACATTGTTTTCTTAGAAGTAATTCCAAAATAAAGTTCAGACTAGCTCATGTATAATTATCTTAAAGGTCTGAGTATGTGAAATTCTAGCTAATGATATTTAACATAATTAGAGAAGCAAATTAGAAGAATATTAAAGCCTTCATATTTCAGAATTCATAGACAGATTTCTAGGTAATTACAAAACAACATTGTTACTAATGAGATATTTTTCACAAAATTCTAAGAGAAATAAGCAATATTTTTCCTGTAAGAAATAATTTGGGAAATTTTAATTTAAAAAATGGCTTTTTATGTCTATAACTGTTTTGTCTCAGGAAATTAGATTGAGGTTTTTGAAACTTAAGACAAATGTTTATACCAAAGCCACATTTCTTTTGTTCAGAATAAAAATAAAAGATTTTAATTATTCTAAAAGTACAGATAATTTGGATGGTGATTATATGGTTTTGAAAGAAAATGAAATACATCCACTACATTTAGTTAAACAATAAATTCTAAAGTAAAAATCCTGCTATGGATTTAACATAAGTCAAGTGGAAAAGAAAGTGAAATATAAACTCTTAATCCTATCCACAAAAAGTTTACAATCTGTTTTGAAGAACAAGGTACACCAATTAAACACTAGGTTATAAATAAGAGCATAATGATATAGCCAAGAACACAAGAATAAAAATGCCTAACAATATTTTTAGTATTAAACTACTGATATTCAGGAAATTTTCTTTGGACAGTATACTACACATATGATATTTTTAGAGAGTTAGATACCCTAATACTACTGAGTACTATTTGTAGAAATCTCAGTATCTACATGGGGGCACATAAGGAGAGGCAAATACAACTATCACACAGCCAATGTTTAGAGTGCCTACTTAGTGTAAGGTATTGTTGGTGCTAAAAAAACTGTGTGACACAGCCTTTATTGTCTTGAGGTGAAGACATAGTAAACACATGTTACAGAACCTTCACATTGGGACTTTGGAGTTTATGACTCTTTGACAGTACAGGGACAGGGCATAAAACCCATTTGGTTAGGTTTAGAAAGAACAACACATTCACATTGGGACTTCGGATTTTATGATGCTTTAAGATTACAGGAATAGAGTGTAAAACTCATTTAATTAGGTTTAGAAAGCCTTCTTAGAAGAGGTCAGAGTTTTCCAGGACAGATAGCCATCAGTCCAATAAAGGAGGATTTGGGATATGGAGGTTATACCATGCAGACGGAACAGAATGTGCAAAGCTTTAGAGAAATCATCATTTGTTACAAACAGTACCTCACTGGAACAACTTGTGTGCTTCTCTGTGGGTGTGATTACACACCTTAGATGCTAAAGGGAAAAGAGTAAGATATGCCATTATCATTCTATGACATCAAAAAATAATCTGCTTTTTTTCAAAGGCTTTTTTATGACAAATTCTAGGAAAATATTTGTGCAGTGAACAATGACTAGTAAACTAACTCTACCCATCACAGTTGGGCTTTGGACCCCAGTCTCGATATAGATCCCTTCTCATGTAGTTTGACTATTGAGAAGGAAGCGTTTTGCCTAATTGAAAGATGGCTTGTTATGTAGAATCAAAGGCAGCAGCCTATTTTCTGCTTTTCCTTTGTGTCCCCATGGCAAGTTTGATTCCCCAGAAAATCAACTCTTACATAGAGATTGGAAAGAGCACTGGAGCTAGGATGGCATTGAACAGTTGTCTCTACTGATGTGAGGGAGCTGGGCCTTCACTGAATATCAACCAGTTATTGGAGGAGCCTGACTTCAGCATGGGAGCACAACTTTGGGCACAGTGACTCACTTTAGTTCAAATAATTCTCACAGGGAGATGTAGATACAAGCTGTTAGTCACTAAGATTTCCGGCAACTGGGAGAATGAGTGTTTCAGTCCCAAAAGGAAATTTTGAGGGGTGTACAACTGTGTTCTCATCATTTAGCTCCCACTTATAAGTGAGAACATGTGGTATTTGGTTTTCTGTTCCTGTGTTAGTTTCCAAAGGATAATGGCCGCCAGCTTCACCCAAGTTCCTGCAGAGGACATGATCTCTTTCTTTTTTATGGCTGCATAGTATTCCATAGTGTATAAGTACCACGTTTTATTTATCCAATCTATGGTTGAAGGGCATTTAGGTTGATTCCATGTCTTTACTCTTATGAGTAGTGATGCAATGAACATATGTGTTCATATGTATTTATGGTAGAATGATTCATATTTATTTCAGTATATACCAGGAATGGAATTGCTGGGTCAAATGATAGCTATGTTTTCAGGTCTTTGAGAAATTGCAACACTGCTTTCCACAATGGTTGAACTAATTTACTGTCTTGCCAACAGTGTATAAGCATTCCTTATTCTCTGCAACCTCACCAGCACCTGTTATTTTTTGACTTTTAAACAATAGCCATTCTGACTTGTGTGAGATGGTTATCTCATTGTGGTTTTGCTTTGCATTTCTCTAATGATCAGTGACGTTGATCATTTGTTTCATGTGCTTGTTGGCTGCATTTATGTCTTCTTTTGAAAAGTGTCTGTTCATGTCATTTGCCTATTTTTTAATGGGGTTGTTTTTTTCTTGTAAATTTCATTAAGTTCTTTATGGGTGCTAGATATTAGACCTTTGTCAGATGCATAGTTTGCAAACATTTTCTCCCCTTCTGGAGGTTGTCTGTTTATTCTGTTGATGGTTCATTTTGCTGTGCAGAAGCTCTTTATTTAAATTAGATCCCATTTGTCAATTTTTGCTTCTGTTCTAATGGCTTTTGGCATCTTTGTCATGAAATCTTTGCCCATTCTTATATCCAGAATGGTATTGCTTAGGTGTCTTCCAAAGTTTTTATAGTTTTGCATTTTACATTTAAGTTTTTAATCCATCTTGAGTTGATTTCCGCTTATGGCATAAGAAAGGGGTCCAGTTTCAATCTTCTGCATATGGCTAGCTAGTTCTTCCAGCACCATTTATTAAATAGAGAGTCATTTACCCTTTGCTTGTTTTTGTTGACTTTGCCAAAGATTATATAGTTGTAGGTGTGTGACCTTATTTCTGGGCTCTCTATTCTGTTCCATTGGTCTATGTGTCTGTTTTTGTACCAGCACCATGCTCTTTTTGTTACTGTAGCCATGTAGTATAGTGTGAAATCAGGTAGCATGATGCCTACAGGTTTGCTCTTTTTGCTTAGGATTGCCTTCGCTATTTGGAATCTTTTTTGGTTCCATATGTATTTCTAAATAGCTTTTTTCAAGTTCTGTGACGAATGTCATTGGTAGTTTGATAGGAATAGCTTTCAATCTATAAATTGCTTTGAAAACTATGGCCATTTTAACAGTATTAATTTGGAATATTTTTCAATTTGTGTCATCTCTGATTTCTTTAAGTAGTGTTTTATAATTCTCCTTGTGGAGGTCTTTTGCCTCCCTGGTTGGCTGTATTTCTAGGTATTTTATTCTTTTTGTGGCAATTGTGCATGGGATTGTGTTCCTCTCCTGTTCCAGTTGTTACTGTATAGGAATGCTAGTGAGTTCTCTACATTGATTTTGTATCCTGAAACTGTACTGAATTTGTTTATCAGTTTAAAGAGCTTTTAGGCTGAGGCTATGGAGTTTTCTAGATATAGAATCAGGTCATCTGCAAACAGGGATAGTTTGACTTCCTATCTTCCTATTTGGATGCCCTTTATTTATTTCTCTTGCCTGATTGTTCTGTTCAGCAAATAATTAAATAAAGGCAGAAATCAAGAAGTTATTTGAAACTAATGAGAACAAAAATAGGGAACATACCGGAATCTCTGATATGTATCTTAGATATGTACCTAAGGCGGTGTTAAGAGGAAAATTTATAGCATTAAATGCCCACATCAAAATATTTAAAAGATCTAAATCTAATAACCTAACCTCACAACTAAAAGAACTAGAGAACCCAGAGCAAACCAACCCCAAAGGCAGAAGATAAGAAATAATCAAAATCAGAGATCAATTGAAGGAAATTAAAACCAAAACAAACATTCAAAAGATAAAAAAATTCAGGAATTGTGTTTTTTAAAAAATTTAATAGATTTCTAGCTAGATGAATAAAAAGGAAAGGAGAGAGCATCCAAATAAACACAATTAGAAACAACAAATTCAAACACAATTAGAAATGATCACTGACACCACAGAAATACAAATTACCATCAGAGAATATGAACAGTTCTTATGCACATAAATTAGAAAATCTAGAAGAAATGGATACATTACTGGACACAAACTCCCGCCGAAGACTGAGCCAAGAAAAAACTGAGTCCTGGAACAGACTGTAATGAACTCCAAAATTGAATCAGTACTCAATAGCCTACCAACCAAAAAATGCCTAGGACCAGAGGATTCACAGCAGAATTCTTCCAGATATACAAAGAAGAGCTGTTCCTATTTCTACTGAAACTATTCCAAAAAATTGAAGAAGAGAACTATTTTCTAACTCATTTCATGAGGACAGCATCATCTTGACATCAAAATCTGGCAGAGACACAACAAAAAAAGAGAACTTCAGGCCGAAGTCTCTGGTGAATATCAATGCAAAAATCTTCAAGAAAATATTCGCAAACTGAATCAAGTAGCGCATCAAAAAGCTTATCCACCATTATCAAGTAGACATTTGGCTTCATTTGATCAGTAATAAGTATTAAGTTTTTACTATGTGTCACATAATCTAAAAGATGGTTCTGATGCAATGGTGAGCTTAACACTCATAGTCCCTACCCTTTAGGAGCATATAGTCTAATGAAGGAGATGAGCAAATAAACAAACTATTACTGTATACTGATAGAAAAGAAAATAGATAAATAAATGAATACTGAAAATATTCTTGTGGTATGCCTACAACATAGTGGAAATCAGGAATGACTGGCATGAGTATTATGCTTGAGCTAAACTGTATTTGTAATTCCTTATCTACCTCTGTTAAATTTGTTGCTTGGTTTAACCTTGATGATATTTCAGTGTTTCATTTACCTGTTTAAAACCATTGTTGCTATTTCTTTCAGGAAGAATGAGGAGATGATTCATGCAAAAGAGGGGGATAGACTTGAATTAATCCTAGAGATAAACCTAGTATTTGGAGACATGACATTCTTATCTGTCAAACTGATGAAGCTTTTAAACAATGATCCACTATGTTCAGTGAAAACATCCATGATCTACAATGAAAACAACTTAGTTCTGTCATCTGCTGTCTGAATAAGAATGGGCAATGTATTAATCTTTCTGAGATATTATTCAGTTATATTAACATGAGAATTATTACGTGTTCGTTATAGAACTGTAAAGATAAAACAGATCAAGTTTTTACCAAATATTTGTAGAAAATTAATGTGCATCAGCCTCATGAATCTGAGAATAAAAATGAAGTCATCACGTCAAATGCCACAAGCTTTCAAATGTTCATGAGGAGGAAATCTTACCCAACCTTTTGAGAAGTCGAGACTTATCTTACATTTGCTCATGGCCAGTTTCATTGGCACATGTTTTTTCTTCTGATGACATGGTTCATTGCTGATCTCCATGGAAACACTATTTGCCTTCTTGTCTTGAGGGTCAATTCCCAGTGCCACCCAAACTGCAATACCAACCCTTTAAATGCTACAGGATTATTTTCCATGTTCCCTGTGATGCTGAAACTTATACATAAATGAACACAATCACCCTTTTCAATGGTCAATGGCTTGTATCATTCACCTGTGTCTCAAAGCAATAATGCTGAATCTCTGAGTTGTAAATAGATTCCAGAGAATAATGACACCTTAAATTTCTTCCAGAAGTGTCTTTATTTCTATGAAGAATGAAGTCTATTTCCTATAGTTGGTCTAGAAAATGACATTCATACTGTACTAGACATTAGTATTTTGACTCTGCCCTTTCTCCCTAGGCAGTCTCATACAGTTTTTACTTAGTACGTCATAGGCAACTTCTTCATGTAGAAAAACACCTTGAGTTCCAAAACCTGGTAGAATCCACTTAGTCTCTTTCTACATTCCCTGCTATACTAATAACCTCTACAAAGCAACAAAAATACTTTATAATTTAAAGTAACATAATGTGAAGTATCCACTCTGTACCCTATAAATATGTGCAATTATTACACGTCAACTAAAAATAAAAAGGAAGAAGAAAGAACTAAGATGATAGATATTTTAATTTGCTTCACTATTAAAACCATTTCACCATCTATATGTATATATCCCATAATATCATGGGTAAATGTTTTTTTAATTTATGATACAAATTTATTCTATAAAAAGTTATTTTAAAATAAATTGAGATAATATATCGTTTGAACACAGCTTACCTACAGGCTAATGTATTTTTATCAGTTTGAAGATAAAATGATAATTGCTTCTTATGGAGTATTATTCAGAAATTGATGTCATTTGTAATTTTAGTTTATGAATCTGTTTTAACATTTTGGAACATTGACTACAAAAACTCTGTTATTAACCTAAGATCATTTTATACAGTATGGTTTTCTTAGAAGCAAATTAGTTTATTTCTAAGTATCAGAAACTGAGAGCTTTAGAGATGAGTTTATCATGATTTAAGAGAATATAGATATGTCCTTTGTTTTTTATTTATTTATTTTTTTCTTGAGATAGAGTTTCACTCTTGTTGCCCAGTTTGGAGTGCAATGGCAGGATCTCGGCTCACTGCAACCTCCGCCTCCTGGGTTCAAGTGATTCCCAGCCTCCTGAGTAGGTGGGATTACAGGCGTGCACCACCACACCTGGCTAAATTTTTTGCATTTTTAGTAGAGATCGGGTTTCACCATGTTGGCCAGGCTGGTCTTGAACTCCTGACCTCAGGTGATCCACCCACCTGGGCCTCCCAAAGTGCTAGGATTACAGGCATGAGCCACCAGGTATGGCCAAATAGGTGACTTTCTAAAAGAAAGAATAAAAGAAAAGAAAAAGATTCAGAAACTAGCTTACGTACACTTGGGAAATAAGGATGGGCAGAGATCCATGCAGCCTAACAAAGAGTTTTTGATTACATCTTGGGCAGGAAAGTTTTCCTTGATCATACTTGGCAGCCAAGTTTAATTTTGCTATTTGACTACGATTAGTGAAACATGTATTTCTCTAACTACAGTTGTCAATTACTCATTGAGTAAGAGACAGAATGTATTAGATTTTGATGCTGGATTTCAAAATCAGAAGAAACTTCCTTCCCCAAGTGGGTGCAATTATTGCATAGTTCAAATGTTCTTCAATCATTATTAGCATAGAAAGAAAAGGTTAAATTAAATAATTCCTGATTGTAAAATATAGTGCATCTCATTGAAGGAAATTTGTTTAGAAATAATAAAAGGCTATGTAGAAACTAAAAAGCCTCTAATTGTGAGAAAAGGAATAGCAAGTCTTACAGCAGAATAACTTATTAGACAAAGCAAGTGTTTTGAGGGGACTGAAAAGAAGCTCCTTTCTTTCATAAATTAGGGATGAACTAAATAAAAGAATGAGGACTTCTAAAATAATATATTCACTCTACTTTTCCTGCAGATAGCTTGGGACCAGCCATTAGGAAAGGGCTGGCAAAAAAGTGAATATCTCAAGGAAAGACTTTTTAAGTACGTAGCATGAGGAAAGTTCTTCTTTCTGGAGATCATCAGGAAATAGGTTGCTTTAGGGATGTCTGCTTAATAAAACTACTAATTCGCCAGTATAAAAATAATACACCAACTTTCCGTAATTTTTGGAAAACATTCTCACCTACAAATAAAATAACAATAACCATACAAAAATGTCCCTACCCAGAGAAAACCATTTTAATCATTGAAATGTGTTTCTATCCAGGCTTTTCTTTATACAGGCATTTGACATCATACCAAATTTATATAGTTCAGTTTCCTGCTTAGAATTTTAGCCTGCGTGTTTCCCTATCGTTAAAAAAATGACTATACATCATTTCAAAGGATGCAATTATTTTGTTATCTGTCTTGCCAAAATTAACCATTCTGCTTTTGCACATTTAGTTTGCATTTGATGTTTGATGTTAGAAATAATGGTGACATATATGTGCTTCATTCTGAGAGTATTGTTCCTAAAATATTTTCGAAATTTTTTTTTGAAAATGTAGTAGAGAGGTGATGTGAAGAAAGAAAATCAATTTGGGGAGCCTACACGATATGCCAGAATTATTCCAGATTCTTTATCACTGTCATAGGCTTTCAATCTGTACCTAATTTGTGTCTATCACTGAGATTCAAAAGTATGTGCCTATGAGTCTTCTGGCAACAAAACCTTACCTGTTAGGCAATTTACAAGAAAGACTAAGGAAACTACAACAAGATTACTCAGTCTTGGGAACTCCTGGAAAGCACAAATGATGCTGAATAAGGCTTGGTGTTTGTTGGTCAAATTTGTATCTTGCCTCAGCTCCACAGTCTATGGAAAGGAGAAGAAAGTAAACACAAGCAAAGTATTGCTTATCTAAAATTATGCACAGAGATGGAAAATAGTTCTAAATGTTTGAATATAAAAGAGAAGAGAAAAAATTGCCCAGCTTATGAGCAAATTCCAAGCACTAGTTCTTAATGATCTTCAGTGCAGAAATGTTGAGCAAAAGGTAGCAGTCCCCACTGGAAGCAGAATACCAGTGGAAGCCTCTGTGTTGTCCCGCTGGGACCAGGTCATTAATGCTCCCCAACATTTGCTGGGCATGGCTGCCACTTCTGAAGCAAAAATGACAGCCAAGCCCAACAAATTGGAGGTGTCCAATGGTTGCAAGAGATACTTACCAGATGTGGCATTACAGTGTCCCTGCGTCTGACACAGGGGAATTAGGAGTCAGATATTTTAAGCACAGTGGAAAGACCACCTGAAAATTAATAGAAATTATTGGAGAGGAACAGAGAGAGGAATCTGCTAGAGGCTGGATTTCTGCTTATTGGAGGAGGGGAGAGGAAGAGGGTAAAAACAGAGAGACATACACCACGTATAAACTCATTTAAGCCTATTGAATACTGTATTTGCTAAGCTGAGAAGGTTAAACAACTGCCTAAATTAACTAAAGGAGAGGATATGTGTGAGTTCACAGGCAAAGGAAGCTGCATTTTGAGAAACTTGTATTAAACAGTCACACTAGTTAAATAACATGAATGTTATTAGAGCAGGAGGAGCTGCCCTTGGGTCCAATATAATGATAAATTCCTGTGGTAGTCCCAAGATATATAGAGATATTCAGTTTCAAACTGTAATTCCTGAGATGATGCTACAGTGGTGAAAGTTAGACATATTCGATGATGGATTTTTGTAGCTCCTCCAAGCTATCATGGCCCCTTTGGGCTGGCTTATTATGCATGGAGGCAGGAAATGACAGAAGACACTCTCAAGGCAGTGCTCTCCCTCAATTGATATTACACGAGCTTATTCTTAAACGCATTCATTCAAGAAAATGAGCTCCAATGTTTCCTTCCTTGCAGCTATGAAACTAGAACAAATGTCCTGTATGGATTGATCAACATTTAGTTAATTTTCACTGCCTCTGTCCATGTCAGGTCAGCCATAACCTACATACAATTCTCTAGCCAGTTAAAGGCTCAAAAATCTATTTCATTTTTAAGTAAAGTTCATCTTGTCAGAATTTACTTTTTACGTTTCATTAACACCCACAAAATTCCATCTCAATTAGTCCCACAAGGGAGCATGAGCCAAATAAGTGGTTTTCAAACATTTTTTGCAGAACTATGCATTCCCTAGTACATTTTTAGATTGGCATAGATTATTATTAATAAACTATGTAATTGATCATCAATCATACATGTATGTATAATTAATATACAGTTGACCTTTGAACAACATGTGTTTCAACTGCACGGGTTCCCTTAGAGACAGACTTTTTTTCACCTCTGCCACCCCTAAGACATCATCACTGACCCCTTCTCTTCCTCCTTCTCAGCCTCCTCGATGTGAAGGTGACAAGGAGGAAGACCATTATGATGATCCACTCCACTTAATGAGTAGTAATTATGTTTTCTCTTCCTTGTAATTGTCTTAATAACATTTTTATTTTTCTAGCTTACTTTATTGTAAGAATACAGTATATATTGCATATAACATAGAAAATATGTAACCAACTGCTTATGTTATCCATAAGGCTTCCAGTAAACAATAGGCTATTGGTAGTTAAGTTTTGGGGAGACAAAGGTTATACAATTTTTGCATGGAGGTTGGTGTCCCTAACCCCTGTGATGTTCAGGGTCAATTATACATCTTCACCAAAACTTAAAGGGGCTTAAATAGTTAATTAAATTTACAAAGAATGTCAATCACAACCTAATTCCAACAGCAAGTCAGCCATCATTGTTGAAACACTCAGCCAGATCAGAGTTGCTGCAGGAAATAAGAACTATGGTTTTATTTTCCAGTTCAAATAAATGAGTTAATGCAATTCTATTTGACAATCATCTTACATTTAAATGTGAAAAATAGAGAGATAGACAGAAGAGAGAAAACTAGGCATAATCTTGCCATGAATATGTTCATTGTGTAACACAATTTACTATTTCTAATGGAATCTCTCCTTGCTTTGCTTTCAGAGAATCTCACTCATGAGCACTGCGTTCTTCAACAGCATTTTTTTTTTTCTTTTTTGGCATTCAGTGTTTTACACTTTAAGTCAATGCACTGTGAGTGAGAGAATGGCTGCCCTTTGTAAAATGAGAGAACAGGTGAGAAGGGAAGGGAGAGAGAGTGAAGTGCCAATGACGCTCTCTGGAAGACACGTTTTTAGGAGAGAGTACACCTGCAAGCTGAGGATCTGGGAAGCGATTTTCTGAAAACCAACTGCTTGGAAATACTCCATGTCCTTCAGTGGCATATTTCCCATGTATTAATCTATGTCTACTTTTTCTGGAATCCAGTGTTTTGCAGTGAATTTAGTCATAGTTTTTGGATAAAACTGAATAGGTTTCTTATAGCTCAGGGGCTGAGCGTAACTTTGTTCTTGATTTGCTTCACTCTTAATGGTTGCAAACATACAAATCCTCTTTATCTTGTCTTTTTATCCCAATGTCTTCCCATATTCACTGAGTTAGTGTATTTTATTAAATTTATAACTATTTTTGATTAAACTATTACTTAAAAGTGGACATATATATTGCAAGGTGAGTTTCAATTATGTGTGCACTCACGTCAGAATTGTGTTCCTTATTTTAGTGATTATAACCCCTGCTCTTAGTTAGAAGCCTCCAGGACATTTTTTTCATTTTTTAAAAAAATTGCTTGTACCTGGACCTTATCTCCAGAATATTTTATTCAACTTATATGATATGAGGACCAGTCATGGGCATTGTTAAAAAAAAAAAATCAGTAAAAATGTGATTCTAATATGCAGTCCATGTTCAAAAGTGCTCTGGTAATGAAAAATCCTAGAATAGAGAGAGGGGGGAAAAAAGACCAAACACAGCAAGTTTTATTATGAGTAAGACGTCTCTGAGTTACCATGCACATCAAACCATCGTATTTGTGTTTGTCCAAGCAGTTTAAAAATACAGATTGAGTAATCATTTCAAGAATCACTTGAAAATTGGATTAACCCCGTATATTCATTATTGCAACAACCAAAGATTACTCTCTCAAGCTCCTGAGCTTATTTAAAAGTCTATTCTAAATCAAATTGACTAAGGTTACAAGGGAAGGCCTAAGAAATAAAGCAATGTTACAGGTGTGTAAAGAAACTTTGATGTACTTTTTGTTGTTCAGTAGTTTTACGTTTACCGACAGAAAACATTTTTGAATAACTAAAAGTGGCTAGGAAGATGAGGCATCTAGATCTTTTTAAATATTCACAATTCTAGAAATTATTGCAGCAGCCTCATAGCTATCCCTCCTTAAATTCTTTCTGATAAAGAGCTTAAAGCACAATACAACCTATACCCTCCTAGTAAATTGATTTTTACTCAAGTGGCTTCTCCTGGATACAAATTAGCATGAATAAACCCCTAATGCATATTCTTCAGAGGAAATGCTAATTATTCTCACTGGGCAAAGTTTAAAGATATCAAAATGGAGGCATTTTTAAAAAATCAGTCTACCTCATTCAGAAAGGAAGTAAGTGTGAAGGTAAAGAGCTTAAGGGGTAATGAAGGTTAATTGCCAATTATACAGAAAAATTATGCAAAAGCAAGAATAAAAACCACTTCCAAGAACTATTGCCCTTTCTTTTATTTGTGTTACAGTACTATTTTTTCCCCTCTCTCTCAGCATTGTTCTAAATTAGTTTGGTCTCTATCACTTTTATTTAGATGTAGAATATTCCTAAGAATATAAAACAATAATAGTGACTATGACGCATGAATTAGATCAAAAGAAATGTCTCAAAGAGAAGGAGGGCAAACTAAAAAGGGGGTTCTCATTTTGCTGAACTCTCCTGAGTAACATCAGAACAACTGAGAAGTTAAAGTAGTCCATCTTCCTTGTGTGTGAATGCTATTCCAGCTATTTTGAAATGAAACATTTAAAACAGCTGTTTTGAATTAAGGCAACATTAAAACTATTAGGTTTCATTCCAGTCACTTGCCCTATACTACCAGCACAGGACACATTAGAAGTTCACATCATGTATATGATCCAATTTGTCCTTCCATCCTTTAAAATGTCAACAAAGTTGCATTCATTTGTGCTCCAATTGGACATCCATTGAGAATCAGGTTAAATAAATA
Source organism: Macaca thibetana thibetana (assembly GCF_024542745.1). NCBI lineage: Eukaryota > Metazoa > Chordata > Mammalia > Primates > Cercopithecidae > Macaca > Macaca thibetana. The sequence continues at coordinate 24,698,930 of NC_065584.1, forward strand.
TTTGTTTCTGTAAACCCATCAAAATCTATAGACGTCTAGTTCTCATACTCTAGTCGTTCTGAACAAATTAAACTAAACATCAGCCAACTAGTGGAGCATCCTGGGATCTATACCCAATCAAAAAGATTGTGAGTTCAGACCCAAATGCGTTTTCAGACAGCAATAGCAGGTTGAGGCTGGGTTTGAAAAATTACAGTGACTTAGAGAAGCCATACAAATATTGACTAGCTTTCATGTTGTGGGGAAAATAGGGTACTGACAAGTCACTTGAAATCATCAAGAAATGATTGGTGATTTCAAAATGATTACCTTTCCCAGTACCTTAAAGTCTAAAATCTTGGCAAAATTAGATGTTTCAATGTATGTTGACCACACATAACCCAGATGCTTTCTTGTGGTTATCTTTAGCATCCACATATTACTGTATGGTTTATATTCATTCATTCAATTATTCTCTTTTTCTTTCTTCAACAAATAATGATTGGATCTTTTACAAGGTGATGGTGTTGCAGAGAGAAAGACTGAACTTGAACGTGCCCCTATTTTTCATTAATTCACGGGGTGCTAACTAATTGTTGTAGACAGAATTTTAAAATGTATATGATTATACACCTGTATAATCCTCTCTCTTGATGTAGGCTGGACCCGTGAATATAATGGGAAATCACCCCCATAACTATGATAAAGTCCTTTAATGAACCATGAGTTAATCAAAGGGGAGTTAATCATGGGTGGGCCTGACCTAGTTATTTGAGTCCTTAAAGAAGACAAGAAGCAGCAGCAAACACTTTTCTGCTTGTCTTTAAGCAACAACCTACCATGTTGTGAGAGGAGGTCACCTGAGGCTGAACTCTAAAACTGAGAAAAGTCTTTGACCAAGAACCAGCAAGAAAATGGAACCTCAGCCATGTAATGGCATGGAAATACATTCTGCCAAAAACCTATGAGCTGGAAGAGGACACTAAGCCTTAGATGAGATGGTAGCCACAGTTAATGCCTTGATTTCAGTATTGTGGGATGCTGAATAGAGGACTCAGCTAATCTATTAATATAACTGGACTCCTGACGCACACAAGCTGGAAACTGATAAATTTGTAGAGGTCTAATCCTAAATGTTAAGTAATTTGCTACATAGAAATAGATAGTTAACATACAGATAAATAAACAAAATATATGTAATAAGATGTTTAAGGTAGTGTGAGAGGGGCATGTGAAAAATAAGGTGGGCACAAAGGAAGCGTCATAAAGTCTTGATAGGATGAGGCAGCTTAATGAAGAGATGACTGTAGGTTGATAGATGACATTTAGCTTTGTCTGAAGTACGTATTTGCTAAGTGTCTGTTATCTGGTTAAATACAGATATTGGAAAGAGAAATATAAAGGAACCATGTCCCCAGGTCTTGAGCAATTAAGATACTGACAGATACTGACACTGTGGAAAGTAGGGTAGTGCATGAAGCAGGGGGCAGCCCAGAGCAAAGCCAGGCCAGTAACAGCTAAGATGTTTTGGGAGCTCATTATGTAATGATCGCTATTCTAAATGTTTGAGATATATAAATATATTAACATATTTAATTCTTATGCAACATAATGACAGGATTACTATTGTTATCCCCATTTTAGTGATGAGAAAACTGAGGTATAGATAGGTTAATAAAGTTACCCAAGGTCATTCATCGAGCCATTAATTGGCACGATTGTGAAGTGATTCTAGGTAGTCTGACTGTAGAGATTCTGTTTATAATCACAGTGCTATAATAAGAATATAAAGTGGCACAATATAGCTTGCCATATTCTGGGAAGCAATTTTTGCTTTGGATTTTCTATTGTCAATTGGATAAAGAATACTGACCAGTTCTGTTACCCTCTTAGTTAATGTGTCATTGATATATCTGCCTTAAACTAGCAAGTGACAGTGAAAAATATGTGGGATTAAAAAATGCAATTGTATCCTTGGACTCTGGTGGTTGTATTATTAATATAGGAGTTATTGAATAAGAAAGAAGTGTGGGTTAGAGCTCAGAGAATTAAGAAAAGGATTATATAACCAAAGATGTGTAATCTCAAATACTTAATAGTATTCCTTTTAATATTTTTACCTAAATATGTTACTTAGGTAAAATATATTATTTTGATTTTACCTAAATATTAAGCAGTGCAATTTAATGTTATAATGTCGTTTGCATGCAATAAAATATATTTGTGATAAAATCCAGAGTTCCAAATCTCTCATTACAAAAGTCATTTGAACTTTTCAAGGACCAGAGTAATGTAGGATTAACACACAATTGTCCCCTATCACATTCTGGATTAAAAAGCATAATTTTATCTGAAATAAGAATTATACAAAGTAAGATTTATAATTAGATTCTGTGATCCTATTCTATGGCTTCAATTTTATGATGTGTATTAATCTTGCATGGGAGTTTGCATTTTAATAGGAAATAGGGTACATTTCTTAATGTTCAAAGACCAAGTGGAATTGGTGATCATGTACGCATAGATGTTTTTACAGGAAACCAGCATTCAATACTCTTTTAGTCAAAATGCCTTTAGTTAATAAAGGGGAAAAACATTTCCACCTCATGAGTGAGATCCTTTTTGCACTTTTTTGCAGACTCCACTCCCCTATGAAGTTATTGCAAACATTCTTTCTGATTCACAGATTCAACTGAAGTTCTTTACACTTAAATGTGAACAAATATTTTATGTTAGTAGTTCTCATCTATGAAGTTAGAAATTGGAATGCCTGTGTTTGTCATTTTTGTTTTGTTTTATTTTATTGAAGGAGAGGACAGAAAATTTTGCTTCTACACATGAACTGAAATAGAGAAATTGTCCTTTTCTACTGTCATTACCATGTTTTCCTCAAAGTTCAGGCCCTATTTCTAATACCTCAATTGTAATTCCGTTATCTTGGAAATGTGGTTTTATGATTTCTGATACTATAACGAAGAGAATAATCCGAGTGGGAGATAGTAAAGGTGTGTTCTTGACTCTGTCTTAAAGAGACAATCCTGCTATGTTAAAAACATTGAGTGACATTATTGTTGTATTACAGGACATATTTCTGGAGAAGTAATATGTTTCTTCCGGACTTTAAACACATTTATTCGGAAAGTAAACATGCTATTTAAAATATTGCTTTAGATTTTATAAACGTATAATTTATTCATTAAGAAATACATACACACCATTAAGAGGTTATTTCCAGGCAATAATCTGATTTTTTTTTGTATTTTATTCTACCTGAAGATGCTCTCTACAGCATCAATAGCAGAAATAGACATATAAAGTGATAAATTTCCTTTGCTTGATTCCTGTTCTCTAAGAATAAAAACTGTGGTTGTATTGTTAAAACATTAAAAATTATGTTTCTTCATGACTCAATGTCCTATATTTCCTTATGCAATGTGACCATGGCAAGAGTTTATGTGGCAGAGTGAACAGATTGAATTGAAAAGTAATCACAATAAGAGTCTTAATTAAGTGTTCATTTAATATTTAACATACGTATTTTATATCATGTAGGTGGTAAGGACACATACCAAAAGTATAACATGGATCCTGTCATCAAATGACATAATCTGAAAAATAGGGTGCAAAAACACAGAGAGTATCATAAACATTGATTTGATAATAGAATGATAAATATAATGACGATTTATACATATGGTACAGAGAGATCATACTAGGTAAATGACACAGGATGAGACTTTTAAGATAAAAAGTATGCTATTCTCATCAATGAACAGTGAAATGGTGCTTATGCTATGTCTCAAAATTTTGGAGTTACGATGGTAAGTTTACATTCATTATAAACAACAAACCTGTGTCTACCAGAACAGGTTAGGGCAGAAGTATATTCTAGCCTATAGGTTAATTCTTTTGAGAATTTCAAAGATAATTTTTGTCTTAGACACCAGCCAATATGGTGCTTTAATCATTTTTTGTATACACCACATTTTTAAATTTTATTTCATCAACTTACATTTTAGTTCTAGGGTACATGTGCAGGATATGCAGATTTGTTACACGGGTAAACGTGTGCCATGGTAGTTTGCTGCACAGATCATCCCATCGCCTAGGGATTAAGCTCGGCATCCATTTACTATTCTTCTTAATGCTTTTCCTCCCCTGCCCCACCCGCTGACAGGCCCCAGTGTGTGTTGTTCCCCCATCATGTGTCCATGGATTCACATTTTTTAGGTCCCATTTATAAGTGAGGACATGCGATGTTTTCTTTTCCTGCATTAGTTCGTTGAGGATAATGGCCTCTAACTTCATCCATATCCCTGCAAAGGACATGATTTCATTCCTTTTTATGGTTGCATAGTATTCCATGGCATATAAGTACTACATTTTCTTTATCCAGTCTATCATTGAAGGGCATTTGGGTTGATTCCATGTCTTTGCTATTGTGAATAGTGCTGCAGCAAACATATACCAACATGTATCTTTATAATGGAAGGATTTATATCTCTTTGGGTATATACCCAGTATTGGGATTGTTGGGTCTAATGGTATTTCTGGGTCTCGGTCTTTGAGGAACCACCACACTGTCTTCCACAATGATTGAATTAATTTACATTTCCACTACCAGTGTAAAAGTGTTCCCTTTCCTTTGCAACCTTGCCAGCATCTGCTGTTCCTTGATGTTTTAATAATCACCATCCAGACTGGTGTGAGATGGTATCTCATTGTGGTTTTGATTTGCATTTCTCTGATGATAGTGATGTTGAGCTTTTTATCATATGTTTCTTGGCCACATAAATGTCTTCTTTTGAGAAGTGTCTGTTCATGTCCTTTGCCCACTTTTTAATGGGGTTGTTTTTCTTTGTAAATTTGTTTCAGTTCCTTGTAGATTTGGGATATTAAACCTTTATCAGATGGATAGATTGCAAACATTTGCTCCCATTCTGTAGGTTGCCTGTTCACTCTGATGATAGTTTCTTTTGCTGTGCAGAAGCTCTTTAGTTTAATCAGATCCCATTTGTCGATTTTTGCTTTTGTTTCCATTGTTTCTGGTGTTTTCGTCATGAAATCTTTGTCTGTGCCTGTGCCCTGAATGGCATTGCTTTGATTTTTTTCCAGGCTTGTAAGTTTGGGGTTTTTCATTTAAGTCTTAAACAATCTTGAGTTAATTTTTGTATAAGGTGTTAGAGAAAGAGTCTAGTTTTAATTTTCTGCATATGGCTGGCCAGTTCTCCCAGCGCCATTTATTAACTAGAGAATCCTTTCCCTGTTGCTTGTTTTTGTCAGGCATGTTGAAGATCAGATAGATATACTGAAAACAATTGAGAGTTTTAGAAGGCATGGACACATTTATTCAACAATAGGAATATTTTTTCAACACATAAATGCACTTTTTGTGGATGAATGTCACAGCCAAAATATGTTTTCAAAATTGAAGAAAAAAATAGCAAAGGGAATTCTTCACAGCTGGATCTCCTTGTAGACGCTATTAAGAATGGCAGTGGAGTATCTATGCTAAATTAAATACATATGGAAGTTACAAGACTGTAACTCACATTTGACAGTTTGGGAAGAGAAAAGCATAACTGGGATAGATTATAAAATACTATTTTTCTGAACATCTCACAGCATCTATGTGTCTGAAAATTGGTTTGGATGCATATTCTCTCTCTCTCTCTCTTTCTCTGTAGTATCCATATTATACACACTATATATGGAATATAGAATTAATCCAGTTTGTACCACTTTATTTTTAACCATCTATTGTTGAAGGTAATTCTATGAAATAACTTTTGTTTGGAAAATATCATTTAAAAATATATATATACATATACATATATAACTTGTCAATTTATCTCATTGTTGTCATCTTAAAGGCACAAAATTTCTTTGTCTTTCTTTTCTCCTCTTCCTGATGCTTCTTTCTCTTTCGCATCTCTGCTAATACCTCTCCTGATACAGATTCTTTTCCTATTAAAATAGAACAGAGTTTTCAATATTCAGTGGTTTTAAAAAAGCCAAATTTAAGAAAAATCACCTGAATTTAGTCACAGAACAATATTCAGGTACCTTAAAATAACATGGTCATGTTACTAACTAGGAGATAAATTAAATCTAAAAAACAACAACAAAAACCTTCTTTTTTTTTTTTTTTTTTGCCAAAATGAAGTGTATTTCTTTATTCTCATGCTGCTAATAAAGACATATCTGAGACAGGGTAATTTATAAAGAAAAAGAGATTTAATGGACTCACAGCTCCACATGGCAGGGGAGGCCTTACAATCATGGTGGAAGGCAAATGAGGAGCAAAATTACATCTTACTTGGTGGCAGACAAGAGGGCGTGTGCAGGAGACTTCCCCTTTATAAAACCATCAAATCTCATGAGACTTATTCACTATCACGAGAAGAGCATTGGAAAGACCTGACCCCCACAATTCGGTTACCTCCCCCAGGGTCCCTCCCATTGCATGTGGGAATTGTGGGAGCTAAAATTCATGATGAGATTTGAGTGGGGACACAGCCAAATCATATCATGGAGTAGAGGGAATATATTTATCATTCCCCACCAAAAAATCACAAAAAAATATTTAGGACAGTGAACATCAGACAGGGATGAACAGTGATTACCAATAAATAGGAAACAAATAATGTGAGCCCCAAAATAGCTTCACTTTACTACCTTGTGAAAAAGTTTCTAAGCTGAGCCACAGGGCCTGGGAACTCAAATTTCAGAGATCTCAGGAGACAGGGTTAAGAGTTCCAGGGAAACCACAGTTGATTGAATAGAGTCTCCTGAATGCATGTTCTCCCAAAGCCTCTGCATGTAACCATATTTGGAAATAGGGGTTTTACATACATAAGTAAGGTAAGAATTGAGATCACATTTTACTAGATTACTGTAGGTCCAGAGAAAGTTTCCTTATAAGAGATGGAAAGGAACACACAGAAATGCAGGCAAGAAGATGGCATAAAAACAAAGGCAGGGATTTTGTAATATTTATTCACCTGGATTTTCTATAATTTTTATTTGTGCCTTTATTATATCATCCATGTTTCTAATTTCATGATATAGCAACTTAAGTGTATAATAATAACTGTGCTCATTCATCGTATGCTAATTCTAGCATGTGTCAGTTCTGGATCAGTTTCAATTGATCTACAAGTCAAATAACATCAAAGATTGCCAGGCAGTGAGATAAGCAGCTAAGACGGAGGCATGGAATGGATTCCCCCTCACACTCTATAGAAGGAATCAACCCTACAGACACTTTGATTTTGAACTTCTGGATTCCAGGACTAGGAGAAAATAAATACCTGTTATTTTAAGCCACCAAATTTATGGCAATTTTTGTCGTAGTCTTTGGAAACTAAGAGACCAAGGCAGCTAGAGTTCACAGGACAGAATATTGAAGATGAGAAAATTTCTAAAATCACCTGGAAATCTGCAGAGGATTCCACTTGAGTACTCAATAGAATTTTGAGCAGTACATGCATGTAAGAGAACAATTCATGGCATGGGAAGACCTTCTGAAAGGATAAGGAAGAACTATTCCCAGAGACACACAGGGCCAGGAATAGTGCCTGTCCCCATCAGCCAGACAAGAAAACTTCAGGATTGACAGGACCTTGGGTAGAGCGCTCAGAGCGTTTTGCTTATTTCCCAGAAGAGTGGGAAATAGTCCTCAATTAAATACAGCTCTGATTCTAGCTGTTTTTTAAAACAAGACTGAAAGGAACAGACTGTTTTAAAGAAACTGTGACTCAGGATATTGTAGCAATACCAATATATCCAGCACCCAACAAGATAAATTCAAAATTATCTGGCATTTATGAAAGATGCCAAAAAATGCAAAGAAGAAGAAAAATTTGATTTATAATGAGAAATATAAACCAACTAAAACTGACCCACAACTGACACATATTAGAATTAGCAGCCAAGGAATTAATACATGATATAACAAAGACACAAATAAAAATTGTAGAAAATCCAGGTGAATTAAAATTACAAAATATGAAATAGAAATACAATGGATGGGATTAAGAATTTATCATTGCAAAATCAGTATTAGTGAGCTTGAAGACATGATGAAAGCAGCAACTCAAACTAAAGTGCAAAGCAAAAATTCAGTAAAATTAGAAGAGCATTGGTTAGCAATGGGAATACTTCAAGTTACCTAATATACATGTAATTGTAGTCACCAGAGTAGAGAAAATGAGAGAGAATATATCTGAAAAAAAATATTGGAAAACATGTTTGAACAATTATTTGAAAAGTAACTAACAGAAATTAGAGGAGAGAGAAGCTATGTAAAGGGAATCTGTAAGTGAAAGAGGAACGATCAAGGTCAACCACTACAATTTAAGGAAATTATTTGGATCCTAATACAATAAAAAACTTAACTGTATATTTTCTGATATTAAGAAATTGTTGTCCTAATGGTTTGGTGGTATTGTTAAAAAAGAATTTATTGTATGTAGTGTCATAAGATATGCAGAATAATTTTCAGATGAAATGGAATGATATGTCGTGTTTCTTTCAGAATAATATACACAAAGATAAATGGGTGGGACAATATATGAAATCAGATTTGTCCTAAGTTGATAATGTTTTCAGCTGGTAATAGATATATGGGAGTTTATTATATTGTCCTGTTTTTACATCTATTTTAAATTGTATGAAATTAATGTTGAAACAGAAAGGAGTCAGTAGTAAGTCATTGGACATTGTGCAGGAAGGAGGAGGAGGAGAGGCAAAGCATGAATTAAGATCATGCTCTTTGAAGCCAAATGGCCTAGATTCAAGTATACTTAATCTTTTAACCTCTCTAAAGCCAAGATTAATAATATTATAAAATGAGAGTAATTTTAGATCCAACTGTGAAGTAATTGTGGAGTAAATAATGTTTGTGATAAACATTTTAATTTCTGGTATACAATAAATTCCCAATAAATTTCAGTGTTTATTTGCGGAGTGACCTAATTACACAGATAAAAGAAGAACTATTTTTTTTTTTTTTTTTTTGAGACGGAGTCTCGCTGTGTCTCCCAGGCTGGAGTGCAGTGGCGTGATCTCGGCTCACTGCAAGCTCCGCCTCCCGGGTTCACGCCATTCTCCCGCCTCAGCCTCCCAAGTAGCTGAGACTACAGGCGCCCGCCACCACGCCCGGCTAGTTTTTTGTATTTTTTTTTTAGTAGAGACGGGGTTTCACCATGTTAGTCAGGATAGTCTCGATCTCCTGACCTCGTGATCCACCCGCCTCGGCCTCCCAAAGTGCTGGGATTACAGGCTTGAGCCACCGCGCCCGGCCAAGAAGAACTATTTAAAAAGAAAGAAATTAGGATTTTTTCTAATAATTATCAGAGGCTTTGAACTATAGTGACTCCATTAAGAATGGAATAGATTTTAAATCCAAAAGAATCTGATTTTTCAATAAAGTATTATTCAGGAGTTAGCTCTAGTGGGAACCAAAGATCATTTCAAGGATAGGCTTAGTGACTCATGCCTGTAATCGCAGGACTTTGGGACGCCAGGGCGGGAGAATTGCTTGAAGCCAAGACTTCAAGATTAGCCTGGGCCACATAGCAAGACCCTGCTCCTATAAAACAAAAAATATTACTGGGTGTGGTAACACATGCTTCTAGTCCCAGCTTCTTGGGAGGCTGATGCAGGAGGATCATTTGAGTCCAGGAGTTGACGAATATAATGAGATGTGATCACCATTGCGTTCCAGCCTGGGTGATGAGGTGAGACCACCACCTCCCAAAAAAAGATAATTTCAAGACTTTAAGTGGGAAAATGCATTATTGCAAAACAACATGTTGTACTATTTTTCATCAGCTAGATGCTAAGGTACAATTAACTTAATTATCAATCGTATAACACTAGTAAAGTAAATAACAACACATATAAAGATTATTTTTGAAAATTAATAGGCTAAATGCCTGACCCTTGCCAAGCACTGGATGAGCATAAGGCTCTACTATTAATATATTTCGAATTTACCTATGTATAAGAATTGAATCCAGTTCTTATACATACTATTTTTTAAATCCAATATTTAAAAATAATACAAGCATACTTCGTTTTATTGCACTTTACTACACTTAGCATAGAATGCTTTTTAATTTTTCTTATTTTTAAATATTTTTGCAAATTGAAGGTCTATGGTAATCCTGCATCAAGCAAATCTCTTGGCATTATTTTGCTAAGACTCTATGCTCACTTCATGTCTCTGTGTCACATTTTGGTAATTCTCATAATATGTCACACTTTTAAAATTATTATTCTATCTGTTACGGAGGCCTGTAATCAGTGATCTTTAGTGTTACTATTGTAATTTCTTGGGAGTGCCAGAAACCATGCCCAAATAAGACAGAGAACTTAAGAAAGGCTGTGTGTTCTAACTGCTCCATGAACTAGCCTACTCCTGTTTGTGTTCCCTTTCTCAAATCTCCCTAGTCCTTTAAATACAACAATATTGAAGTAAGGCCAATAATAACCTATAATGGCCTCTAGGTGCTCAAGTAAACAATTCACATGTTAAATTCACTTTATTATTTTTTCTTTTCTTTTTTTTTTTTAATTATACTTTAACTTCTGGGGTACTTGTACAGAATGTGCAGTTTTGTTACATACGTATACATGTGTCATGGTGGTTTGCTGCACCCATCAACCCGTCGCCTACATCAGGTATTTCTCCTAATGTCATCCCTCCACTAGCCCCCAACCCCCTGACAGGCCTTGGTGTGTGATATTCCCTTCCTTGCGTCCATATGTTCTCATTGTTCAACTCCCACTTATGAGTGAGAACATGCGGTGTTTAGTTTTCTGTTCTTATGATAGTTTGCTGAGAATGATGGTTTCCAGCTTCATCCATGACCCTGCAAAGGACATAAACTCATCCTTTTTTATGGCAAGATAGTATTCCATATTGTATATGTGCCATATTTTCTTTATCCAGTCTGTTATTGACAGAAATTTGGGTTGGTTCTAAGTCATTGCCATTGTGAATAGTGCCACAAAAAACATACATGTGCATGTGTCTTTATAGTAAAATGATTTATAATACTTTGGGTATATACCTAGTACTGGAATTCACTTTAAATGCAAAGAGAGAAATGATTAAGCTTAGTGAGGAAGGAACTGTTGAAAGCCAAAATAGGCCAGAAGTTAGTCCTCTTGTGCCAAACAGCCAATGTGAGAGTGCAAAGAAAAGTTTTTGAGGGAAATTAAAAGTGCTACTTTAGTGAGCACATAAATGCTAAGAAAGCAAAATAGTGTGATTGCTGATATGAGAATGTTTCACTGCTCTGTATAGAATATTTAACCAGATACAACATTCTCTGAGTCCAAAGCGTAATCCATGGCAAGACCCTAACTCTCTTCAATTCTATGAAGGCTGAGGGGGTGAGGAAGCTGCAGAAGAAATGTTTGAAGCTAGAAGAGGTTCGTGGGTTCACAAGGTTTAAGGAAAGAAGCAAAAAAGTGCAAGGTGAGGCGGCAAGTGCTAATGGAGAAGTGCAGCAAGTTATCCAGAATATCTAGATAAGATACTTGATGAAGGTGGCTACACTAAACAGATTTTCAATACAGACAAAATGGCATTCTGTTGGAAGAAGGGGCCATGTAGACCTGTCATAGCTAGAAAGGAGACATCAATGCCTGGCTTCAAAAACTTCAAAGGACTCACTCACCGTCTTGTTAGGGGCTAACACAGCTGGTGACTTTAAATTGAAGCCAATGCTTATTTACCATTCCAAAAATCCTAGGACCCTCAAGAATAATACTACATCTATTCTATCTGTGCTCTATTTATGGAAAAACAAAGCCTAGATGACAGATCATCCCTTTACAAAATGGTTTGTGAATATTTTAAGCTTATAATTGAGACCTACTACTCAAAAGCAAATATTTCTTTCAATAAACTACTACTCATTGACAATACATGGGTAACCCAAGAGCTCTGATGGAGATGTACAGGGTATTACTGTGTTTACATGCTTTTCTAACACAACAGTTTAGCAACTCATGGATCAAGGACTAATTTTGACTTTTAAGTCTTAATATTTTAAAAATTTTGTAATACTGTAGCTGCCGTAAATAGTGACGACTCTTCTGATCGGTCTGAGCAAAGCAAATTGGAAAACTTCCAGAAAGAACGCACCATTCTAGATGCCATTAAGAACATCTTTGACTCACGGAAGGGGGCAAATATACCAACGTTAGCAATAATTTGGAAGAAGGTGAGTCCAATGAGTCCAACCATGATGGATGACTTTGAGGGGTTCAAGACTTCAGTGAAGTCAGTAACTGCAGATGTGGTGGAAATAACAAGAGAACTAGAATTATTAATAGAAGTGGGGTCTTAAAATGTGGCTGAATTGCTGCAATATCATGATAAAACCTGAACGAGTAAGGAATTTCTTCTTATGGATGAGCAAAGAAGGTGTTCTCTTGAGAAGAATATACTCCCAGTGAAGGTGCTATGGACATCATTGAAATGAAAACAAATGGTTTAGAATATTACATAAACTTAATTGGTAAAGCAGTGGCAAAGTTGGAGAGGATTGACTCCAGTTTTGAAATAAGTTCTACCATGAGTAAAATGCTATCAAACAGCATTGCATGCTACAGAGAAATTTTTCATGAAAAGAGGAGTGAATCAATGTGGCAAACTTCATTGTTGTCTTACTTTAAGAAACTGCCAAAGCTACCTGAACTGTCAGTAACTACCACCCTGTCAGTAAACAGCCACCAGTATCAAGGCAAGACCCTCCACCAGCAAAAAACAACAACTTGCTGAAGGCGGAGATGATGGCTGACATTTTTAGCAATAAAGTCTTTTTAAATTATGTACATTTTAGATATAATGCTATTGCATACTTACTAGACTACAGTATCCTGTGAACCTGAATATTATAGGCAATTGGAAACCAAAAACATTGTGTGACTCGATTTATTGTGACATCCACTTAATTTCAGTGGTCTGGAAGGAAATGTGCTATGTCTCTGAGGTATGCCTGTAATAATCTTCTTGAAAATGCTTATCCCCTTAATTACAAGAGCATTAGATAATTCATGCTACTGCTATTCTCACATATGTTAACAGAGATTTAGAATTTATACACTTCATAAGTAATCTTTCATAAGTGAGAGCATCAAATGTGACTATATATTATTACTACCTCTAATAGCCATTTCTGACATTTTAATTTCCGTAGTGGTTGAAGACTTTTTTTTATTGGTTAGAAACAATATAAATAAAGCCAGTAGCCTACAATTAGATATTAAGATAGCCCTTAACTTGATAAAAAGTCAATGTGTGGATGTTAAGATTCCACCAGTGTGCACTAAATATGCCACTGGTGGGTTTGGATTATTTGCCTTCAGTTACAGCAACCAGGAAAGGATGAGATGAAATAGAGGCTTCACGCAATTCTACTTTTGGATACCTATTGAATTACTACCACGTCTGTTGGTGTTTTCCTTTATTGTTAAGCATATGGATGAGAAGTCAGAGCCTCTTCATTCATGAATAAATCAGTGTCCACTTTTGTTCCTTTTAACCTTGTAGCTTCATGTGAAAAACAGGAGGGACCTGGAACACCTGTTTCAGATAGGCTATACCTTCATTTCCTGAGTAATTCAGGAGTAAATTTTATTCAAAATTTTGTGACTTTATCTTGAGAGAAGTGAAACTGTTTGCTTAACAGGTTCTTTCACTTCAACTTTCTGTAAGTGTCATCTCATTTCTGTAAAATCAACACTTTTCCTGAAATCAAAACCTTGACTCAAAGCCCTGACATGCCACTCAGTCTATGAGCGAACAGCAAATTTCCTGACATAAATACAGTAACGACAGAAACAACAAAGGTTCATGAACAGAAATGCTAGTACTACAGGTTTCATGCCCCATACTTACAACTGGTATGATAGAGATCAAGAAGTTAGAGGGACTGATCCTGCTGGTATTCATTAAACTTTTGTCTTGTTTCTGATTATGTAGTGTAGACAAAAGACATTTCTGATCGTCATCTCCAAGACCTAATGATTTGATGACCTGTGGGGCCATTCAAATTCACTGGCTTTGGGTTGCAAGTGAGTTCTTTCTCAATGCTAACTTTGCCTAGCAATTTCTGGGTTACGGAGCCTGGCAGGGAAGAGTGCTAAATCAAGGAAAAAGACAGTCACAGAACTTAGCCCATGAGGAACACACCTCTACTGGCTTTGCAGTCTATCTATCTATCTATCTATCTATCTATCTATCTATCTATCTATCTATCGATCTATCTATCTATCAACAGCACACCTTAGCTGCTGACTCTTAAACAATTTGGGGCATATATTTTTCTCCATACATGTTGAGTATGTGTGTAAATAGATGATTGATAGATAGATAGATAGATAGATAGATAGATAGATAGATATAGACAGATAGATAAGAGACATAGGCATAGTCATGTTTACTGCATCTCAAATGGTATTTATACTTTCACTTATGAATGAAGACTTCAAGATAATGGAGCTCTTAATTGAAGTACAACACATACAGAAAAATGTACACATTAGGAATTATCTAGTTATGAAATTAGCTATATGTGTGTATATATATACACACTCTGGAATATATATGTGTATATATATGTTATATATCTGTGTATATATCTGTATATATACATATTTGTGTGTGTGTGTGTGTGTATATATATATATGGAGAGAGAGAGAGAGAGCACCATTATCTAGCAGTATTATGCAGTACTATTCTTGAAGAACTAGAATAGTATTAATTCCAGAAACTTCTGTCATGCTCTGACCTAATGATTATTCTCTCCCTGCACCCTTAATATAATAACCCTGAACCTGATGTCAGATATCACATATTAGTTTTGCCAGTTTTTCAAGGTTATGTGAATGAAATTTAAAAATATATAGTTTTTATTCAAATTCTCACACAATATGTTTTTCATTCAATATTATACATGCAAGGCTTATTTATGTCACTGCATGTAACATAATTTTTTTTCATTTTCATTGCTATATAGCACTGTAACATACAATGCTTTATATAACCCTTCCTTAGTGAAAGTGGGTGTATACTAACTTTACTCCTTATCACATAGAATAAGTTTTACAACAATTTCAAAATAAGCTTCACAATTCTTACCAAAGAAAGGGGAAAAAAAAAAGCTGACACAGTTTAAAAATGTTGTGCTCACATGAAATCTATAAAATGATTTGGGGAGGACTAGCATCTTTCAATATTGAGTTCCCAATGTGAGAACTTGGAATGCCTTTCAATTTACTTAGGACTCTTACCAATTTTTTTTTTTTTTTTTTGGTAATGGTTTATAAATATCTGTATGGAGGTGTTGCCATTTTCTTTTTAATTTTTACTAAGAAATTCGACACTTTAATTTTTTTATTTTGATGATTTAAACATATTATTATTTTACTAATATCTATTTTTATTGCTAATATTTTATTCCTTTGTTTGTGGAATACACACAACATGCTGTTTTTTATCCATCACTCATTTTGGTTTGCTACATTTGTGTGTAAATATATTCAGAACTTTATTTATTTTTATTTTAGCTTTCGTAGGTTATATTTTTGCCAAGATTGTTCTTTTTGTTCTAAATTTTCAAACAAACATGTAAAATATGCTCATTTACATCTGTATAGAATTTTATTGTTAATATAAGTAGAGAAAATCACACAAAATAAATATACAGGTTACGAATTATTAATTCCTTTTTATTTTAATCACTAACGCTTGCTAAGTATATCTAATACCTCTACAAGCCACTCCTAAACAAAACTGTTCCTAACCTGAGTATTACTTCTCCTGGGCTTTGTGACAATCATGCTCATATATGTCTTATCGTTTTATCATCTGAGTATCCTAAACATTATGGTTAGTGTTGTGTGCTTCAATTTACTATATATATATACACATATATATACACATATATATACACACACACACATATATACACACACACACACACACACATATATATATATATATATATATATATATATTTTTTTTTTTTTTTTTTGAGACGGAGTCTCGCTGTGTCGCCCAGGCTGGAGTGCAGTGGCCGGATCTCAGCTCACTGGAAGCTCCGCCTCCTGGGTTTACGCCATTCTCCTGCCTCAGCCTCCCGAGTAGCTGGAACTACAGGCGCCTGCCACCACGTCCGGCTAATTTTTTTTTATGTGTTTAGTAGAGACAGGGTTTCACCGTGTTAGCCAGGATAGTCTTGATCTTCGGACCTCGTGATCCGCCCGTCTCGGCCTCCCTAAGTGCTGGGATTACAGGCTTGAGCCACCGCGCCCCCTGCTTCAATTTATATTTTGTAAATCGTGTCTACTTCATCTTACATGGTTTATGTACTTAAGATAAAACTGCAACATTTTATCTTTTGATGTACCATAGATTATTCCTCCCCTTTCTGAAGTCTTCTAAGTTTATTGTCTGTTAAATACATTAATTTAATAGTTGGTATATTAAACGTAATTAAGAGAAAATGTATAGAAATAGTCAGTTACTTAGTCTTATTGGAGGAAGAATAAGAGAGTTAAATAACAGATTTATCAAACTACTTTTCGTCAACTCAGAATCTTCAGGATGTTTTAATATTATAACATTCTCTAAGATCTTTGTTACATAAGGCTATTTTAAATCATTTAAAAAATCTCAAGTGGAAATTTTGTGAACTATAAATAAAATGTGAAGCTGGTTGAGAAAAAGATAAGGGAATGTTAGGAAGGCAAAGATGATTATCACAATCTCCCTAGGGATCATTCTTGAAGGCTAAATTTCAGGAAAGAGCCTATGAAATTATTTTAATGAAAGTAAGTGTGAGAGAGATATTCCAAATCTTCCAGAAATACTTTCTGGTAAATAAAATGAATAAAAGTAAAGTAAGAAAGCCTTTTATTTCTCTATTTTGATTAGAAATTGTCCCTCTGTTGTTTCTACTATCTCCATAATATTTGAATTATTGATGGAAGTTTTGATTAGGTTTTCTTAATTACCCGTATTAGAAATAAATGTTCATCATACCACCAAAGAAAAGCTTTCACTTACAAACACTCCAAATATATTAATACTTTATTCAACAAACATTTTTAAGGGTTGACTTTGTCAAAGGTGATTTGAAGAATAAAGTCTGAGCACAGGTCCTTTAGAAATTTGTAGGGTACAATTGTTAGAAATATAAAGCATGTGATAACAACTGTAATTGATCATGAAATGTCAAATTCCTCAAGAATAAATAAAATGGCACAATTCCAATGAAATGTTAAATGACTCAGAGGGGATATCAAATCATATTTTTTATATTAAGTAGCCTACATATGTAGAGAATATATTAAAACATGAGTAAAAATTTGCCAAATTAGCTTGTATAAATTCTAATATTCTATAAAATTTAGATTGGTCATGTGAACATTTCACAGTTTAGCAAATCTACTCTCTACTAACTTTGAGAACTTTAGATATATACATTTTGTACATTACTATTCCAAATTTATTGATACAGTCTTCAATGGCAATAATCATTTATAAAACAACACAGAAACAATTTATTTCCCCATTCTACTACTGCTTTTTTAAAAATGCTTTAGTACGATAGATAATACTGAAAAAAATTCTGTGCATGGTTCCTGGTGTATATGTCTGCAAGTCTTGACAGTCTTATGGGGTGAAAATGTTATTTCATTGCTGTTTCAATTTGCATGTTGAGTATTAATGATATTGAAATGTGTATGTTTGTGTATATGTGGGTGTTTGTGCCCCTTTAATTTTCCTTTCAGATATATGGTTTATTTGTCGCTTTGCATTGTTTCTCTTTGTCCTATCATTTTGTAGGAGTATATTATAAAAATAATGCATTTTTGTGTATATGAGTTGACAATTTATTTTCCTAATCTGCAACATCAATCTTCCCTTTGCTTATGTTAACGTTTCTCATTTCTATGTTTTCAACACTGATGTGGTAATATTTATTAACTTGTTTTTATTTTTTCTTTTTTCATCTGGCATGAAAAAATTAATACCTACAAGTAGACCATGAAAATAGTTCTTGTTTTCCAATAAAAGAATAAAGTTTTCATATCAGATTTATGTCTTTAACGCATCTGGAAATGATTTTTATTTCTGTTGATAACAGAATATTTTTTGGCTGTTTCTATGTTTATTTGTCATATGGATAAACAGTTGTCTCATCACCATGTTGAATAGGCTTTTATTTCCCTATTGATTTAAAATTTCACATTTGTTGTATTTCAAGTTTTTAGAGGATGGAGTCTGCTGTTTCTGGAGTTTCATTTTGACTCATTTGTTCATTTGTCTAACTTTATTCCCACACAGCAATGCATTAAATAATGGGACGTTAAAATAGTTCTTAAATTTTGTATTAACAGTAATAACTTATATTACAGAGAATATACCATATCAGTTCTCTGGTATTTGTTGGAAATTATTAGATGATATAATACTTGATTAAAGTTTGTAGGGATTTGAAAGTGTAGTTGAGTAAAATATATATGTTTCATAATTTCATGCTATTGGAGTCTAAAATGTCTATGGTTAAGCTTCCTAATTATCTTTCTCAAATATTCTATAGCTTTTATTATTTTTTTCTGTGTGTCATTTTGATGACTAAGACATGTAAATAAAATGTATTATTTTTTCTTGATAGTTTTGGGAAAAAATTTGTCTTTTTATTTAAGATTATTTAAATAGATAATAAGTATTCAGGGTTTTGTATTTGTCTAATGGATTGATCTTTTCAATATCACATCACAATCATCTTTTGGCAAATAATACTTCTGTATTAAAGCCAATTTATTTCTTATATAACCATCACTATCACTTGCCCAGTTATCTATTACTTATGTTTACTTAGGATCTATCTCTTTATCGTTATATTTCTTAGTTCTCTGTCCTTTGACTTATTTGTTTAACAATACAAACTGATAGCATTTTATTTTGGATTTGCAAGTTTACTCAGCTTGCTTTGATTGTGAAAACTGTGCATTATTGTTTCTTTCATTTTTGTTGTGCTAATTACAGTACTTAAATGTTTTGTATTATCTATAGATATTACAAGATACTTTGTAATATCTATATTATTTTTGGACTATTTCATTAAGTTAATAATAATGAAAACTATCAAAGTTATTAACCATCTCCAGACAATTTTAGAACCTTAGAATGTCTTAACTTTGAACATTTCCTTCTTCTTATTTTTGTATTTTCCTTTCCTTTGTTTTAACCCACCAGGTTAGTAATTACTATAATTATTTATTTACTTATTACCTATTTATTTATTTTGAGACAGAGTCTTGCTCTGTCTCCCAGGCTAGAGTGCAGTGTCACGATCTCAGCTCACTGCAACCTCTGCCTCCCTGATTCAATCAATTCTCCTGCCTCAGCCTCCCGAATAGCTGGGATTACAGGTGGATGCCACCATGCCCTGCTATTTTTTGTATCTTTAGTAGAGATGGGGTTTCACCATGTTGTCCAGGCTGGTCTCAAACTCCTGACATGGTGATCCGCCCACCTTGACCTCCCCAAGTGCTGGAATTATAGGTGTGAGCCACCGCACCCAGCCACCATTTTTATTTTGAACACTCACCAAGTATTCACATATAAGCATGTATTGACTCTTTTTTCTGTTTGTCATTCTTTCTTAACTTCAGTGTTCTCATCCCCAAGGTACTTCTTTAACACATTCAAGAAATACCTGATGATGGTAAATTACTGCAGCTGATTTGCTCTTTGAAAACGTGTACTATTTACTCATTTTCGAATCATAGTTCACTTAGATTTAGAATTATATATTGGCAGTTGTTTTGTTAACTCTTTGAAGATATTAAGCTGCTTTCCAAGTTTTACTCTGTATAAGAATAGCTATTATTTCTTTATATAAAATTCTAAATTTTTTATAAACTTGTTTTGGTATTTGGTTCTTTGGCCTGGTTTGGAGGTAATTTGCAGTGCTATTTCAACAAATCTAGGTGTGTTGGTTTTAGAATGTGTCGGCAAACTTTTGACACTTTTTCCCTGAAAGTGGGACAGATTTAGTGTTTCAATTCTTTATTAGTCCATTCTCGCATTGCTATAAAGTACTGAGACTGGGTAATTTATAAAGAAAAGAAGTTTAATTGACTCACAGTTCTTCAGGCTGTATAGGAGGCATGGCCAGGGAGGTCTCGGGAAACCTAAAATCATGGCAGAAGGTGAAGGGAAAGTAAGCACATCTTCACATGGTGGCAGGAGAAAGAGTGAAAGGGGCAGTGCGACACACTTTTAAACAGTCAGATCTTATGAGAACTTTATCACGAGACAGCACTAAGGGGATGGTGCCAAACTATTAGAAACCACTCCCATGATTTAGGCCCCACCGCCAACACTCAGAATCACCATTCAACATGAGATTTGGGTGGGGACACAGAAAAACCATATCAAATTCCAACTACTAGAGTGTGGTAAAACTGATTATATGGGACTTCTAAGGTTAGAAGATAGAAATGATACAGCTTCCATCTCTCTGCCTCTCTCTGTCACTCTCTCTCTCTCTCTCTCTCTCTCTGTTGTATCATCTCTTTCAGGGGGAATCAGTCTTTATCTCATGAGGACATTTCTGCAATGTCATGGAAGCATTTCTGGGAGAAGTCCTGGGTGGCAAAATTTGCCAGCCATGTGATCAAGATATCTTGGAGTGGACCTCCAGTCCCACGTAAGGATTCGCACGACTGTGGCCTTGGCCAATGACATCTTGACTGCAACCCTTTGAAAGATCTTGAGCCAGAACCCACCCATCAATTTCTGACCTACACAAACTGTGTGAAAATAAGTAATTGTTTCAAGCTGTTTAATTTTGGAATAATCTTGGATAATGTATTAGGTAACAATGAATAATTAACATACTAAGTATGCTTTAGGCACATTTTTACCTTTCTGGGAATTTATTATAATCCTGGGAATGAAAAATTTATTTTCTTCATTAAGTCTACAATGTTCTCATTAATTATCATTTCAATTTTACTTCTCCTGTATTCTTTCTGATCATTCCTCTTGTAACTCTAAGAAATAAACTCTGACTCATCAGGACCTGGCTGTTCATATTGCTTAATGTTTTTTTAAAGTGTGTCATCTCTTCATCTCATGTTTCATTCAGTAGAATTTCCTCAGTATAATCCTTAAAGACAATCATCTCTTCTTCAGGTTAATCATTTTCAATTTTATTTTTAGTTATTTTAAACATTAGAAAGTCATGATGTTTTTGTTTATCAAAGTTCTATTTGCTTCTTTAAATGTTCAACTGGCTTTATTTTGATAATATTATGTTATTTGTTTAAATTTGTACTGACTTTCATGACTTAAGGAAAGTTAAACATCATATAGTCTCCATACTACTGTTGTTGCATCATGTGATGTTCCCTTCATTCTTTGTTGTATCTCCTGACTGCCATTTATGCTGCATCATTCCCTCAGTTGTCAAGTTAATTCAGACTCAGTTCATATCCAGTGGAACATTACCAATGTGTCAATAATAGACGACATAAATCTCAAACTAGTCTTATCTTTGTCTCTACTAAGAATTCCAAGTTTTACCCTTGGTGAGGAACCATTTAAAAATATTTCAATATTTAAAGTTTTTGGTTTGGTGTTCCCAGACTATGTAGGCAGTATAAATTCAAATATCAATCTCAAGAGACTCATGGTAATAAATTCCCAGGAGGATTTTATTTTCTATTCGGAGCTCAGTCTGAAAAACATAAAAAGTACTGTGTTGAGTGGCATTTTGAGAGTTGCGGCTTGATGCAGGGTCAGCTCTAATAGTCTACAAAAGCTCAGTTAGGTGTTGCTTTCTATCTTGTCCTCTAAACAGGCCTCTAAACCCAAATCCTTACTGAGATTGTATCTATTCTCCTTTTCCCATAGATCTCAGGGAAATCCAGGCGTATTTTAAATGCAGTGCTCACTTTCCTAAACCTATATTTTTATGGGAAATCCTTTCTTACAGACATGGTTTGGTTCTAGTGTCCTCACCCAAATGTCATGCCAAATTGTTATTCCCAGTGTTGGCAGAGGGACATGGTTGGAAGTGATTGGATCACAGAGGCAGACATCCCCCTCTCTGTTTTCATCATTGTGAGTTCTCACGAGATCTGATTTTATAAAAGTATGTGGCACTTCCTCCTTCTCTCTGTCTCTTGACACCAGTGAAGACATGCTTGCTTTTCCTCCTTTCTTCCACCATGATTGTAAGTTTCCTGAGGCCTCCATGGCCATGCCTCCTGTACAACCTGTGAAACTGTGAGTCAATCATACCTCTTTTCTTTATAAATTACCCAGTCTCAGGTAGTTCTTTATAGTAGTGTGAGAACAAACTAATACCCCTACCAATTCAGGATGACCAGTGACGAAGAAAGAAACAAAGAGAAAGTAAGTAGAACTGTTTATGGAAAGAAAAAAAAGAGACAAGGATATGGGATTAATTTGGATGACAGAATCAGAGGAGTATCTTGGAAATAAATATTTCTTCAAATAATCAAAGGCTAAAATGTAGATATTCCTTACTAGAGGCCTTTGGACCAACAAAGAGGCCCAATTTAGACAAATTTAAACTTAGAAACATAAGACTTTTTGAACAGCCACTACTGTCCCAAAATAAAATGAGATTCCTCAAGAGTTACTTATCCGAGCAGTACTGTGTTATCAATAGAATTTGTTCAAGGATAGCAGGGGAAGTAATTGGAGACTTTTAATTCTGTGCTATTTTTCACTCCTCCTATCTTCTCATCTATTCTGTCACAATATGTTTTGGACTTTTCAACTTCATTTGAGTTAGTAATGTCTATCTTAAAAAAAAGTTTAAAAAACTTATGCTCATTCAATTATGTCTACAAAGTTCTGTGTAAAGACAAATGAGTCACAGATGCTTTTGTCTGTAAAATATTTCTGTAGATCAGAATTGTTTATTACTCTTTGTATTTGTTTTCAATCATTCATTTATTTATTCAACAAATATTCTTTGAGCTTACACTGTAATGCCAAACCCTATATAGATCCTGAGACAATAGACTAGCTCCCTGCCTCATAGAACTTTATACTCTAGAGAATTTTCAAAAATAATTTTATATATTTTCTAATATAAAAAAAGAATATGTTAGAAAATTCATTATGAAATGCAAACACATTACAAAATGCAAATGATATGGTGATTATTCTTGCTATCATCAATATTTTGAATAACTGTATGTAGAGTACATGTCAAATTTATCCTTTAAACTCTATGTGTTCTTAAAGTCAAAATTGTGATATAGACTTTAGATAGCATTAGTGAATTCAATTATATGAAATATGCATTTACAAATAATATTAGCTGACACTTTCTTAATGGGATTTTATATCACTGCAACCTCTTTGGAGGGCATTTTGGCAATGACTTTCAAAATGTAAATTGCATCTATCTCTTTACTTCCATTTCTGAAGACTTAACTAAAAATATGTACTCATATATGTGAATATAGCAATGTATTTGGCCATTTACTACAGCATTGTTGGTAATGGAAAAAAATAAAAGTAGCTGTTTTTCAATTGAAAAACTATGAAGTATATAACATGTAGTATATGTAAATAATACCATGTAGTCACATAGATACACTTCAAAATAGTGTACTTATGAAAACCTTTTCAGTATAGAGTTGTAGACACATATCCTTTTGTTGTACTTACCCATGTTCTTACCTCTCCCTACTTATTTGCTACTCCCACTCCCTTTCCTCAGATTTAAGCTGTAGGGCGTTCTGTCTTCATAGTCCCAGAGAAGGAGAAACACAAAAAATTAAAAGGTTGATTTCAATGCCAAAATCTATGGCCTCTTTCCCAAGAGCAAGGAGAATAACAAGAGATACAAATTACTTGGAGTTAGACTCTATTACTCCCCTCCCCTAATCCACTAATCATGAGTTAGAGAACAACAAAACCCTGAGATATCCAGGATTAACCAAGTTGAGAGAATGCCTGACTCTCATTTCCCAGGCGAAGCCTGACAAAACGACAAAGTCTCATTCTCTCCATCCCACCACCACATATGCTCAAGTAGGGTCACCAAAGAGTAGCATAAAGAAGTTACATGATACATCTGAGCACGTGTTTCTGAAGCAAACCTCTATGAGTTTCCAGCAAAGTCTGGGATCAATGGAATAATTTCTGGTGAGTTCAAGGATAGCATAGAAGAGGAAAACACCTTAGACAGCATGAGTGAGCATTGGCCACACCAGAGTGGGGTGGGGCAACAAACAAATGCTTCCTGTGTCCTTGGGAGGTACACACAGCCAGACTCAAACAGGCCTGACAAACAGCAATGGGAGATGGCCTAGCAAGGTGTGGGATGATCTGTCTCAGATGGTGGAAATTCAGATTATAGCGCATATAGGCTGAAGGAAGCCCAAAGGCCGCTCCCTCTCCACACTTCAGGGTAAATACTGCCTATACTGCTAGCTGAGATGTCAGTTTAGAGGCAAAGTGGGGAATCACTAAGTTTATCAACACTTCCTTTGTGCTACAAGGCAAAATGGATGCTCTAAAATAAGACATAAGTGTAAAGGTAAACAAATAAAGCTACATCTCTTGAAAATCTGAATTTGTGGAATGAGAATTTTAGGGAATATATTTTCATAAGTGTTAAAAGGAAAGTAAAACATGAGTGTGTACTGCTTGCTTCCATATATGTGTGTCCATGTATTCAGGTAACATTTCCAGAAACAGAAGAAAATATTAATAGTGATTGACAAATTTGTTTAAAAAATAATGGTGACTAAATACGTTTAAGGCATTTAGAATATAGATTATTGGAGAACCATATTACATATGGTTAAAGGGTTCTCCAATTCAATTATATTTATATTATATATATATAACATAGTATATACACACATACATATACACACATATGTATACATACATATACATATGTGTGTATATATAATTATAGTGTGTGTATATATACATATATATATGTGTGTGTGTGTGTGTATATATATATTCAGTAGCAACTTTGTCTTTTCTAACTTGCCCTAGCCAGAGTTCTGGCAATCAACTGAGGAGAAAAACACAACTCACTTTCTTCTTTGAAATGTGACATTTTCTGGATTTCTTCTCTACAGGGTAGCTGCCATTGCTTCTATCTTCAGAAAATGTCCTGAATTTAGGTCAATAGATCCTGACCTGACTGAGCTATGTTCAAACAGCTCCATAAATGAAAAATGGATTGCTTTGTAAATTTTTTTTCTAAGAGCATCATTAGTAATTGGCAATTAACCTTGGAAAGTTCTCCAGTATTTAACTTTCCTTCCAAGCTCTCTGCTTTGTAAAAAGTTTGGGATTAATTACAATGGAAGGGACATATGTTGCTAGGTGAGTAATTAAGAAAGGCTGGTTGAAGATAGTAAGACAATGTGTCAAACAACCATTCCCAGGATTTTGATTCCCATCTTATATTCTGGCTATTTTTCCACTGGAGGGTTAACTCATACAAAGTTTTGAATACTTAGAGAAGGGAAATCTAAATTCCTGGTACAGCATTTCTATATTTCCAGTTTTTCTGCCCAAACTGCAACACTCATCTTCCCTTTTCTTTTCATTGTCCACATTTCTTCTGTGCTTAGGCCTATTTGCTATACTCTTGGAAAATTACTTAAAAAAAAAGTCTTATCCTTTGATAATGACTGACAGCTTAAAAAAAATCTTAAAGGTCCAGTGTTTCTTTCCATTCCCACAGCAAACTCTGAGATAGTCAAGACAAAGCTTTTCCTGTACCAAGATGAGGAAATGTACCCTTTTCCATGATTGAGCAGACTCTCAGTGCTAGTTCAGGTCAAAAATCCAAGTCCTAGATTAGATTTGCATCTTTCCATTGCACTAAACAACCTCATTTGTGGCACTTGAAGTTAGAAAGCCTGGTGAGCCCCACATCTCCTGATTCCCCAGGACCGGTATTTTCACTGTGAAAATGAAGCATGGCAAACCCCATTAGTTCAGCTTGGGCTAATATGTTCTAAAAATGAATGCTGCCTGCGGCTAACTCTGGAAACATTCCAAGGACATTTGGCCTTATGATCAGTGTATTTTACAATCCCTGTACCTCTGAGAATGATGGCAGGGGTCGGTTCTAGCAGGATAAACTTTATTCTCTCAGCCCTTCTGATTGCCTAGTTTTCCTCAAGAAAGCATGGTACACATTTATTCTAAAAATCGATGTAGTCACCCAGGCCCTCTAGGTCACTAAATATTTTTCAGGTATTTAAAACCAGAGACATCACATATAAAATATACCAATTATTTAAAAAACACACTAAAATCCATCTTACAAATAAAATCTATGAGCACCTTAAATTAAATAGCTTGTTCAACGTAATAAAATAAAGGGCAGCTCATCAGTATAAAAAGTTAACAGAGTTTCCAAAATGACTAACCTTTTGTTCAAGGCATAGTTTATCTTTTGGGGGAAAGTAGCTACCTATTAAACAGTAAAATTAAATAATCAACTTTAGTGAATTTCTAACTAAAACTGCTAACAACAGCTATGAGAGGAATAAATCACTTATAAAATGTGTCAGGCACATATACCATGTCATACTACACTATATGCTAAAAATACAATGATGAGCATGATGCCCTCTCTCATGATGCTTCTACAAAACACAAAATAGTCTCCATGATTTTGTCTTTTCCAGAATGTCATATAGTTGGAAACATACTGTATGTAGCCTTTTCAGATTGATGTTTTTATTTAGTAATATGCACTGAAGGTCTCCTCACGTCTTTGAATGGCTTAAGAGCTTATTTCTTTTTAGTGCTGAATAATATTCCATTGTGTAGTTATAACATTGTTTACTTACACACTTATTTACTGAAGAATATCTTGGTTACTTCTAAGTCTTGGCAATTATGAATAAAGTGGCTATAAACTTGGTATGAAGGTCTTTACGTGTATGTGTTTTCTACTCCTTTGGGTAAATACCAAGGACCATGATTGCTGGATGATATGGTAAGACTACGTTTCGTTTTGAAAGAAATTGCTAGGCCAGGCGCTGTGGCTCATGCCTGTAATCCCAGCACTTTGGCAAGCCGAGGTGGGCAGATCACCTGAGGTCAGGAGTTTGAGACCAGCCTGGCCAACATGGTGAAACCCTGTCTCTATTAAAAATACAAAAATTAGCCAGGCATGGTGGTGGGCACCTGTAATCCCAGCTACTCAGGAGGCTGAGGCCAGAGAATTGCTTGAACCTGGGAGGTGGTGGTTGCAGTTAGCTGAGATCAGGCCACTCCAGCCTGGGTGACAGAGCACTCCAGCCTCCAGCCTCTAGCCTGGGTGACAGAGCGAGGCTCCACCTCAAAAAAAAAAAAAAAAGAAATTGCTAAACTGTTTTACAAAATATGATACCATTTTGCACTCTCACCAGTAAAGAATGGTCATTCCTCTCACTCCACATTCTGACCAGTACTTGGCAGTGCTGTTAGTGTTTGAAATTTTATCCTTCTAATAAGTAATGAGTGATATCTCATTGTTGCTTTAATTTGCACTTCTGTAATTAAGTGTGATGTTGAACATCTTTTCATACACATATCTGCTATTTGTGTATCTTCTTTGATGAGTTTTCTGTTCATATCTTTTACTTATTTTTAACTGGGTGTTCACTTTCTTGTTGAGTTTTAAGACAACGGTATTATTGAGTTTTCATATACTTTGAATAACCATCCCTTATCAGATATGTATTTTGGAAACATATTCTTAACATTTGTGGTTTGTCTTTTCATTATTTTGACAATGTCATTCTCAAAGCAAAAGTTTTTAATTGTGAAGACTTCCAGACTACCAGTTATTTATTCCATGGACCACGACCTGTTTTTGCACCTAAAAGGTAATCTCCAAATCCAAGATCTGGAGTTTCTAGATCTTTCTATGTTATCTTCTAGAAGTCTATAGTTTTAAGTTTTCAGTGAATGATCTTTTTTGTGTGTTTTTTTTTTTTTTTTTTTTTGTAAAGAACATAAGATCTGTGTCTAGATTTTTTTTGTTGTTGTTGCATCTGGATGTCCACTTGTTCCAACACAATTTTTTGAAATTCCAAGGACATTTGGCCTTGTCATCATTTTTTCTCCATTGTATTCTCTTTGCCCCTTTGTCAAGATCGCTTGACTATTTTTGTGCGGGTCTATTTCTGGGCTCTCTACTATGTTCAATTGATTCATTTTTCTATTATTTTGCCAATACCACACTGGCTTGATTACTGGAACTTCATAGTAAGTCTTGAAATAAGGTTGTGCCAGTGCTTTGACTTGTTTTCTTTCAATATTGGGTTGTCTATTCCAGATCTTTTGTCTCTGCTTATAAACTTTAGAATCAGTTCATCAATATTCACAAAATAACTTGGTGGGATTTTGATTAGGATCCCATCAAATCTAAATCAATGTTTTTTTGAATAGAGAATTGCCAAATGCCAATGACTGTTATGAGCTGTTTCTATCTTTGTGAAAATTTAAACAAGTTCATTTCCCAGTATGGAATAGCAAGTTTTCACGGGCGACAGTGAAACACTGTATTGCTTTCTTGTATGTAATTTCACAGTTCTTAAATTCTTTAACTCTTCAAGAGTCCTATTACTGTTGAGTAAAAATGTGGACAGTCAAAACCTTAATACTCACACTCCTTTTCTTTGAACCTAACAACAAGCCTCTGATAACAAACCACCAGGTATTGACTACTTAATGGTGTCATTGAGTTTTACTCACATTACCTTCAATCCCCATAAAGGCTCTGCAAGGCAGACACTATTACTCCAATGCTGAGTACCTGAGGATGATTTATACCAGTAATTTTTTCAACACTTAAATGCCCAACTGTCAATGGCATGGTCAGGATGTCCACATGGGTCTCTCTACCTCCTTCCTATGACTTTACATCACACTACATTGTATCTCGACCAGACAGAGCACCAAAAGAGTAAAAACTATACCTTGACACAGAAAAATTGAAATACTTCCCCACAAACAAAACCCCAGCTATATCTGTAAAATCCTCAGGATTATCTGGAAAGAACCTATCAGGCAGAATTGTTATTTTAAAAATAGAACCTTTTCCACATTGATAGCAGTGTGGTTCAGGTAATACAACAATCGGTTCAATAATCTTTCATTGTTGTATTCTTCATTTAGTATATTACTTTGTATTAAGATATTGTTTGCAAATGCTTTCAGAAAGTGTTTGCTGTTTCTATCCTCCTTGAATCAATGATGACTTTGCTTGGAATATTAAGAATTCCACCAACTAATCTCTGGCAAATATTTACTGAGTTAGGTCAGTGTTCCTTAATAAGCACTGGTCTCATCTATGTGCGGAGGTATAAGGATAATATAACATTATGATTAAACCTTCCATAGATACAAATGATTTATAATTATGAAAAGCTATAATTATAGTGAGCTCACTGCAAATTTGAAAACTCATGGAGGGAGACTCTAAGGGTTGCTTGAGAAGCGGCCCCTGTACTACTGCTGTTTGCTAATTGGGCTTATGGAAAGTTCAGAGCGATGATTAGGCATGCCAGGATTCATCTGCCAAGTAATAATTGCGAAACCCAGCAGGGAGCAGAAAGGAATTCACTGCCCAAAATAGCAAACAGACCCTAAGCTGGGAGAGAATGACTATGAGGACATAGAAATAGAAACTTTTTTTTTTTTTAAAGAAAATAATAGATTACAAACTATGTTAAGGATGAAATAATGGGTGAAAGAAAATATTTTATTTGCACTAATAGGGTTAAATTCAGCGAGAGAAATGGTAACAAAAATTTGTTTACTTACAAAGTCAGTTGTTACCTTAGTACTTATTCAAAAGAGAATGGTAGCAAAGAGTCTAGAGCAGTTGTTTAATGGTATACAAAATAAGACTAATTTAAAAAAGACTTCATGGTACTTCAAGTATTGCAGAGTCGGGGAAACTGAACACGATAAAGAAGTAAAGCAGAAATAGAAAAAGATAGATTGGTTGGTGGGGAGAGAGAAAGATACAGTGTTTTGGTGTATCTGGTGCTAGTTATAAATCGAACCAAGATGTTAAGACAGTCATAATTTGAGACCAGGCATTTGGGATTGAGCTTTTCATCAACAGAGAACAATACCCAAGATAGGAGTTGAGGTGGATGTTTTCTATTTTTCCATCACTATCTTTTGTTGATATTTTCTCCTGTCTCCTACCTCCAGGATGTGTGATTTATTTATCTGGAACTATGCCTGCCTTATTCATGACTCTGTCTTCAGTGGTTAGGATGATTCCTGGAACACACAGTAAATCAGCACATTTTTATTAAATCTAAGACTGTATCTTTGCATGTCTGAAAACATTTGCTTCATCAACAGCCTAGATTAGTCATGTAGTTTAGTACAGAATTGTAGACTGAAATTATATGTCTTCAGAAATTTGAGGACATTTCCCTATTTGTATCTAACATCCACTCTTGGTGATAAGAAAAACTGACGATCTTCACTGTTATTCCTTTGTTTAAATTTTTTTCTCTCTCTCGAAGCTTTTAGGATCTTTCTTTTCTTCTTTTTCTTCTGAAGTTCCTTGAAGTATTTTTCCACTCTTCTGGTTTGGGATTTGATGGGTGTTTTCAATATAAAACTTGTGTCTATCATAATCACTGAGAAATGTCCTCCTACTATCCCTATGGTAATTGTCTCACCTCCATTACTTCTTTTTTTTCTTTGTGAAACTCTTGTTAATGAGACTTCCTTGATGTTATCTGTGTCTCATATTTTCTCACATTTTCTTTCACATCTCTTTTTTTCTACTTCGTTTATACTAGAGAATTCAGCACTTTGCTCTGAAGCACCAATGCTCATCCTTGCAGACCTAAACTTTCTCAAAAAGTTTGATCGATTTATTGGATGAGGAAACCTTTGATTTTGTCTTGAAATAGTAAACTGACTGTTGGTTCCCTGACAAAATATATGTGGGATAATAAAGATGAAGTAGATTGCTTCTTATATTCTACATACAGGATTTCAATTGCTCTAATTTTCAACTGTCTTTCTCCTTTTTGCCCTGTCTACCCTCTACCCCTTGAATCTCATCCTGGGACTTTCTGTCATACCATGAGGCAAATCAGCACAGTGCCTACTTTAGCTCTCTTCTGCAAGTTTTCTAAGGTTCAGCTTGTATCTTCATTTCTTGACCAAACAACAAATATACAATGAATATCTAGTATGCTATAAACTGTTCTAGATTTTGAGGAATGAACACAAAAAAGCCAGGCTTTAATTAATTTATTTTATCTAAACTGTGTCTTCCAGGAATTGTTTGTATTTTCTTGCGGATGATGACTACTTCTCCTGTTCTCTCTATTTGCCTATCTATCTATCTGTCTATCTATCTATCTATCTATCTATCTATCTATCTATCTATCTATCAATCATCTATCTGCCTATCTATCTTTCTATGTAATCAATCATCTATATTTAGGAATATTTAAATAGAATGTTGGGAGATAAAAAAAGTCGTTATAGTCTCAGTCTACTACCTTGAACCACAACCTATATCTAACATGTTGATTTTGAATTTCATTTTACTTTTTGAAGATATGTTAAAAAGTCATTTCTGAAATGCTCTCAAGTTTGGTATAATCTTACTTAGGCCTGCAGTTTTGTCTAGACAGTGTAGTTCAATATTAGTACTATAGGCTTTGTAATAAAAGATGCTTGAGTTAAATTATTGTTCAGCTACTTACTAGCTAAAAATACCAAGTACTTAGTTCTGGAGATTAAATTTCCTTACTTGAAAAACTTAGATTAAATTACTATCAAAAAAGAAATGTGTTAATGTTCAATAGTGATGCGTGCAAACCATGCTGCAAACCTAGGGTATGGTAGCAACTTACTAAATGTGTTAGGTCTTAGTAGGCATAGATATTTGTGAAAAGAATAGACAGTTTAAGAAACTGTGGAAGAGAATTTTCCCCGTCTATACTATAATCAAAGACCTGATCTTAATCTTGACTCGATTTTCATGATCTCTGAGTCAATATCTAGATTAAGTGGTTTATAAATGTGTACCGTGGTTAAGTGAAGCGGTGGCGGGGTGGGGAGAGAAAGAGAGAGAGAGTGTGTCTGTGTGTGATCTGAAAGAGATATACAGGTGGGGTAACTGAGTTGTGACATCTAATCGTTCAATCCTCCATGATTTTTTTAAGCAAAGTCAAATTGGTAACTTTGCAATGTATCAGTTAGTTTAATGAAGTCTTAATAAAGGTATTTGACAAGAGTAGAAAGTCAAGAAAATACTAAAGCTTTAAAAATTTGTCTTTCTTATTGGAATTTGTAAATGAACCACAAAACTAAACTCCTGCTCGTCATTAAAATAGATTCTCTGGTGAAGTAAGAATTTGTAGTGACACTCTGAGGGAGTAATTTTTATTAGATTTATGTAGATATTTTATTGTATGGCTAGTTAAGTGGAGTCTCATGTCATTTGCTTTGAAATGTCCTCACTTTTGCTGAGATTTTGCAAATATATAGAGTAAAACATTCAGAGTAATTCACTATGGTTTGCATTTTGCATTATATGTTGACATTCTTTTAATCAACCATCTTTTGAAACGTGAATTTGTCATGTCTTCATTGTATCTGAACTACAACCTTAAATTTTAAATCCACAGGACTTAACTATCCTATTGAGAAGAGTTGGAAAATATCTAGCAGCAGTAGATTTATAGCATGTCCTTCCATAATCCCTCAAAATCTCTTTCTTAGAATTTTGTTTTTCTCATTGAGATTTGGGTACCTCATCTCAGCTTTTCAGTCTTGGCAATCAAAAAATCTAATATGCAACCTAGTTTTCCATTCTTCACCTCTATCTTCTTTAAATTGCCGTGCAACGAGAATGCTGCTCCTTTTAGTCAGGAAAGATGACATTTAGTAAGGCTTTGCTATATTACTTCATAAATACATGCCCTACAGACATTTGAACTGTTGGTCATAGATTTGAGAATTCTTCAATATATAGATTCCACCATCTGTTTATTACATCTTTAATCAAAATGTCTAATGGGAATCTTTTTTGACTAAGGGCATGTATTTGTTCTCTCTCCCGGTATTGTCTGTTTTCTCTCTTTTTTTTTCTTTCTCTAACAACATTTCAGAAAAATGAACAAAATGAAATAAAGTCTCATTTTAGATAATTGAGACAATCTATCTATGGATATTATCAGAGGCCTCATGCCTAAGGTAAGCCAAATCCCATGGTAAAACTGACCTCTGCCTCCAGTTTGTCCCTATGTAGAAATCCATGTCTATCATATTGATAGTACTATAGTGCTGCTGGTTTCAATGAGGCAACTCCAACGTCCTGCAAAGATAACAATTATCATTAATACAAATTATGAAGAGTAATTGAGGCTATGCTTGATTTTCAATTATTTATTAAAAACTGCAATTTAACAAACTGCTTTCACATTGAGGATTCCGCATATTAATTTTCCTGTTTTAAACATATTCAATATATTTCTATCAGCAGTTGGAAAATTTAGCTTCCTTAATGAAAACTAGCTTACTATTTTGGGGAACATTCTCCAGGGATATATGACTACCCAGAATACGTTTTTTACCTTCATATGAGACTCAAGTGTTAGCTTCTAATATAAAGAAAATTAAGTGCACTCAGCCATGCAGCAATGCATTTCTATTAGAACTCAGAAAAGTTAGCTCCATGCTTCTATTTATTTCAATAAATGCCAATGCATTTGTGGACTGCAGCTTAAATTACAGGAGAGGTTGCATCTGTAAAAAAACAAAATTATCACAGTAAATGTAAGTGTTACTGATTCAGTCATTGATTCATGTGTGCATAGTGCCACACTATGCACCAAACTTTTTTGACAATGATCTGAAAAGTGATTTTTTGAGAAAAGACACCTCTGCTGCTATCAATTCAATTCAAGAGATATTTATTGGTGGCTTGTCTTAGAAACTTGGAATTCATTGATGAACAAAATTTAAATCCTCAATGGAACTTATATTGCAATAGGATGAGACAGACAATGAAACATAAACATCACAAATAAATAAATTATACGATATAAATGGACAAAAGGATGAATCAGAA
This sequence comes from Macaca thibetana thibetana, assembly GCF_024542745.1. Lineage (NCBI taxonomy): Eukaryota > Metazoa > Chordata > Mammalia > Primates > Cercopithecidae > Macaca > Macaca thibetana. The sequence goes on from NC_065584.1 coordinate 24,733,094, forward strand.
ACAAAGGGCTGAGGAGTGAAGGGGGATGCAGTTCTAAATTGTGTGGTTGATATTATCACGATCCTCTTTATTGAAATGATGACATTTGAGGAGAGACTTCAAGAACATGAGAGCTTGACCATGTTGATATCTGAAGGAAGAGAGTTCTAGCTGGTGGGAGTAGCCCTTAGAAACGCTCCAATATGGGAGCCTACCTGAGACATTCAAAGAGCAGCAAAGAGGCAAATATAAAAGAGATGAAGGAGCAGAGGGGAGAATTGCAGAAATGTGATGAAATAATGGATTGGTGGAGGGGTGAGGCAGATCATGTGAAACATTGCATTGTATTGCTTTCTTTCTCTGAATAAAGGGTAGAGCCTTTCAACAGTTTTAGCAGAGACATAAATCAAACCCCCACTGTAGAGATAAGAGACTATGGGGTCACCGTGGAAGCAGCCACCTGGGTGAAAGATGGCAAGGACTTCAATAGCATGGGAGCAATGGGGACAGTACCAAATGGCCTAACCTTTTATACATATTTTGAAAACAGAGACAACAAGATCTCCTATCAAGGAGATATCATCCTATTGTATTGAGACAAGTAGAAAAATACAAATCTGTTGTGATCTAAGCACTTTAAAATTTTATAAAGGGATATTCCTTGTCTAATTTACCAGAGGGGTTAAAAAAAAAAAAAAAAAGAAACAGAGAGGCAAGGCATTTGTTAATCCCCATTTTATAGATGAAAAATAAAAGAAGGCCTATTGAAAGATAAATGAAACTGGTATTTATTGAATGAATCTTGCAAGTACAATTTCATACTACATACTGTGCTTTCAAATTTGTAGCACCATTTAACCTTCATGCAAATAATGACAGTAAGGACCAGCCCCATTTTCTCAAATAGTGAAAATGCCACTCAGAATGGTCTGTGATGTACCCAGATTTGTAAAATTAGAGTAAGTCTTTAAAATAACTTTTCCCTCAAAGTTTATTTCCTTTTATGATCACTAGTGCTTCTACTCTCTCAAAGAATCCAAGTGAGCCAGAGGACTATCTTAATTAATTTTACCCTCATAACATCCCTATGGGTAATTAATATTTTGAGTAGCTATTTTCTAAAGGAACAGAACAAGATTGTATACTAGTATCCCCAAAGGAACACACGAGCAACTGGCTAAGATGAACTTCAAATTTGCATCTTTTTGACTGTAGAATACATGGTTATCAAAAGGAAGCAGCATGCTCTTGATCACAATATGATTAAAAGAAATTTCTCTCCAGCATCCCAAGGGAATTTTGAAAATTAAATGAAACAATGTTCATAAAATTGGTTTGTTAATTACAAATTTGTCTATACACAGTGTGTAATTTTTATCATTATGTATCTGGAAAACGAACCATGTTGGCTACCTAATTTAAATTTCAAAATCCAAAAATCAAGTGTAGGCAAGGCAGTCTCCATGGGTTGAAAAGTCATTATTTGTGATGTTGCCAAGTGCACTTATCATTTCTAAGTATCTGTCTTCATTGAGCCAAAAGTGGATGGAGAAAATAATCACCTGAGCAGCCAGGTCCCAAAGCAGGCTGCAACCCAGCAACCTGAAGTTCAAGAGAGCTGGTAATTCTACACCTGTTTTCCCGCGGCTCTCAGGCACTGAAGGAGCTGCTCTGGTGCCATGAGCACAGCCACAGGCTTGCCCTTCATCATCTGCCTTTATCACTTAGAAAAGCCCTTTGATTGCTTTCATCTGCTTCCCTTTGGCTGCATTCATCCAGGTGTGATTCAGGAAGTGTGCTTCAAGGACTGGCTCGTGACAGGGGAAGAGGTTCATGATGTCTCCATCACTGTTCCCTACGGCGGATGTTGATTCGAGTTGCAGTGGAATTCAATTAAATCCAATACACATTCATGGAGTGCCTGCAATGCTCCTGACACTATTTCAGGTGCTGAAGAGGAAAGCTAAGATGAATCAGCTCTAAGCTTGTGGCTGTCACAATCTGGTAAGAAAGATAGGCAAGAAAATGCATCATTAGTTTAAGAAATGAATGGGATAGAGTCTCCAATGCAATTTCATTGAATGTGGAGTATAGCCAAAAGGAGTGATTAATTGTTAATAAGGGGTCCAAGAAGTTTTTATGTAGAAACTGCTTTCAAGTTTGACATAGAAATATGGGTTTTGCCACTCAGAGCAAAGGAAGGAAATGAATTTCAGATTAGATCGCACAAATTTGTAAGGGTAAGAGTGGTGAATGTTGGGAGAATGGAAAGTAAACTGTTGCTATTGTAGGATGCAAATAAGCCCAGAAGATTGCCAGAGGAGAAGTAAGGCTAGAAGGTTGAATTCTTAAGGTAAAAAGACATTAAATTCCAGGTAGGGAGTATGGGATTATATTTTACATTAATATATTGATTTGAAAAACATTAAGCCTGGTAGATCCATGACCAAAAGTGAGCTTTTAAAAGGACTATTAGATCAATGTGCAAGAAGGAATGATTAGAAGCAGGAAAACAAGTTAGGACAAAAGATAATGAGGAAATGAACTAAACAGTAACATAACAAAACAAAGATGTAGAGGCAGAATGCACTAAAAAGGTAAAGTGAAGAGTATTAGATTGTTTCTAGAAAGTACAGTTGAGGGATAAAGAGCATAAGGCCTGAATAACTGAGTGAATTTCTCTGTCATTAATCAACATAACAATTCCAGGAGGAATTAGGAAAGACTGGTTATGTTAAAATTTAGGGGCCTGTGAGACATGCTTAGAAAGATATTTAATAGCAGGTATCAGTGATGGTCTAGAATTCCCAAAGGAGATGAGACCTAAAGATGTAAATTTTGATACATTTGTGAGAAATTATGGCATGGGGTTGCAAATAATAAATAGGGGAATGCCCATATATTTCAAAAAGGAAGCTGCGTACAGTGTTGTAGGAAATGCTTTCATTTCAGGAGTAAGTGGAAGAAGATCTGGTGAGAAATAATAAAATGAAGACCAGGAATTGAAATAAGAAGGAACACTGAAAGACTCAGAAATCAAGAGAAGACTGTTTTCAGAGAAAGAGAAAAGCAACAACACTGTCTAATATATCCTAGAATTCTAAGAACATAGTAACATAAAAAATGGGGTCTCTTATCCATAAATTTTAGCCAGGAAAAAAAGAAGCTGCGTAAGTTGTCTCATGTGGCAAAGAGTTTTAAAATAGTTGGAAGTTTTTGCAGTCCCTTGAGAAATGGGAAAAGGCTGAGTATTTTCAAGCAGATGCCCAGATATCCTAAAAGCTATGTTAAACATTTTCGTTGCCTGCAGCATGGGTGTGGGTGATTCTCAGGAGGCTACTCACACCAAAACTGTAGCAGAACCCCATGTCTCAAAGTCCACAGCTGTCTCAAAAGAGCTATCCCTTTTCTTTGTCTTAGCTCGCCAAAACCCATATCATTGCCTCTCGTTGGCAAAATTGAGCAAGAATCCTACTGGCAAGGGAGTCTTGAAGGTGTAGTTTACAGGCACTCAGCACTGTGAGGACTCGTTACGAAGGGTGGGGGTGAAACTTAGCATTAACCAATATCCAGAAAAGGTTTTTAGAAGAAGTCAGTAGATTTGGTTTCTGTAAGTAATTGGTAACTCTTGAGAGCAGATTTTGGAGACAGTAGATGTGGTAGGGAGGATGCAAACTGCAAGGGAAGGAGAAATGGATGAGAGAAGAGGAAGTGAATACGGTATGAGAAGATTATTAAGAAATTTTTTGGTGAATAGAAGAAACAATAAAATCATTTTGAGGAGAAAACAGTGTATTAGTCTGTTCTCACACTGCTATAAAGATACTACTCGAGACTGGGTAATTTATAAAGAAAAGAGGTTTCATTGACTCACATTTCTGCATGGCTGAGGAGTCCCCAGGAAACTCACAATCATGGTGGAAGGCTCCTCTTCACAGGGCAGCAGGAAAGAGAAAGAGTGCCGGTAGGGGAACTGCTAGACATTTATAAAACCATCAGATCTTGTGATAAATCACTCACTATCACAAGAACGGCGTAGGAAACTGTCCCACGATCCAGTTGCTTCCCACCAGGACCCTCCCATGACACTTGGGGATTATGGGAACTACAATTCAAGATGAGATTTGGGTGGGGACACAGTGAAACTATATAAAACGTTGAAGGAGGTTTTTGTTATTGCTATGCTTTTTTTGTTTGGACATAGCTAATTTAATCACATTTGCTGCAGAGAAAGAAAACACTACAAATAAACTGAAAAATAGATGGAATGATTTATACTATCATGCAGAAGATGGAAGAATCAACTTTAGCTAAGTGGAAAAAAAAAAGAAAGATAGTTGTCTTGCTGAGAAAGAAATGGAATTGGTAAAGATGGAGAATGAAAGAGGGAAAATCAACGCAAAGTGAAGGGAAAAAAGTACTAAATGGCTGAATGCTTTCAATCCTATTCACAACCAAAAAATTTTCTGCTAATGAGGAAACAAAATTGTGCCTAGGATTTTTAAAAGCCAGAAAGGCTTTGAAATAGGTGTTGTGGTAATTAGCTAAGAATCAACCAGGAAAAAAAAAAAGCATTTGTGTATTTTTTGGTGGCAATGACAGAAAAATCTTAATCATTCACTCGACAAATATTTATTGAGCGTCTGTTACATGGCAAACATTTTTTTCAGTCCTGGGGTTATGGTTGTAATTTAAAAAAAAGGGTGATCTCTTCCTTCATAGAGCTTACGTTCCAATGGGCATATAGGCAACTGTTAAGCATAAAATAAGAATTATTTGATAATTATAAAGATCATAAAGATAAATAACAATAGAATAGAGACAACCCAAAATTTGTCACATGACAAGGGAAGGGTTTTCTGAAGTGATGACTTTTGATAAGCCATAATGAGAACAAGTAGAATCCATTCATATGAATATCATAATAGGCAGGGGAAATTACAGGTGCAATATCTTCAGGAGGAAACACAACTGTTATGTCCGGATAAAAGAAAGGTGCATGTGCTTGGAGTTTATTAGGTAACAGTAAGTAAAGGAAGAATGGCAACTGACATAGCCAGATGTACCAGATCATGCAGCACAGGTCATTGGTAAAAGTTGGAATTTTATCCTAGAAAAACATGAAAAGTCATTTCAATGCTTAAAGTGGGAAGAGATATATTCTAATGCAATACTTTAAAAAAATCATTGCAGGTTTTGGGAGGAACATGCGTTCAAGCAGATGTGTAGAGCTAAAGTGAAAATAGGCCAGTTCCAATAGTCTTATGCGCTAGGGAGTCCTGTGAGATCAAGAAAGGACCAATGGCTTTGGAAGCAGCTGAGGCTGGAAGATGAAAATGGCAGAAAAACCATTCAGACAGAGTAAGATGATCAGGGGACCAAAGGTAGGAAGCGATGGTTATTAGGCTTGTGGAAGGGGGCTTTAGATTACGAGGTTCTAGCAGAAAAGCAGCTATGGAACATATTAAATGAAGACAACATAAAATAGTTTATGACTGGTGCTTCCCTAGAGGCATAGAGCAAAGATAGAAATAAAGAGGCAGACAGGCAGAGATGTCTGGAGTGTGCTCAGATAAATAGCAAAGAATTACAGGCAATCAAACTCTTTAATTTGTCTGATAACACATCAGCATTTTTCAATAGGCTGTTAAAAATAAATTTTTCAGATATACAGAAAGACCAATTATGATAAGGCATATTGAACTTGAATATTTTGCTACAGTTTTACCTCTGGTGTGTTTAAAAATAAATATAATTATTAAAATAGTAAAGGTAGTGCTCTACTCCTCTTTGTATTCTTCCCTGATCTTGTTCTTTTTCTTCTCTTTTAAAGGTAACTTCTAATCCAGGTTTTATTTGTTATTATTTTTGTTTTAATCAATCCTGTGCATTTTTTGCTAAATAGGTATAAATCATTAGCAATATAGTACAATATATCATCTAGAAAGTTACATATTAAACTAGTTTTAACTGTCATATAATGCTCTAATTAGTACATTGTATATATGTAATAATGTATTGATTCATTTTCCTTTTCAAGGGCATTTATGTGGTTTTAGTTTTATTTAACCAATATGGTCAGCGTTGTGGTGAAAATTCCTGCACACCTCTCCTTATGGATGTGATCAACTTCTTCATGGTAGATACTTGGGAGAAGGATTATTGAATCAGAGAACACACACATCTTCATTTTTTGAGCTATCACCAAAGAAGTCTATCTAAAGTGATTTTGCCCTTATCATTTTTACTCTTACTTTTCCAGCTACACCTGAGAATTCACATTGTTCCACATATATGTTAACACTTGCTATTTTTAGCCCTTGAAAGTTTGAACGTAGTGTCCATACTCCTAAAGTCAGAGACCCAGATCATACACTTCCTATCCCTCTCAAAGTTCACCTACTTTACAGCATTATAAGCAATCAAAGACGTGAGGTTTTCTGATCACATATCTAATTCCTGAGGTGACCTTGACTGTCGCATGTGTAATGTGTTACCTGGCCTGTCTTGAGTGAATGGGAAGCAGAGAGCATTTCAAAAGAGTTGATAACTTTTTTTTTTATTCTTTGTTTTTAATTATACTTTATGTTCTAGGATACATATGCACAACGTGCAGGTTTGTTACATGTGTACACATGTGCCATGTTGGTGTGCTGCACCCATTAACTCGTAATTTACATTAGGTATATCTCCTAATGCTATCCCTTCCCCCTTCCCCCACCCCTCAACAGGTCCCAGTGTGTGATGTTCCCCTTCCTGTGTCCAAGTGATCTCATTGTTCAATTCCCACCTATGAGTGAGAACATGCGGTGTTTGGTTTTCTGTTCTTGTGATAATTTGCTGAGAATGATGTTCCAGCTGCATCTCATGCACACATATGTTTATTGCGGCACTATTCACAATAGCAAAGACTTGGAACCAATCCAAATGTCCATGAATAACAGACTGGATTAAGAAAAGGTGGCACATATACACCATGGAATACTATGCAGCCATAAAAAAGGATGAGTTTGTGTCCTTTGTAGGGACATGGAGTTGATAGCTTTTACTTGTTGGTGTGCTTGTTTGTTTGTTTGTTGTTTGTTTCATTTCCTCTTGATGAAATACTCTCATCTATTCATATGAAAGGCAGAGTGCTTAGTATTGTGTATTGTAGATGTGCATGTCTAAGCAAAGAAAGAGTACAACCTACAAGTTTGTGCTTATACAAAAAAAAAAAAAGTCTTCCTTTGTATTTACCGATTTCATGAAATGAACAGGGTTTTAGGGCTTTGCATGTTATTTGTTTACATAGCTCACAGGATAAAAGCAGCCTTTGGTAAGGCTCCAGCTTTCAATTTACACATTTTCCACTTCTTTACACCCACAAAAGAAACTCTGTTAGCAGGGATGTTGACTGATACTAGCAGCAGCTGAATTGCTGGAATTTAAAATTCCCCTTATTTACAAACATTACATCAATAATCTTGAGAGAGCTACAGGATCTTCATTGACTTTTATGACTTGGTTTTGTAATTTTCCTCTACAAGATAAAACTGCTTTGGTGAACTACTTTGCAAATGGTCATGTTTTGTTGAGAAGAAATAACCAACTAGTCACTGGTTTGTTTTCTGTTATTTTGCCATTATGTAGATGTAGGCCAAGCAGAATACGAGAGTCCGTAATTTTCCACATCATAGATGTCATTTTAACGCAGACTCACTCTGGAAGTCTTGGAAAAAGCCAAGATAGAAGTTTCTCCCACCTAATAGAACCAAAGAGTGGCATTTCATTATAGTTCCTGGGTTGTGTTAAAAAGAAATTTGCATGCGGAAATCATCCAGAGACTCAATCTTATCTTTCAAATGTTAATGTTGACATATTCAATTAAGTGAGAAACACTTCAGGGAGCGATGATAACCAGAACTACCACCTTACTCTAAACCAAAGAATATGAATTACCTCATAATCTATGATATAAGTGGTACCCGCAGTTACTCAGTGCACAATCTGTACATCCATGAGGGTCCTAATGGCAACCACGATGTCCATGATATTAGAGCAACTCAAAGAGGAACAACAGACAGTACACAATCAATACTTATTTTTTAAGTTGCACTTGATTTAATTAAGCCAGCTACCTGTAGTAAAATCTACTCTCCAGCTTCATATTCTCATCTCTTGTTCCGAATTATCCAATCACATATGCTTCCTTTACCCTGTAAATGTACCAGCTCTTTTACGGAAATCATTATCTAGGGCAGAAGTAAGGAAACTTTTTTAAAGGGCCTTTTTGAAACTTTTAAAAACTTTTTTAAAGGTGTATATTTTAGGCTACTGGGCCATATGGCATCTGTCACAACTACTTAAATCTGCTGTTGTAGCATGAAAGCAGCCACAGACAATACATAAACAAGTATGACTCTGTTCCCAAAAGTCTTTACCAAAACAAACATCTGGGCAGAAAACATCTGTATTTGAACATTCAAAATAAAACACCATTTATATCCAATTTTTTCTCTTGTCAACCTGGTTGTTTTACTTTATGTGTGTGTGTGTGTGTGTGTATGTGTGTGTGTGTGTGTTAGATAGATATATAAGGATGTTCCTTATATATTTGAACATTCAAAATGAAACACCATTTACATCAAATTTTTTCTCTTGTCAACCTGGTTGTTTTACTTTATCTATGTCTGTGTGTGTGTGTGTGTGTGTGTGTGTGTGTGTGTGTGTTAGATAGATATATAAGTCCTTCAAACATACCGACTCTGATTCTCAAAAAATTAGGCAAATAGTCTATATTTTTATATATCCCCCAATCAGCTTAGTTGTCTAGCCTGTTTTGGCAAAAGTCACCGTAATTTAATTTAATTCCACACATTAATTTTTGACTTAAATTATTTGAATTATCATATATGTAGATTAAACTTTTTAGAGCAATTAACTCTCCTTCTAATTGCTCAGTTCAAAACCTTTATTCCTTTCTGACTCTCACATACTAATTGTAATTTATCAGCAAATGCAATCAACACATTCTTCAACATATGTCCAGCATCTGATTTCTTCTCACTCTTTCCACTGCTGTCATCAAAATCCAAGCCACTACCTCTGATGTTTGCAATGGTCTCCTGATTGGTCATGTGTCCACTACCTTGCCCTTCATATAGTCTCTACTTCATGCAACATCCTAACATTTATTTATCAATTGTATCTTGTTAATTCAATGGTCAAATTCTTTCATGGTTTCCTATATCCTCAAGTGTAAAAGCCAAACCTTTCATTAAAGCCTACAAGGTCCAGCTGGGTGTGGTGGCTCATGCCTGTAATCCCAGCACTTTGGGAGGCCAAGGTGGGTGGATCACAAGGTCAGGAGATGGAGACCAGCCTGGCCAATATGGTGAAACCCCATCTCTACTAAAAATACAAAAATTAGCTGGGTGTGGTGGTGGGTGCCTGTAATCCCAGGTACTTGGGAGGCTGAGGCAGGAGAGTTGCTTGAACCTAGGAGACAAAGATTGCAGTGAGCCAAGATCGCGCCACTGCACTCCAGCCTGGGCAACAGAGCGAGACTCCATCTCAAAAAATAAAAATAAAATACTAAAATAAAATAAAATCTGCAAGGCCCAATATGATTTTCCCTGCTTTGACCCCATTTACTCTCTGATATCACACATCACAGGTCTCTCAGCTGTTGGATGAATGTACAGGCATATTCCTGCCTTGTAAACTTTTCACCTGTTCCTCTAAGACCTGCACATGCTCCTTCCCCAGATGTCTACAAGGCTCAACGAGCATTTCTTTCACATGGTTTCTAGAGCGTCTCAATGAGGCTTCTCTGGATGATGTATGTCAAAATTCTGCTTCTTAAAATCTCTTTTACTTTTTACAACTATATTATTTTCCATAGAAGTTATCCCTATTCAACACATGTAACGTCCCTCGTGTGTGTGTGTGTGTGTGTGTGTGTGTGTGTTTTAATTGCCTGTTATTGTTTGTTTGTTTTCTTTCAAATGTAAGCTCTGTGGGACAGACACTCTCTGTTGAATGAATGAGGAATAACTGAGTTGGACTTTATGCTTTTACTCTGTGCCTGTAAGATTATGCTGAGATGTCTTATTTTAACAATGTGCTCCCATTAAAACTTTATTCCTACTGACCCACTAGATTGCAAATCCGTCTTGACTGTTTTTCCACTATGGTTTTGTATTTAAAACTGTATCTAAAGGAGAAATAAAATCATCTTCCCAGAAGTGGAAAGTTATTGTATTCATAAGATCTCTTTATTTACTAATAAATTAAACATTTTGGTTGAATTTATGGATAAAATGATAGCATAGTGAAGTGGTCTTGAGAAGAATTTTAGAATTTTAATTTTTTTTTTTATTATTTTTTACTTTCAGCCTTTGTTATTCTGGCTTCTCCACTGATTTAGCCTATGGTAGTATAATAATAAAAATGTAAGTTGAGCTACAAAACTAAGTAGCAACTGTTTTGTAAAATCCAGCAACGTTTTTTTTCAGTTTATATTATTCCTTCAGTTTTACTTTGAACTCTTTTTGTATTAGCACAAAAATTGCGGTAGAAAAAACTGAGGCAAATACCGTAACTAAAATAATAGTGTGGCCAAATGATTCAAATCCTCTCAGTAGAGAACTTACCTGACTAATTCTTCCCAGCACAAGATATTGGACTCTTGTTGTTCGCCTGCTGTCACTTTTTATGTGAATAATGGAGAACTACAACTCTATTGATGTGTTAATTTTATTGTTGTAAATTCTTCAAACAGCAAATTAACATTTTTTTCACTACAAAGACTTCTCATGTAAAAATTAGAGCAGAGAAAATATAATTGTCTTTTCAACTATAATTCTTTTTCATTTATAATAAAAAAAAGAGAGATGTGTGGAGTAACATAAAAAATAGAGGGAAAAATGTAATACGGTAGTAAAAAGTATGTTGTGCTGGTCACATAATCCTTGAAAACCAAATATTTTGTTTTCTGGCAACTGCTGGGTGTCCTAACATCCAGCTTCTAACATCTTAATTAGGGGTAGAATAGGACATTTTTTTTAGTACACATAATATAGGTTTCTCATCGTAACCAAAAAAAATAAAAAGTAAAAACCCGCTCAAATAGCAAACACACTACATTTAATATTTATCAAGCACTGTTGTAAACACAATGAATATTAAATGCTTTAACTCAATTATCATATCAAGTAGCAAAATTACAATCACTATGTTCACTTAAAGGAAGAAAAACCAGTAACAGAGAGGTTCCATAACTTGCCCGAGAGCATGCAGGTAGTTCGTGGAAGAGTCAGTCGACATCTGACTCCAAGAAGTCTGGCTACCAAATCCGTGCTATTAGTGATTATATCATGCCGTCCCATCGATATTTAAAATAAAAACTATAGGCTGGGCACGGTAGCTCATGCCTGTAATCCCAGCACTTTGGGAGGCGGAGATGGGCAGATCACGAGGTCAGGAGATCGAGACCATCCTGGCTAACACGGTGAAACATCGTCTCTACTAAAAATACAAAAAATTAGCCGGGCATGGTGGCGGGTGCCTGTAGTCTCGGCTACTCGGGAGGCTAAGGCAGGAGAATGGTGTGAACCTGGGAGGCAGAGCTTGCAGTGAGCCGAGATTGCACTCCAGACTGTGTGACAGATGTAGACTCTGTCTACAAAATAAATAAATAAATAAATAAATAAATAAACAAACAAACAAACAAATAAATAAAATGAAAACTTAAAAAAAAAAAAGCTGATGCAGTTGCAGGGCAGAGATTGAACTCCTGAAATCTGTATTGTATCCTCTTGAATCTTGGACTTCACACTAATTTTAGCATAAAAAGTTGAAACTCTATGAGGCTAGGAAGTAAATGCAGTGAGCAAGTGAATAATTTCCAAACCTCACACAGGACTGAGTCACATCCAGATTCAAAGCAGACAAGGAGTAGAAATTGACATTCAACATTAATGTCAATCAGTAGAAACTGCGGAACGAATCACACTTGTGGAGCAGGACTACACTAGCTCTAGAATAAAAGGTACTTTAATCTTGACCTAAAAGATACTTAAAACTAAGCCTTGAAAAGATCAAGCCTGCCATAATAAGCATCGACATTCTTCAAAAGAATATAATCAATTCCATATACTCAAACATGTGCCGTTCACTGTGTCAGAAAGCCGATACGAAATTACCAGACGTGACACTACAGTAAATGTCACCCAAAGGCGGTAGAAAATTTAGCTAATAGAAGAACACTTGGAAATAATAAAGATGATGGATTGAGCAGAAAAGGACTTCAAAAGACCTAAAGAAACCATATTAAGGATGAAACTGAAAGATATAATAAATTAGGCACACGTTTGGAAGATTTATCAATAAAAAGGGAGAAAAATAAATTATATAAGGAATAAAAAAATGAATGTAGATGCAGATCAATATAGCTTACTTTAAAATTATAACCATAACTTTATAATAGTACATGTTAAAACACAATTGAAATGGAAATTTCTCTAGGAAAATATTACTTATAAAAATTAACACAAGAAGAAATATGAATAGGAAACATAAACAAACCAATAACAATGAAATAAATTGAATAATCAACAAATCTTGCCTACCCCCAACACCTCCAAAAAAAACCCAAACTCCCAATTGTTTTCTCATACAAATTAAAACACACACACACACACACAGACACACACACACACACATACGAAACAGAAAACTCTTACTTTACTCAAATGATGTTCAAACATAATGAAGAACGATCCTCAATCCTTTATACAAGGACATAGAACAAAATACAAAACAAAAAGAAATAAAATTACAGGCCCATTTTACTTCTTTAACTCTTGTTAAATTCCTGTAGGATCTTGGGTGAGAAACTTAAAGTCTGTTAATTTAGTGTCTGCTTCTTCATCTGTGTAAGTGCTAATAAGACCCACTGAAGAAAGACGAATGGTCATCTGAAGGCTCACCTCCTCCTTTGGTTAGCGGACATCACTGGGACTGAGTTAGGTTAGTGAAAGAACCAGTCCTGAGCTTCAGATACTTCCTTTTCTAACAAGACCACATCCTTGATTAAAGAACTTTCATTTTTTCAGACTCACAGTGAGGTTTCTTTCCTGCACCCCTAAAAGTAAGGCTGTGGCCTCTCTTTCCTGGAACCCCGGCCACGGGCATGTGCAGATCAGCTTTATATCACTCTCTGGTATACTAACAATTCATATACCATGGACATTCTGCTACCTCTCTGCTTATATCTTTGTTCGTTTTCTCCTCAAGAAATACCATTTTCTGTTTGAGCGTTTGACAGTGATAAGATGTGACTCTATTGCCCCTTGCATAATACCTATGCTTAATATGTTTATTGTAAATCATAAGGAAGATATTAATTGAATATTATTAAACTGTGTTAGCTATTATCAGTTACATTTTATTATGATAGTCTCCTACTGTCTGTATTTTGCCATTTCAAAAAAATAATTTTCTTTTGAGTAATTCCCCATTTGACCTTTTACACCCTTCCTTTTTACCTTTTCTTTCTATTGACTCTTATGTGCTATATGAAATTATTTTAATTTTAGATGCAAAATTACAGAATGCTTTATGCTGATATGTAACTTAGAACAGAATTGCACACATAAAGCTGAATATTACCCAACTTGAGGAAGGAGAAATTTCCCTATGTTATTACTTTGTCCTTCACTGACAATGCAGGGCCTGAGATATATGTTTGCACTCTGTTTTCTGTCTGCCTTGGATTGCTATAATGAGTTGAGCTGTCAGTGGTGAGTATGTACCAAAAAGACTATGAATATGTAGAATGCAGCAAGATAAGATGAACCCGAGTATATAATGTTGACTCCAAGGACATGTGTATTCCTGGGTTACACCATATTGCAGGTACTATTAAGCAGCATTCATTTTTCAAAGATTTTTTCACTCATTTTCATGAAACCTTCCTAGCACATGCATATGAAGGATGTTGATCTTGCTTGCTTCTGCCTTCAATAAAAATTATAAAGTAAGATAAAGGGAATAGACGTGTATGGGGGACCTATTATTTACTCTCCGCATCTTTTTGCATTGCCCTAACTTTCCTTTTAGAGCTTTGACCTCCAACTACTTCCAGTCCTTCAGTTTTCAGCTGATGCTCCAACGTTGCCCTCCACAGGAGTAGCTCATTTTAATGGTGTTGTCATTTCACTAAAGCCACAACATCAAAATTTCCTCATATTTCATTCTTTCAGAAACTTACGTGGTAAAGGACTACTTACGATACCTTTTTAGAGCTTGAACATTTACAGATAATTTTTATATATAGTATTTTAATTAATTCCATTGTGTGAAGGTGATGAAGTCACTATAAGGTATTAAGACTGTTGGTGAGAGCAACTACTTTACATTTTTAACTAGAGCTTGAAAAAAGAACAGAGCAGCTACATTTTGAAAGAAACACTTAGGGGAAAGGATGCGTGGTGTGTGTTGGTGAGCTACTTTGGTAAGGGCGTTTTCCATCTGAATTTCATATTTTCAGGAAAGGGGAATGAGAGGATTCCCCACTTCTTTATTAAAAAGAAAAGCTAACTCTTCCTGAGAACTAGTGTTTCATTTTTATTTTATTTCTTTTTTTTTTTTTTTTTTTTTTTGTGTGTGTGTGTGTGCATACAGGGTCTCACTGTGTTGTCCAGGCTGATCTCAAACTTCTGGCCTCCAGCAAACCTGCCTTGGCCACTCAAATTGATAGAATTATAGACATAAGCCACTGAGCTGAGCTTAGAACTAGCGTTTCTTGGACGTTAAGAATCATATAGTACATAATGACCCTATGTGATTGATAAGCTTTAAAAATATATAAAGAATGTGGCCTCCACTGATTCTACTTAAAGTCTTGTATGGTATTAAGACTTCTAATTCGATGACTGAATGCTGAGAATCCCCCTCGGGAATTGGAAAAATATAGCCAGCTATTTTACTTCTACTTTCCAATGTCAAGTGAATCTGAGTTATCTATAAAAATCCATGTACCTGACAATATATCTTATTGGCTCCAACTAATCATTGTCTCTTGGCTTATAATTCTGACACACGTTAGCCCTTGTCATTTATGTAATTCTAAGTTGAACTACTTGTAAGACTCCAAGTCCAAACCTCAAGAAGCAGTTATTAAATCATTTCCCTCAATACCAATACTCTTTGTAGAGTCTTCTATGCTTTGGAGAACATTTTCCAATTTGGTTATAATAATGAGCTGCCTGCCTCTAATGAGCTGATAGAAGTGTAAAATCTGGGAAAAAAAGACTTAATAACACTTATCTCCTTAATTTACTTCAAATATGCCATTATAGTAGCTCTAAGTTTGCAAATTAGTTTCCTTTTCCCATCATTCAAACATGTTTTTAACACTACTTACACAAGTGTCAATAATAACAAGGTTATTAACAAGATACGAATCACCTAGCAGTAGCACCAGGCCATGTTTTTCTGAGCATTAACATGGTCCTTTACTCCAAGGCTACTTGTCTACGAGAACAAATATCAATCCATTTCAACACTTGAGTATTTGTTCCTGACCCACCCCACCCACCTTGCATAGATTGTGAAGATCTTAAGTTTCCAGGCAGTGTCCTAATTACATTTGTTTCCTAAACACCTAACACAACAATAGAAGTCCGTTAAAGTAATAAAGGGATAGTTGAATATGGATTCTAGCTTTTTTGAAATAGACTCTTTTTATGGTAACTAAATCATTTGTAGACAATAATGACAATAATGTGCATATTACATTGCCTGAATAGACTCTTAAAATCAAACTGAATGTAAATTCCAAAAAAAGATATACATGCATGTTGACTTGAGGATTTAATTCATACAACTGGAACAGTGCATAGTAATCACATAATCGGACTCAAAATACAGAAATCAACACATTAATAAATGGTTAAATTCATATGTAAATTCCCCTAAACTTATATATAAGTTTAGTTTGTCTGCTGGATGTTTCCACGTATTGTTTGTCTGCTGGATGTTTCCACATATTGTTATGAAGACAGGATGATACACACACACACAGACACACACACAAGTACAACTGTGTATACACACAAATACATATGTATTGTTCTTATACACACACATACGTATGAGAACTCGTCTGTTATATAACAGGTAAGAAATGCTGGTGTCTTAAAAATGGAGTGATTCATTTTTGAGAAACAAATAGTTTTCACTGCATGGAAAAAAATTGATTAGAACACATAAAATCCGTTGAAATTGCCACAAATATTTAAAGCAGCGGCATTAAAATATGTTTTATGTTTGACTTAAGGATAATATTAAAGGTTAGCAATCATGTGCTTTTACTTTGCTATAGTGACTTTAACTTTTCAAACTGCCGTGTATGAAGTATTTTATTAGATATTCAAAACTACACTAGAAACCACAAAGACAGATACAACTTTACATAGTCTACTGATGAAAAATACTGAGTAAAAGAAGCTTCTGCCACCTGGTTTAACTATAGATACAACTGGTGTCAGAAACCTCCAACCATGACCCAGATGTTATGATTCCTTTATCTCCTTTTCTATCAAATAATTATGCTTGTTGAAAAGTACTAAAGACATGAATATTTTGAAAATTGAGATTTCATAAATTAGCAAAGCAAGAGGAAGAAAACATTTATTTACTGTAGGAGAATTTTATATTATTTGTTTGTTTTTTCCTGCTTTTAATATAGAGACTCAAACCTAAGGCATTTGAAAAACTCTAAATTATTCATTCATTTATTAACAAGTATGATTGAAGGCCTAATCTGTCCTAAGTAGCATTTAAGCCTTAAGGAATATAATGAACCAGATATCTTAGGGATAACAAGAGATACCAAGACTCTCCTTTCATGGAACTTACATTCCAAAGTGGTGGGGACAAGAGTAAACAGGAAAAGAAATGAGCTAATTCAAGAACATTGTAAGAGCTACGAAAGAAACAAAACAGAAAATCAACTATGTAGGTGAGAGCTGTGTCCATTTAAAATAGAGTCAGCATAAGAACTTCCCTGAGGAGGTAACATTTGAAATCTAATGCAAATCTGTATTTAAGCTCTCAATTAAATAATATTTAATTATATTGTTTCAACTAAATTTAGTGGAAAACTGCTAAAATAGGTTAAGGATACACAAATAAGCAAGATGTTTGATATAAATGGTTAATGGTAAATGTAAATTACTTTTAGTTACTTAAAAATCTTGGCATTGTTAAATACAGATATACTCAATTCATTTAACAAATCATGGAGTATTTTGTTTTAAATAACATTTTTTTATTAATTCCTTGTACCTACTTTGCCATTCTTAGAGATCTGTTGATTTCATTGACTTGTCAATAAGGAGCTGGCACTAAGAAATGAGAAATTTATTAGTCGAATGACTCCTGTAAAATGGTTTCCAGTGCTAGTAGCCAGATGTATTTATAGGATTATTACTTTGTTAGGTTTAGGCTAATTTGAACAATATAAATAGTAGAAATATTATTTTCCTTACATGGTATTCTGATTATCTGTTTGTTGGATAGCAAACTACCTTGATACTTACTGGATCAACACAACACTTTATTTTTATCTCTCACAACTCTGTGACTTGTGGGCTCAGATAGGAAGTTTTTACTTGAGGACCTCTCCTGTGATTATAGTCAGATGCTTGGCTAAACTGGATGTCCAAGTTGGCTCAGTTCTGTGGCAGCCCACAGATAATGGCTGTTAGGCAAGACCTCAGCTGGCACCTCAGCTAGGGATGCCTTCCAGGGCACCTATATCTGGTGCTCTCTGTGACCTGGGCTACTCAGAGCAGGGAGACTGGTTTCCAAGAGAGATTATCCCAAGAAGAACAATTGAAAAGGAGTTGAGTTGGAAACCTCAAGGCTTTTTCTGACTCATGCTTGGAAATCCCTAAATGTCAAAATACTCTATTTTATTGTTCAGAATTCAAGGGGCAACAAAATTTCAAAAGGAAGAAAGCACAGTACAGCAGGAATTCTGGGAAGAATGGTTCATTGGGCAGCCATCTTTGGAAACCAGCTACTATTTATAGTCTTCTACCCATGCATCAGAGATGCTAGATGCTTCTGTGAGAAATTTATAGAGAAACTACTTGAGAAAGGTGCAGTGAGTTTAGGCCTGTTGGCTTGTCCATGGTGTAATTGTTGGAGGGAGGTAATGCTGAAGTGCTGACATAGGGGTCTGGTGTTAACAAGATGAAACATTAGAGAGTATAAAGCAAGAAGGGTTGAAAGTGAGCAACCCTCTTGGTCTTTTACATTCCTATTGAACTATTTGAAAAAAAAATGATGACATGCATAAAGAAGATCCAGAATAAAAAGAATATTCTACATGAATGTGTTTAAGCTGAGGGAAATAACTTTGGGAAGTAAATTCCAGATTATTAGTAAGATTAAGGACAATCATTAAATATTATGACTTGTGGATTCAAAGATGTCAATGACCATCAATTTGGAATTTGATTTGAAAATGTAGGTAAAATTGGCACAGAATGGGTGTACAAATGACAATCATCCTGTTTTTAATTTTCCCAACACTTTAATTTGATTATCAAATTATTGTGTTACCTAATTTGCCTTAAAGACAAAATTTAAATTATGTTGCAATTTAAGATATAGAGAACCATAATCATATTTGCAAGTGGATTTATGTATCTAAACTTACATATAATCTTCAATTTATTGTTTGGATTTTATATAAAGGATTTTTCTTTCCTTCTTAATTACTGCCACCTAAATCTTCTCTCAGTTATCACAAAGATAATCAAATATTTTCAGATCTAAAATTCCTCAATTATAACATTAAAAAACAGTGCTATTTTACCACAATAAAATAATTTGAAAAGTGAGCAAAAAAAATCTCTTCAGAAGCTATAATTTAAGCACTGTTTATAAATACTTGAGGGATTTTTGGCATTATTATGCATTGGAATTCTGGTTTTAGCTTTGTTTAATAATGTATTTATTTGATTTCTTCCAAAAACAATATTAGCAAATATTGCTCTCATTTGAAATAAGTCTGCTTAAATTATGATACCTCTGAAATCTTTAGTAATTCCTGTCTTCTCTCTGCATTCTTAACAAAGTCACTTTTGTGGAAAATTATGATGATTATCTTCCATTGCACCTGTGTTGATGTGTTTCTGAGAGATGATTTTACCAGGATTGTATGCCAGTGTAGGGAATGACTTCTAAGTGGAATTTCTGTTTAAATGTTACAGTACCCATCTGGAAATTCGGGTTGCTCATAACACATATGAAATTGAATCTGTTAATTTAAATTAACTTTACAGAAAATATTCTCCTGTCACCTAGGCTCCAATTTCCCAAGAATTATTTCTGAACCAGGAAGATGGCAATTTGAGTTACTTTGTATCTTTATCCACTGAAATTGAATCTGAATTAACTTGCAGATAACAGCTCACTATTGCTAATCTGATGATTTCAAAGTTGAACATGAACCTTACGGTGGAGAATTATTCTTAAATTGCCCTAAAATAAACTAGACAGCAGGAACACATTTGGGCTAAATTTACTCTCATTACCTTAAAATAAGAAAGAAAAATTGAGGCTCATGTTACATACTGTTATTGACTTGAACAAGCTCATGTTTTCTTTTATGTACCATCAACCACACTTGCCAAAAAGATTAGTAGGGGAATGCAAACTGTTCTGTTTTCCTACATCTTGGACTGAGTTCAGAAGAAGAGGATAGAGGAAGAATTCAGAGGGAAGCATACTTGTCTAAGAACTCACAGGAAAAAAAAAAACAATGAGGATAGTCTTCCTTCCTGGACCTCCTCAGTCAGTAAATATTGATTAAATGAAGCGGAGTATTGAGCATTATGTTAGGGCCAAGAAAGGAGCTAGTACCAGAAAAATGGAGAACTATGGTCGTAAGAACAGTAGGACAAGAATGGGCTTGAGTTGTGTGAACATACAGGAATCAAAAGAATGACACACCCTGGATAAAGACAAGCAAAAAATCTAGATGACTAAAGGAGAAGGAAATAATTAAAATTTAAGATAACTAGAAATCAGAAAGTCAAAGAAACAGATAAAAAAAATCCTAGAAAAAAAATCATGAACCCAAACAAAGAAATACGTAGAACAAGTACATCACAACAAAAGAGGAGACACCTCTATGTCCATCGTAGGCCATAAATCATCCTAATGTTTTCAGAACGTAGTAGCTATGTATTAAATATGTGTTGTTTATAATTCAATCCTGATTAATTTTAAGAGTGTCCTTGTTACTGAGGGGTTGAGGATCAAATACAGTTTCTGGCTTCTCTTAAGACTTGTGAAGAGTGAAAGAAAGATTTTGACAAAGCTATCACATTCAGATGCACCTGTAAAATGTACTAAGAGTCTAGGTTAGGAGAGATACGCTTCGGTTCCTAGATACATATGACTTTAGGATTTCTGTGTCTGGCTTCCTCAAAAATAGTCTTTGTGTGCATACACATTTGAATATTTATCCATGCATCTACCCACTATTACCAGGTAGCGCAATTCACCAAGAGATACAAATGATCCTCCTACCTGTAATGTGGGCTGAATCTTGTCTTTGAATACACTTGTCCTTCCTCCCTCACTACTAATTGAGAGAGGAAAAGAATATCTCCAAAATTTTACACAAATGTTGGAGGGCTTTCCTGAAACAGCATGGGGACATACTCAGTACTTCAGCCCTATGCCTAAATAAATAAATAGATAGATAGATAGATAGATAGATAGATAGATAGATAGATAGATAGATAAAGCATCATTTTTCTCAATATGTTATCAAGAGAAGTAGATGTTATTGAGAATATCATAGAGGTATAGGCAAGAGAAGTCATACCACACTTCACAGAATATACTTAAAATAAATCCTCATTTAGACATCACTGCTGTTCATTCAAAGGCCTGCTCTGGGTGCCAGCCATCTCGCCTGTTCTGCCTTTGTCTCTATAAAACTTCTAATTGCTTCTAATATTCCCAGCACTTCTGCTCCACCCCTTGTGCACTCCACTGTGTAAAGACATCCAAGAAGATAGCTGTCCCCCCACTTTAATTTATAAACTAGCTCACTGACTATCTTATATTACTGAAAAAATTTCTTAGGAAGCTTACCTCTCATCCAAAGTAGCTAATAAGCTTTGGTACTTACCAAAGAAAGCACTTCTCTTTCTACAGGGATTTTGTTGCTTAGAAAATAGACTTTTCTTATTTACAGAAATATATATAAGCATTTCATATTTAAGTAATTTCTATTTATAATTTGATGAAATAACACAGAGTTTGTATATATCATTTCCCTAGGCTTTTCAATTATTAACATCTTACATCAGCAAAGTACGATGACCAAAATCAATTAATCAAAATCTGAGAGAAGACTGGTTACTAAATTTTGGACTTAATAAAATTATACAGAATTTTATAATTAAGGCCCATAGCAGGGGTTCTCAAATGCTGCATGATACAGGCTAGAAGTTGAAAACTCTCCAGGCGGAGTGGTCTGGATCTCTCTTGGAATTGGCTTTACTTATCCCTTCTTCTAATTTAGAGATGAGTCCTGAGTGTCATTCACTGACTTTGTACAACAGTTTACCATTTTTTAAATTAGAATTATGAATAGGCTTCTTGTTGCTTTAATCCAGTTCTTTGTAAGCAATATTTAACAAAAATTTCTCAAATTATGTGTCTTGTATCCTTGCCCACTTTTTAAATGACAAAACTATTTCCAATTTTTATTTGTTTTGACAAACCAGGTAATTTCTGGGAAGTGACTTTACAAGTTTGGAATTACATCTACATCATTTCAAGAAGCCCTCCTATTAGTATTTTGTTGGTGATCCCTGCTATTCCTCATATCCATTCCAAGGCCCAGAAGTACTGCACCCAACTCCATATTCTACACGAGATGTACAATATTCCTCTTAAAGGTGAATTATCCATGTAATTAAAATATTTTACAGCACTCATTCCTGAAGGAAGGGTAGCAGATTGTGAGCCTAAAAAGTGAGAGGGAAGAAGTTGTACTGGGGATGGACATAGGAGAAAATCCCACACTTACAACACCTAGGAGTCACGTCAATGTACCATTTACACTGAGTGTCAATAAACTGTGAAACTAGAATAAACCTAATTTCCTCCTAAATACCTCAATACAATATGAAAAAAGAGATCAGAAAAAAAAAAAAAATCTTTGGACATAAGAGTGCCTGTCAGAATCTGAAAAGGAAGGGAAAGGAACTTGTGGTGGGTACCTTCTTCCAATATAAGAATGTGATTTTCTTTAATTATGGTAATTAAAGGTTACTCTTAACAATGGAAGTATCATAATCTCATTTATCATATATACAAGAGGATGAAGATCTCAGTTACTTTAATTCTGCTAGAAAGAATCAAAGAGCAAACAGAATTTCATCGGTGCATAAACAGAAACTGAATAATTAAATAGCCGTTTAAATGTTTCACACCCAAAATAAGTTTTTATATGCCTATGTTTTACTCTTTTGTAAAGACCACATATTGATGAATAGATAAACAAACTCATTAAAAACCTTCTATTTTTATAGCAATACCTCTTCTTCCTTGTCTGATTTTTGTTGGAAAATTCCTTTTACAGTTTAAGGTCTAACGCTGACAACTTACGAAATCAGCTTATTGTCCTAAGCAATAAAATCAACAAATAAAGCTTAATATTGTTTTTCTAATGAAGAGGTTGTTACTGCTTGTCAATTAAATAATCACTGTGTCTCTTTTTACACACTGATATAGAAGTTTTGTTGTCTTGGCCTATTAATACTTAGGACCTGAGAAAATGTTGTACTCTGAATGATATGCAAATATTTTCAATGTTTTCTAAATTACCCACTGCAATCTTTGGCTAAAGGTGAATAGAATCTGGTAATTATTTTTATTGATATGTATGTTCACATTGCAAGTATTATTTTCAAAGGTTAATTATTTACATAACCTCTGTGAGTTATAGTTCCTGCTGACTTGAAATTTATCTCAGCATAACTTAAATTCAAAAAAACTAAATTGCTTTTCCTTTGCATTTGAAAGTTATGTGGATAATTAGAAAGAAAGCAACTGGAAATTTATTCAATGTTTCATGAATATATGATATGTAGTCTTAAAATATTTAGTTGTATTTAAGAATTTCACTCTGTTTTGTAAATAATAAAATTTTAAACAATCTGAAAAAGAAATAACTCATTCAAAGCATGCGATACATGCAACTTGTATTGCTATATGTAAGAGTCTACCTATAAGAAATCCTAAGATACTCTTTGACTTTAAAATTATAATTTAATTATTGATTTTGTCAATTTGTGTTATTATAACAGAATATCTGAGTCCAGGTAATCTATAAAGGTCAAAGATTTTTTTTCTAACATTTCTGGAGGCTGATAAGTTCAAGATGAAGAGGCTGGCATCTGGCAAGAACCTTCCTGCTGTGCCACCCCATGGTGGAAGGCAGATGATCAAGATGGCACAAGCAAGAGAGAGAAGCAAGAGGAGGCCAAACGCACTTTTATGACAAGCCCAATCTTGAGAAACTAACTTACTAGTGATATAGCAACATTCATCCATACATGTCCTAATCACTTTTTAGTAGGTGTCCTGTACCAACACATTGCATTGTGGATTAAGTTTTCAACACGTGAACTTCGGGGAACACATTCAAACCATAGCATTTGTTGTGGGAAGTCAAGGACCCTGAATGGAGGGACCAGCTGAAGCCATGGCAGAACATAAATTGTGAAGATTTCATGGACATTGATTAATTCCCCATATTCGTAATTTTATAATTTCTTATGCTTGTCTTTACTGCAATCTCTGAACATAAATTGTGAAGATTTCATGGACATTTATCACTTCCCCAATCAATACTCTTGTGATTTCCTATGCCTGTCTTTACTTTAATCTCTTAATCCTGTCTTCTTCATAAGCTGAGGATGTATGTAGCCTCAGGACCCTGTGATGGTTGCGTTAACTGCACAAATTGTTTGTAGAGCATGTGTGTTTGAACAATATCAAATCTGGGCACCTTAAGAACAGGATAACAGTGATTTTCAGGGAACAAGGGAGATAACCTTAAAGTCTGGCTGCCTCTGGGCTGGGCATGAGAAAGCCATATTTCTCTTATTACTGAAAATGGGCAAGAGCACTATCACTGAATTCTTTCCCCAGTAAGGAATATTAATAATTAACAGCCCTGGGAAAATAATGCATTCCCAGGGTGGGGCCTCTAAAATGGCCACCCTAGGAGTGTCTGCCTTATGCAGATGTAGATAGGGATGAAACATGCCCTACTCTCCTGCAGCACCCCCAGGCTTGCTACAATTAGGAAATTCCAACCTGGTGAATTCTAGCCAGACGTTCTCTGCTATTGAACCCTGTTAAGATGTTTATCAATGATAATGCACGCACAGCAGGACATGGAAGTTCATTAGTGATTCTAGTTTTGCCCTCACCTTGTGATCATGCCTTGACCTCCTGCCTTGTGATCTTTTGTTGCCCTTAAAGCATGTGATCTCTGTGACCCACACCCTATTCATACACTCCCTCTTCTTTTGAAAATCACTAATGAAAACTTGCTGGTTTTGTGGCTTGGGGGGCATCACGGAACCTGCCAACATGTGATATCTTCCCCAGATACCCAGCTTTAAAATTTCTCTCTTTTGTGCTCTTTCCCTTTATTTCTCAGACCAGCTGACACTTAGGGAAATAGAAAAGAACCTACATGAAATAACGTTGAATTATTGGGGGTGGGCTCCCCCGATAGCATTCTACCCCTGGCCACCAAAATTCATGTCTTCTCAGAGTGCAAAATATATTCATTCCATCTCAGTAGCTCCAGAAGTCCTAAATCTAAAATTTCATTTTAGTAATCTCTAAAAACTCTCAAATTTAATCTAGAGAGCCTCCTTTGTGGCTTTATAAAGTAAGCAACCATGCTGAAGAAACCAAAGTGTCAAGGAAATACCAATGGTCTCAAGGATCTTGGAGTGGCTGGCCTCCAGCCTCCAGTCAGCAAGAAGCAGGGGCTCTCAGTCCTATCGCTTTAAAGAAATTAATTCTGCCAACAACCCGAGTGAACTCAGAAATGGATTTTCCCCAGTTGAACTTCCAGATGTGAATACAGCCCAACTAACACCTTGGGAGGAAAGGATCCAGTAAGCTATGCTGGGACATGTAATTTACAAATCTTTTAGATAATAAATGTGTCTTGCTTTGTGCCAAGAAGGTTGTGTTAACTTGTTATGTAACAATAGTAAAGGAATACACTTCATTTTACTATTAATTAAATAAAAATTAAAGCATTGAAAACGCAAAATACAAAATTTTACATTTGTACCTTGTTAAAATAATACATAAAACAAAGAGTAAATTAAATATATGCTTTTATTTTAAGAAAACAAATCCATGCCACCTACCAAGACTTTCCGTATAACTTCAAACAACTCATGAGATATATGTTTCTTAAGAAACTTTCCTGAATATATATGTACCTTAAAAATTTTATAAAATTTTATAAAAATTTTATAATTTGAGTGAAATAAATATAGTTATTTAGTATTTTTCGTTTAAAAAATCTATCAGTGTCATTAGGATCTTTTTATTCAATTGCAATTTACTCTTTTTTTATGAGCCATATGCTTATATTTCTTGCCCATTTTTATTAAAAATATATTATTTTCTTATCAATTTATGGAAACCACTTCTGTGTATATATATTTTACATAAATATGTAGTATAATAGTAACCTACTATGAGTATATTACTAGAATTAATAAATTATCTCTTACAAATGCTTAAATACATTTTTTTTCTAATTTTCTGATTTGTGCTTTAACTTAATTTTGGGTCTCTCTTCCTCTGGAAAAATCTTTAAATTAAATATAATCAAATCTGAATACCTTTGCCTCTATAGAAATTGTCAAACAAGTATTTTATAAAACAACACTTATCATGTGTGTGTTTTACATTCTAATTTTTTCTTCTTATTTATTTCTTTAAACATGCTAAGAGGCTAAGAGTGACCCACTAAATTGATTTTTATAGGTGTAAAGTTATACCTTTGTTCTTATTCTTTCAATGAATACTATATATATATTTATATTAATTAAATTATTTTTATGTCATTACCTTTCCTCTCAAAATATTAAAAATAAAAACTTTTGAACAATAAAAGGTCAATGCACACCTTCCAACTTGAGTTGATTGAGTTATGTCTCTATAATGTTTTTTATTTATATAAATTACACATGAGCATTATTTTATTCAGTGAATATCTGTATTGATATGTGTATGTTTTTCATTTTTCACTATTGCATGTATAATGATTAACCTATTATATTAAATCACTTTCCTTCTTTCTGTGATAAATATTTTATGTCCTTCGGATTACCTTCCAGAGTTGATTAAGATGGTTAGATGATATAAAAAGATAAATGACTA
Source organism: Macaca thibetana thibetana (assembly GCF_024542745.1). Classification (NCBI taxonomy): domain Eukaryota; kingdom Metazoa; phylum Chordata; class Mammalia; order Primates; family Cercopithecidae; genus Macaca; species Macaca thibetana. The sequence goes on from NC_065584.1 coordinate 24,759,587, forward strand.
GTGAATAATTATTTATCAGTTAACATTGTTTTCTATCTATGCCACTCCACAATGAATGAATCATTAATCATAACATGATATACAAACTGAGCTCTATACATCAAAAGATAAATTCATATTTTTTCGAATTCCTACCTATTTTTATAAAAACATCCAGTAGGATATAAGATGAAGACACCATAGAGATCAATGATGATAAAATCTAGTAAACGGAAGATGCAATAAAATTTAGCTTCAACCAATATTCCATTCAAACATATGCACCCTTTAGAAACGTTAATGCTCTGTCCAAGGAGATACATAAGGTATTACTTATTACAGCATTATTCATAAGTATTATAAATTAGGAAAACTTTTACCAAAATATGTACTAACAGAAGGAATACATTAAATAATTTTGTATATTTGCACTTGAAATAGAGCACTATAAACAAATGCTCTAGAACTATAAGTATTGTGTTGGTCAGGAATACACTAGCTGCTATTTACAATAGCTCAGATAACAGAAATGTATTAATTTACTCACAAAGCTAATGAAAAAGTTGGTATTTCTCATTAACTGTCAACTTTTCTCCAAGAAGTCATTTAGTGACCAAGGTTTTTTATTTTCTGGTCTCACCATTTTCTAGCAACTTATCAAAACTTTACCCTGCACATTGAAATGAAATACCAGAGAGCACACTTGTTAGCTTAAATACTTGCACCAGAAAAAGTTCATCATTTCCATTCACATATCATTATCTAGCATTTGATTATATGGATACACTTATCCATGAAGAGGGCTAGGGAATAGAGTTCAGCTATGTGGCTTCTATCCCAAGAAAACAGACTTTTTAATAAAAAAAAATAGTTTTTGTCATATGTATTAATATGCAAGACTCTTACAAACATAAAATTGAGTGAAGGAAGAACAAGTAAAAAATGATATGACTGATATAAAACAACTTATATAAAATTCAAATGCATGCCTTGTAAGCCATACAATGTTGAAGGAAATATGCTTATGAAATAAAAATATGAAGAAATATATGGAAAGGATAAATCTCAAAACCAAGAAGGTAGGCATCATGAGAGTATGGAAAGAGGATATGTTTGGGGAGGGAGTACACAAGGACACAACTCTATTTATAATGTATTTCTTAAACTAAGCACATAAGCATACATTTTCATGACTGGAATATTTCAAAATACACGTTTAAAGAATGTGGTAACCCATAGTTCTTTATGAGAGCAATATATAAACCACATAAAGACAACCAGCTATCTAGGTTATCTCACTGGGAGGATTGTCTGGATAGGTGAAATGCTGGAGTAGAGACTGAATAATGCTAATATATTTCAGAAAACTAATTAGCACATAATATAAAGATAGGCATTTATATGAAAGAAGAGACTAGATTCATTTGTGTAATAAGGAACTACAAAACTTGAAACAAAATAAAGAACGAAGCTTATAAAAATCTACTTGCACATTCTCAGAAATGTTTCCTCTTTAAACTGGGAAATGATATAAACCCTATGGTCTGTACACTGAGACATGCTCAAATGTGCATGGGCTCTGATCAATTGAAGAAAAAGCCATACTGGATAGAAAAACAAGTAGAGTCACTTACTTACCCTGAAGTTAGCTAAGAAAGATCAAGAAATCTGATCAGCGTAGTGAGAGTTTATTCTTTTAACTTGATCTTTTCTTTGCTTGAGAATTAAGTTCTTTTTTATTTTATTTTATTTTATTTTATTTATTTATTTTTTTTAATTTATTTATTATTATTATACTTTAAGTTGTAGGGTACATGTGTATAACGTGCAGGTTTGTTACATATGTATACTTGTGCCATGTTGCTGTGCTGCACCCATCAACTCGTCATTTACATCAGATATCTCACAAGGCCGGGCGCGGTGGCTCACGCCTGTAATCCTAGCACTTTGGGAGGCCAAGGCAGGTGGATCATGAGGTCAGGAGTACCAGAGCAGCCTGGTCAATATAGTGAAACCCTGTCTTTACTAAAAGTACAAAAATGAGCCAGGCGTGGTGGTGGGCACCTGTAATCCCAGCTACTTGGGAGTCTGAGACAGGAGATTTGCTTGAACCCAGGAGGCGGAGGTTGCAGTGAGCTGAGATCACACCACTGCACTCTAGCCTGGACGACAGAGCAAGACTCTGTCTCAAAAAAAAAAAAAAAAAAAAAAAAAAGAGAGAAAGAAAAAAAGAAAAAAAAACTAAGTTCTTATGGTAAGAATGTCTTAAAGTGTCTCCTAGTGGGCTGTATGTTATTTATTGTACTTTTTCCTGAAGTACTGATAATCTCACATTGTAATTCTAATTTATGTCCTTCACAAGATATATAAATACTTTTAAAATTACTTTAATGAACCAATTAACCTTTATTCTGTTCATTAGTGTATTTGCAGATATGAAGCACTTATCTGTACACTCAATGACTGCCAAATACTTAAGTTTAAATTATTTTGCTTTAAGGACAAAATATGACAACATAAGCAATCTATGACTGTTTGCAATAATTGGAAATGAAAACAAATATTGATGTTTAAGCAATGAGAGCAGTAGATAATACTTACAAAAATTCAAAGGAGAGAGATCATTAAGAAAAACTTCATAGAGGATAATTGAGTTTTATATTGGAGCTTGTAGCTGATATTAGATTTCAGGGAAGGGACAGTGACAATTGTACAAGTGGTTTCATTGACATTTAGAATATACTGTTATTGATAAAATTACAAATATCTGTTATATGGAAAGACGGCAAGTACAGAAAACTGTTCAATTCCTTCTTTATTATTTGAATCACTATAGAGCTCTATATTCTCTTATCCATACAGTTTATGAGGATTTTCTTTAAAATTTGACTGTGAAAATTATTTATTTCAACAAAGGTAATGTTGCAGGACTTTTCCTTAGTTCAGCTAAGGGGTTCTTTGTCCCATGACCACGAAAATTAAGGCTCACAGACAATTTGAATAGTGAGTAAGACAGGGTTTTATTAGATGAAAAGGAAGAAAAAAATGACACAGGGACTCTCTCAAGGCCAGAGTCCCTCCACTAGATTGCATCCCACCCAGCAGTTTGAATCCCTGGCTCCACACAAGAAGAGGAGGAACCAGGCTCCTTTCTGCTGCAGATGGCAGGTGAACTTCCCAAGGTTCCACCCCAGTGTAGAGGCCGGTTGGAGTTTTTCCAGGGACCCCAACACACCTAGCTTTCTCATTCCTCCCTCTAAAGAAGTATATCTAACTGCCCTTAGTTTGAGGATGAGAATGAAGACCGATCTTAACTGCTTCCTGCAGACAGGGGGCACTGTTTAGGGGGGAAACAGCAGTCAGATCTCCCTCAGAGACTTATTTAAGGGTTCCCAGCAGAAGGGGCCGTTATCAGAGGCTCCAGTTGTATGGCTTTTTGGAGTCTGATGGCCTGAAGGCAAGAACAGACAAACTGAGTTATTAGAAAACATGTATCAAAATGAAACAAGGAGAGGTGCAAGGACAGCTCAAAAATTCCAACGCCTTTTATCAATTTGCACAGGGAGAGGGAGACCAAAAGCCTGACTGTCAAAAAAACTATACCCTTTTGCCAGCATGTTGGGCTTCTGGGTTTCCTTCCTCTGAGTCCAGTCCTAAGCCAACCAGTTTAAGGTTTGGGAAATTAACTCTTTCCAGTTTGGAGGATGCATCTGAGGGGAGTGTCTCATAGTACAGACACAATTACCTCTTAGTGAAGAGAGAATCGAGGAGAAGAAAGGAAAAATAGGAAGACACTTTTTTTTTTTTTTGAGAGGGAGTCTCGCTCTGTCGCCCAGGCTGGAGTGCAGTGGCCGGATCTCAGCTCACTGCAAGCTCCGCCTCCTGGGTTTACGCCATTCTCCTGCCTCAGCCTCCCGAGTAGCTGGGACTACAGGCGCCCGCCACTGCGCCCGGCTAGTTTTTTTTTGTATTTTTTAGTAGAGATGGGGTTTCACCGCGAGCCACCGCGTCCGGCCAGGAAGACACTTTTTAAAGGAGTCCTGAGGGTTCAGAATGCATTTGAAAGGGGTGCAAACTAAAGATGAATGGCTACCAATCTAGAAAGAGGGAAGCAAGAATCGCTGGCTCCCTTCTCTTCCCAGCAGATACCCAGGGTACATGAGGGAGAGAAGGAAGAACATCCTATTTCTCTCTTCCATCCTTGCATTCCTGAGTTCCAGTGACCTTCTCAGGTGCTTCCATAGGTGCCAAAGCAGTTTGCACCCGTGAATCAGGGGGGCCTAGGGGCTGAGAATCATCTGCTATTACTCACATATACCCTTTCTCTTTTGCTGTCAGTACCCTTGGAGTTTCCTGGACCACATTTATGTCATGGATACTAATGTGGCCTTTATCCATGAAACAGGAAGCTTCAGGTTGGCTTAATTAGCAGGAATCAGCCATGCTCACCTGTGCTGTGACAGCCTCTGTTGTCATTTGCTTCTGGATCTTCCAGATCCAGTTTTCTTTCCTAGGGCTTTGACCCAAAGCTTGAAATTGAATCTGGGACAAAAACATGTCTCAAGGGGCATTGCATGGACTCCTTATTATAAGCGAAATGCTAAGGTAAAACTATTGAACTAAGTCCTCCTCCAACAAAAGAGAGAAAAGGATGTGACACACACAGATAACTGGTAGCTATACTTATGCTTGCTAGGATTTGGGTTCATGGTGCTTGACTTTGGTTGGTTCCCTTCGTCTTACCTTCCGAAAAAGGAAACCAATAGGTGATGGGCACCCTATTTATTCCATCACCTGGCAGGATTTGCAGGATAATTGTGCAGAACTAGAATATTAATCTGGATTTCTACATTACCCATTCCTCTTGCTCTTTTTAAGCTGCAGCCGGGGATTTCTGGTTGGCTCACAGGAGCAGAGATAGTCTAAAATGTAGACAAAAACTTAAAAACAACTAATGAGTTTAGAATTTATTGACAAATGTCTGAGAAGTTTTGAAACATGATTCCTCTCTCCCCAGTCCCCATGTTTGTTAAAAAATCATTGTAGGACTGAATGGTTTGCAAAATAGACTTTAGTTTTACACTTGGCCTGATTACTTGTATAAAGTACAGCCAGAATAATTATTTCTACGTAGGCCTTTTGGATTGGCTTTGATGGAAGTTTATTCCATGAGGAATCTCAGATAAGACCTTTAAGTCAAGCTCAACCATTAGTTTGTATCCTCAAACACCTATGAATTGAGTGATTCTCTCCTCTTAAGGTCGCAAGATAAACTTGGAGCTCCTAGACCTATTAGAAAGTGACATTCTTTACTGACCACCAGTCAGGAACCCTGATAGGGACTGTGTAGGAAAGGGTATGAGGCCAGTCTCCCCATGGGGCCTTTATTGGCTCTGCAAGTGGAGACTGACCCCTTAAAAGGAACCAGTCCAAGTCTTGGTAAACTAACCAATTTTTCCAATTGTGTCCTATTACAAAAGAAAAATGGATTATTATTGCACTCTTGCCAACAACTATACTGCCATAAGTTAAGAATACTCACAGATAGTTTCCAAATTCTAGAGGAACCAGGCAGAGAGAAACAAACATGTTCCAAATCTTGATCCCAGGAGTATAACTTACTTACTTATTAAAGGCTGTAATTAGTTCAAAATAAGTTTCCTTGACTCTGAAAAACAAAACAAGCACCAGCAATATTCCAAGCAAGTGTTAAAAGGGTTTCTTCAGCTTTCTAAGTTCAGTCCACTTAGTTAACTCTTGATTTGCCATTTCAGCTCTTCATGAGTCCTGTACATTTTTCTTTTTTCCAATGTTACGATTTCTAAAGTTATCAGAAATCTGTATTTGAGAGCACCTGTCAAAGATCTAAAGCTTATTATAAACCATCTTTGAAAAGGATTAAAACAAGACAACAAATGTCTGTGAATAGGAAAATGTCCAGGGTAGTTACGTTAGAAACACAATTGACAAAAAAGTTTGGTTATCTCTGTGGTTTACAATAACTTAACATAAAAAACCTTAATTAGGACAGAACCTACCACAGAAGTTCAATATAGTAGTGAAAAGACCATAATACATTTGTTATTTATAAATGATAAATTATATATTTATTTGTATATAGCTTCACATTTATAAATAAATACAAATATATATCATATATTTGTTCATACTTATATTATTTATAGTTATGTTCACATTCATAGTCATAAAATAATATTTATTTATTCATATAGAGGTCTATATATTTTTTAATCTTAAATTATAAACACTGAATCTACTATTTCTCTCTACAAATTTTATAATTATTATATGCTTCAATAATTAGCTAGGTTGAAAAGCAACATAAATCAGTGCAGGCCTAATTATTTGTTCATATGTATATTCAATTAATTCAGCAATTACTGTTCACCAATTAATATGTCTGTAAACCGATATTTAAAAAAAATCTTTGCTTGGCAGGATCTGACTTAAGGGTCTGAATAGACTAAACTACTAATTCATTTGAACTTCCTAATATATGCTTCTGAGTGGATTGAACGTGATATTCTCCTGTTGCATGAAGTTGCTGTCATTCAGTTCCCAAAGCTGACAGTAGCTCCACCATCTTCTTCATGTACTTTCTAGGTTTCCCTAGAAATTGCCTCTCAGAGAGACTCTGAGGAAAGAGCACAAATCACATATGGAGATATTTATAGACCAGTCCTAGAATTGGCATAAATAATTTTCTGTTACTTTCCATTACATGGAATTCTACATATGGCCACCCCTACCAACAGGAATTCTGAGAAACGCAATCTAGTTGTTTCAAGTGCTAAACCCGGAAGATTACATTATTTTGGTGCACACTTAGCAGTCTCTGCCATAGACACAATCACATGATCTCATTGCTACATTGGGAGATACGGATTTTACTTAGAAAGAAGGACAACCTAAGGGATTGAGGAGAGGAATTACGTATTGTAACAAAGAAAAATGTGTGGAAGTTGATTGAAAAGTGCAGAGCTAGATGCAACCTTGGTCCTTGGGACCAGTTTATTGAAGCAGTCAGGACATTAGCATTCATCAATATCTATCAGACCAAGTAGTAAGAGGAGTCTTTTAGAATGTGGGATGAGAAGGTGAAGTTATGGATAAAGACCAACTCTCTAAATCTAGTCTAGGAATTGTCAGAACTTATTCCAACTCAAATACTGACAGTATTTATCCCTTGCATAATTTGTAATTCTAGATATCAGATAAAAAATTAATACAAAGAGGTGTTATAAACTTTATAATCTGACACAGAAAAACAGCCAGAAATTCAAGGAATTGTCAGTTCCCTCAGATATAAATTCTTGCCCAAGTTAATGAAGATCGAGAAGCAAGACATTTGAACAATGATCCCTACAGAGTACCTGTAAAATAAGTACAATAGGTTAATAACTTAATACTGTTTTAGAAAGGCATTGTCAAATCTCTAAATTGTGAAAGGGATATATATTTTTAAAATATGGCTCATTGCTTATGTGAATTCTTGAAAAGTTGTGCTGTAATGCAATTTTTGAAATAAAACCAAAGGGGCTGTCTAATTTGCAAATATTTATCAGCCATTCTGTTTATTATAAATGATGTAATGAAATGTGCCCTGAGAAAGCAAAAATAAACACACTGAGATTCTTTCTCCCGTGGAATCTATATTCTCAAACAAGTGCTTTAAATTCCTTGTGAAATAGATATTCCTTATGTCTTCATTCCTTCCTTCCCATAATCCTGAGGGTAGCAAGATTGGGAGTTAAGTGCACATCCATTGGATTTGGACCTTACAGTCTGTTTTTTGTCTAGTTTCTCATGTTTTAAAAAAATCTCATCTCTAAGTGGGGAAATAAAAGGCATCCTCCTCCTTGCACAGAGCTTAGCAAATTACAACTTCTCAAAAACAAAAAATTGCCATTATTATAGATTTTTTATTGTTTAAATTGAGTTTTTTCAAAATTAGTTATACTAATTTTGACTGATATAGGTCCACTTCTTAGTGATAAATAATGGTAATTTATTTGGTAAATTGTGTGTGTACTAAAGATTCTGCTTAAAATGACTTGTTGGCTGGTATTTTTATTATTGGGAGTTTTGAAAATATTAGTAAGTTTTCTTTTAATCTGGCAAGATGATATAAATTATTCTTGCACTTATTCTAATGTCTGTGGTATTTTATCTATGTGTGGTATGTTTCAATTGTTAATAATCTGGTTGTGAGTTATCAGTTTAAAAACAGAAAATAAATAATGAATTAAACTTTGAACAGAATTTTTGATTAATTGTATTTATTAATTTGCCAATGAAGTTGAGTACTGAGTGTTAGCTGTTTCAGGTACCTTTCACTAAAATCCAATCTTCTTTTAAGATTTCTAAAAGAAATTATGAATTAGGGCATTCTGCCACCCAGATTATTTAGGAAATATTTTTCTATTTGTTGTATTGAATTAGAATTTATTTGCCAATTAAAAATACAAATAAATTCATTGAAAAAACTGTAAGGAGACTATTATTGCAGGCAGAGAAATCAATATATGTCACTGGAGGTTCAGAAAGGATACTCATCATTTTATTTACTGACAAAATAACTACAGAAGTGGTCATCTATGGTGATACAGACAATAGAAGATATTTGTAATTAACTTTTGAATTGTGCAAGAATTTTCAAGCAGAATGCTTCAAACACTCACTGACTTCATTTTAGTGTGTCTGCGAAGTTACAAGATAGTGATGAACAAAACAAGCAGATATTTTGTTATCGATCAAAATCTACAGGAAACATTTCTGATCTGGACTTTCTAGGTTGGAAAATAAAAATTTATCTTTCACAGCATCTTCGTCTAGGGTAAAAATCAAATGTAAAGTTAGGATTAAAATCAAGTAAAAGGTGTGTCTTTAAAAAGGTTTGTAAAGCCTTCATAAGACTTTAGGCAGAGCCTTTCAGACCCTCTTAGACAAGGAGCTTCTAATGCTAATTAACAAAAGGCCTTATAGGCACTCTCTTCTAGGAAAAGGAATTCTGGACATGTTAAATATGTTGTTCCATGGCTTCATGACTCTAGCTTAAAGTGGAGCTGGGCCTATCTTGGAGAAATTTGTGGGCATAGTTTTTGTCTAATGGAGTGGATTGTAATTCAAACTTTAAGGCCCTCAAAGTTTTTAAAGGAATTATAATAGTTTAGTCTCAAAGGGCAAAGACAATTCAAGATGCAAATGAGGATCTGGGTCCCTCAACTTCTAATGTAAGGAAGCAGGTGGGCAACATACTGGATAAGAGTCAAGAGCCCAGATTACAAAATCAAATAACAAGGACAATCACTTCTAGGTGAAGTGGAACAGAAATGAGTCCTAACCATCTTACATTGTTCACCTCAGAATAGGGAAGAAGGATGGTAACGAATCCAGCTCAGTTGTCCTATAGAACCAACATTTATGGTTTCTTTTGAATAAACATAGAAATTGATCTCCCCAGTCTTAAAACTTAAGAAAGTTATATTTGTCTTATCTGAGTTTCTTTCTTAGAAAACCAAGCATCAGTTCTCCCAGATAGTATCAAGGAACTGAAATTTACAATGACAATAAGATGTCAGACCCTTCAACCATCATGATTGTCTAACTGACCACCTGCTTCCTGTTGACCAACTCCTCTTGTTCTTAATTCCTATTTTCCTGCATGTCTTTATATTTCTGCTATATAAACCCCTAATTTTCGTCGGGGAGATGGATTTGAGACTAATCTCCCATCTCCTTAGCTGCAGCACCCAATGAAAGCCTTCTTCCCTGGCAACATTTGTTGTCTTGGTGATTGGTATTCTGTGTGGTGATCGGCAGGACCTTCACTGAACCTCTCATATTTTGGTAATGGTGATATGACGTTATGTGGATTTCAAAATTACTATGAACTACTGAGGACTCCACCCCCCATCTCCCCTCTCTCCCACTCCTGCTCACACATTTAGGTAAGTGTGTCTATTGCATATATTGTATCCCTGTCTCACCTTTCTATGCTGGGTGGGTGTAGGAAAGATTACATGTCTCTTTAACCAAAGGTCTTCTGATAGAGAAAGAATTGTACTCAAGAGCATCCTTTTTACCTAGACACATTTACATGATGCTATTTAAGACCTTAAGAACAAGCTTGGTGCATCAGTGGGATAAGATATTTGGGTAATTTAAGAAGGAGTTGACGACTTTTGAATGTGGGAGAAATATGAATAATTAGGCAACAGAGGGAATAATGGTGGACCCAAATGAATTGTGCCTCCCAGCATTTATGACTCTCGAAATTCATACCTAATATAACGCCACCTCTCCTCCCCTGAATCTGAGTTCGTCTTATAACTTGCTTTAACCAGGAGAATATGCTGTAAGTGATGCTGACGAGTTTCTAGCTCAAGCCTTAAAATAACCTCACAGCTTCCATTTTTGGTGCTCTTGGGAATCCTGAGCCTTCATGTAAGAAGTCCTGCTGTCTTGGTAGAAATGCCACTTGGAGAGGCCCTATAGAAGGACAATACTTGAGACTACTTGCAAAGAAAGACACTGAGCCCAGCCTCAGGCTGACTTGAAAAACATATCCACATAAGTGACTCTCTGCAAGATTAGTAGAAACGTAGCTCAGATTGAGGATTCATAAAAAAGTGAAATCGTTATTGTTTAAGCCAATAAGTTTTGGAGTACATTGTTATACCTCAGTAAACGACTGAAACAAGAATTATACTGTAAAAAAAGCGAATAATATGAAATAAGTCGCACCTATTAGGTAAATCAACTGAAGAAATAAATTATTGAAGAAAAAGAAACATAAATATATGTATTTGTATTTCACAAGTGTCTATTTACATGTATTTATGTATGCATTTGTATATATCCGTATATGAGAATGTATGTGTGTAATTATAAAAATATTTAGAACATAAATACTATATCTAAACCCAATTAACTTTTTAAATTCATTTGTTCCAGTTGGTAATCCACCAGTTGAGTCATGTGCTTTCATCATCAATTACAATGACCTGGTATCCATAACTACAGTATCTCAGTATACCCTTTTAAAACAATGATGGAATTATTTTTACTTTAGTTTTAGCTTTTGTGAAATTGTGTGAAATGAAATTCAGAAACACTGACATTATAGAGTATTTTTCCACTTTGGAACACATAAAAAATTTGAAAATGAACATCAAGAACATCAGTTCATATTTTTGCCACATAAATAGAATTTGTATATAGTTTGATTGCAAAAAGATGGAGTTTGGTACTAGTTTTTTTCTTCAAACTCCCTCCAGTTGTAAACGAGTCTTTACTGTTAATTCAGCACATTATGTGAGGAATCAACCCTTTTGATACTGAGTTCTCATCTACAAAAGGCTGAGAATTAGCCTTTGCTTTTCTGGGAAGAAAAGAGAGTAGTAGTTAGGATATGGATTCTACTAGTTATAACCTCAACATTTTCCCTTTTAAACATGATTCTAATTGCTTACATACCCTATTTTATTCTCTTTCCTATGATCTTTTTCTTCTCCTTTGTGTATTCCAGCTGTCCCATCATAACATTTTCTGAACTGACTGACACAAGATTGAGATGTGTATGTTAAAAAGTGGGTAAACATGAAGGAATAGCCATTTTAATAAATTCATTCATTCTGTTATTCCTGGAACTAATGTAGTGACTTCCTATGAAACATTTAATTTCCCAGTTTATGTGGTGACTTCCTATGAAACATTTAATTTCCCAATTTGGGGAAGTGAAAATAATCAATGTTAAGCTATTGTTTATTGAGAGAGTTTAATAAAAATCATTGTTCATATACAACCATTAATCATTATAAACATCTTACAAAGTAAGCATTCATTCCTATGTCATTGGTTAGAAAGCTAAGTTTTACCAAAGCTTGGGACTTGCCCACACTACACAATTCTTAAAATGATATTTGAAACATGTCTCCTGGGCTCCAAAACCTAGGGATTTTTATCACTTTACTTGCTATTCTAACACACGATTTAATGTTTGGAGACATAGATATAACAAATCTTATGCTTGTGGGTTAAGAGTCATACAAGTTTTAAAAGACTTGACTTAACATATAGAAACCTTGTATAATTCTCTACCAAGTCAGTTCAAAGAATATTATATAGCATCTGTTGATAAAATACAAAGGTAAATAACTGTTCAATCTATTATATACTGTGAACATCATTCTTTTGCTTTTGTGAAAAAACTTCATAAATCTCATTTTGTCCTGTTAAATCTTTGTGGGCTCTCTGTAGCCATTTTCTAACTTTGAGATGAGAGATGGAAAAGAAATAAAACTGATGATTTTTTTTACTCTATATACCATAGTGTTGGAAAAGTCAAATTCATAATAATCAGTACAACTAATTTACACCAAAACATCTGGAGAAAAAGTGAAAAATTCAATCACTGATATCAAACATCTACGTGTTTAGAAGCATGTACGTGATTAGACACATCTGGACAACTGACCAAATTATTGGCCTCCTACTAATAATTTAGGAAGTGCATAAACACATTGTCAGGTTGCCAGAAGATTAATATGTAATCAGGGATGTTGCCTACAGTGAAATGAAATAGAGAGGTAAAATTAGGGCCACTTTGTTGAGAGCATTGAAAATAGTTTGAGCTGTAGGGCTTTATTTACAACCTTCCCTGATGTAACCTAATCACAGTATCTACATTGATCTATAATAGCTGCTCTCAAACTATATCCCATTGGGCTAAATACAACTCTATGCCACCCTGTTCTAATCAGTCTACCGCCACTTTCCTCCTTTTCAAAAGAAAAATAACTCTCTTTTGAAAATTGCCATTTTGCACCCTCCTTTCTGGTATGTCTATGAGTGAGTGCATGTGTATGTGTGTATGTATGTATGTATGTATATGTGTGTGTATGTGTCTGCGTGTTTGTGTGAGAGAGAAAACTATGTACATGTGTTCAACAGAAACAGAACTGTAAGTGATTATTTTCTGAAACAAAACATCACTGTGCCTTAAAATAGTTTTATTAAAACATTATTCCTGGTCCGGGCGCGGTGGCTCACACCTGTAATCCCAGCACTTAGGAGGCTGAGGCGGGTGGATCATGAGGTCAGCAGTTCGAAACCAGCCTGACCAACCGTGAAACCCCATCTCTACTCAAAATACAAAAATTAGCTGGGCATGGAGGCAAGCACCTGTAATCCCAGCTACTAGGGAGGCTGAGGCAGGAGAATTGCTTGAACGCGGGAGGCGGAGGTTGCAGTGAGCCGAGATTGAGCTACATTGCACTACATTGCACTACAGCCTGGGCGACAGGGAGAGACTCCATCTAAAAAAAAAAAAAAAAAAAAAAAAAAAAAAATTATTCTTAAAATGCTATTGCGGCAAAAATGTTTACTAACAGTGTAAATGCTACCAGTAAGCACACAGCAAAGAAAATTAATGATGATAAAGATAAATGAACAGTTATTTGTAATTGAAAAGTAAAGCAGGAATTCCAAAACGTTTTTAGTTCAAAACAATACTGACCATCAAAGCGTCTTTGCCCCCAATTTAAGGTTTCTTATTTTCCCTTTGTTTGCAATGTGTGAGAACCTTCACAAAGCTGTCTAATGTGGTATGACACTCAGACTTCTTATAGTACTGAACTGAAAATCTCCAGTCAACTTGACCCATGCGCACATTGTTTTGCAAGACCTGCTTTCAGTACTTTAGTAACTGCTTGGTGGCTTATCAATATGTGCCCTCTTAATGTTATTCAAAACTAAAACTTTATAGAGTTGTTATCACCCTTCAGTAAAAAAAGAAAATACTTCAAATTGTGGATGTGTTTTCAGCCTTTCAAGATGATTCAATGGAGCCTGCCAGTGTGCCTTATTTTGTACATAGGGAATTATTACAATGAACACATATTTTTTTACTCTTGATTATGACTTCGGATAAAACACTGAGTTTTTCAAATCAGTTTCTTTATCAGAAAAGCAGACTAGGGTTAGAAACATGACAGGAAATTATGAAGCAGTAGATGGATATATTGGATCAATTCTTCAGTCTTTTCTTCCATACATTTGCAAAGACATCATCATGAGGAGGGTATATTTCTCCATTACTTGACTCTGGGTTTGACCACTTCAACTTGTGTTGGCCATGGAATGATGTAGAAATGAGAGTATGTATGTCTGTTGTCTTCTTTTACTTCTGTGACAACCATAAGAAAAAAAAATTATTTAATGTGCCATTCTGCGTTAACATGAATCTGTAACATTGTGTGGATATTGCATAAGAATTCTCACACATTATCTTACATTAAGCATTATCCTTATAGCATGACACATTCACCACATTTGTGTAGAATACCAGTTTCTCAGTAAAAGGAAACCAATATTCTGCTCCTCATATCAATCAGGATTAACAGCTAATGAGACCTTTATTAATGAGGGATAAATCAGTTATTTAAGGAAAAATTTAAGATAGAATCTAATGCATTGAATGGAGTTATTTTCACTTATAAAGCACTAGGGACTGACTCAACGTGTATATGTGTGTGTGTGTGTGTGTGTGTGTGTGTATGTGTGTTTGATGGTATTTAATATATTCACATGGATTTTCCATAAACGTCTGTCATGTACCCCATACTTTAAAGAACGTTGCTTATTTTTGATTACATACAGTCAACTATGAGATGAATTCTGTGATTTCTAATAACATATTCATCGAGAAAACTTTGGCGATAAAAATGTTTATTATGTTGTAGCATGAGAAATGAATATAAAAGAATCTCAATTCACTCATAACTGTACTCCCAGCTGAAGTGTGACAGTAAATCCAGAGATGAAATGAAAGATTAATTCGTGGAGATGGCAGTTTGGCAGACACATATTACTACCATATTGTTATTCTTGCGGCACAGTGGTTTGCATTTTTTCTTCATGTTATTTATTCACATTTATTTGCTTTGATTTCTGAGTATAGGACAAAGTCCCTTTTTTTCCAACTGTATGATATTAGGTGGTGCTGTTTCATATTGAATGTGGTTATGGATTAATTAGTAAACATGTCTATTTATTGAAAAGAGACTATATAAAGACCATCATGCAGGACATAGTAGTAATGCTAATGTAGCAGGCATCTGGACTGAGCCTAAGGACAATGCCTAATAAAATAGTGCATGGAGTGGCCTCCTCGGGTGTCCGTTTGTAAGAAGTGATTTACAAAAGGGAAAAAGCTGCTAGACTCAACAGTGGTTATGATTTTGGGGAACAGGTGAGTAATGGAGAGGAAAGCATGGCATAAGTCTCCAAGCCCTGCCTCAAGGGTTGCACACACACATGAAGACAGTATGTGCTGTTAGAGAAGTGGAGCTCTTTCATTTGTGACTGAATGACCCAGGGCCACAACCAGGCAGTAGCATCACTGCTCAAGGATCAAAGTGGGACCTGAGAGCAGGAATCACGTAGCTTGGAGAATGCTGAGAAACAGTACCCTTGGCATTCGTGTCGTCATTGGCAGGAAGGAACTAGCAGTAGTGGAGAGGTGCTTCATACAGCAGGTGCAGCAAGTGGCAGAGTGCAATTACAGAAGGTGGGGTGCAGGATATTATGTGGCACAACTACATGTGAGCTTAAAAAACATAATCTCTGAGCATACTCAGAAGTCGCTATTTGTGAATCTGAGTTATGCACCAACGTGCAAACACAGGTGATGCAGAAAACCGTGACATGTGTTGCCAACATGGCCTCATCTGAACTCACAACTGGAAAGACCTGGGGAAGCAGTTTTGTGCCTTCATAGGGCTCCCCATGTAACGGGGATGATGGAATAATATCAATTAAAAGATGATATAATGCAAATTTTTCATGAAGGATATAGATAACAACTGCTCTGGGGGCAGAGAAAAGAGATAATTATAAACAAAGTTTTGAAAAAGGATCATTTTTCATGCTGTATGCAATGAATCTCAGAGTGTCAGAGTCTCGGGAGGCCCTTGCATCGCCTTTCCCCCTCCACAGTTAGCTAACCTGGCTGTGTGTTCCCAGGGTATCCATGTTGTCACGGTACTCTGAACTCTCCATGACAAATGTGTGCTTGCTTACTTAAACCTAGATTGCAAACTCTGGCAAATAAAAGGTTGTTTCTCTTTTTTTTTTTCGTATCTGATTTGTTTTTTATCACATAGTAGATGCTATGTTATCATTGATTTAATGACTAACAAATAATAAATGAATCCTCATGAAATAAACCTACATATGCTAATTCTAACGAATGCAAATCTAAAGGCTATCATGGCTGACCTACCCAGAAATTCTGATGGCCTGTAACTGCTCTTTAGATTTTAGATAATATCCAAAAAACCTTCCATTTCAAAATTGAATTCTGTAGCCTAAAATGCAAGGCATCTTGAGCCCAGTAATTTATCACCTTCCATCTACAGTCCAATAAAACTAGCTGGCCAAATGTCTATGACAGCAAGTATAAGACGATGGAAGCCCTAAGCTTCTGTATTTGTAGATTCCAAAGTTCCCACAAAGGAAAAAGGTCCAGTTGACTAACAGTGCTCTATAAATTTCCTTTCACTGTTAAGATGCCAAATTATTATTATATTTCAATGTCTTTTGTGCCTAGGATTGGCATGAATGTTTTCATGCTACCTCATCAGAATTACTCTTTAGCATTTCTATGTATCACAGGTCAAAAATCTCTCTACAAAACTATTTAATCTCTTGTGTTACTTGTAAGCTCCTGGCAATATATGTTATCAAAACAACTTAAATGTCACATAGTCATAAACCTAACCTTGTAGGTCTTCTAACTTGATGTTGCCTCTCTTCCAGCAACAACTACCCACCTAGACTTGCCACAGTCCAATAATATTGGCTTCATTTATAGAAGAGGTAATGAAGTGAAAATAGATACTATTAACTAGACTGGTCTAGGCTTGGGGAAAGTAGGGTTAAGAAGGTAGACTGATTTCTTGCTATCTTTTAATAATTCTGTCTTAGTTAGATATATAGGTAGTTAAAGGAGATCATATGTCTCCCAAAAGGTGCTCTAGTGTTCCAGGAGTTTAAAAAATATTTGGGCATTTATCTTTACAAAGTCCTAGTTTTTGTCTTTTATATCACCAGCTGGTAGCTTATGAAAAGTGGCCTTGTTCTCTTTCCTGTTGAAGAAGTTTAGAGAAATGGCCAAGTGATGTCCGTCTCTGATTTGATAAATCATCAGTCTAGATCACACGATTTTAGTGATTATGTCTATTTTTCCTCCATTTTTGTATAATGACGATTTTTTAATCTATCCACTGTCTTCTGTAAGGTCCATGATCCCTTTATTAAACCTTTTAAAATCCTTCTAATGATATGATTAATTGCAATGATTATTAACAATTCAATCACAAGAACACCTATGATGTATTGATGTATTAAATGTCTGCAAATGATTGTAATCTCTCTCTCTCTGTCTTTAAAATATGACACAATTAAAGGATATCTTCCTCAAGGATCATTCCAAAAGTACTGTCCTGGTGCTCAATCAGTGATAGGAGAGTCTATTTAGACTACTTTTTCTATTCCAAACAATGACATCCATTGTTCCTTAGCAAGTTGAACCCAGGAGTTCTCTGAGTAGAAATAGTCACTGTTAGAAGAAATATTCACAAGTTAGAAGAAAATATTGTTCTTAGATTTATAAAATGTTCATTTCTTTAGTTTGTCACTATTAGTGTCAGAAGGGGCCTCTAGAATTTGTAGAAATGGCCCCTTGAGCTTATCAAAGATAAAACACTCAAAAATGTCAAGCCTTGTTTTAGGCGAATGCTATCTGAATACTGGTATTGGTCGGGGAGGTTTGAAGACAGAAGAGGGTGGGAATGATTAAGTAGACTGAAGTGAGAAACCTTGTGAAGTGGAAACAGATGGGATGTATGCTTTAGCATTGCTCATTTTAATGTCACTGTAGTCAATGATTTGTTTCTGTATCACATGATATTTATTACTGATAACCAGTCAGAGATTTAGGCAACTCAAAGTTTCCCAAAAGAGGGAGAAAGAGAGAAAATGTAAAAACTAATGAAATCAGAAGAAGGCCTGTACTTGAGTTAACATAATTGTACCAATATTAGTTTCCTGGTTTTGACAATGCATTATGGTTATATAAGATGTGATCACTGGGGAGAGTGGGGTGAACTGGACACAGGAACTTGCTGTACTATTTGTGCAACTTCTTAACTGTTGACTTACTGTAAAATAAGAAGTTTAAAAAAAAACAGAGAACACTTAGGCTATCAGTTATATTTTATTTTAATTCCCAGAAAAAAGTAAAGGTGGCCAGGCATTTAATCATTGAAAACATGACCAACAGAAATGGGTGAAGAACAGCAGAAGTGACATCTTTCCCTTACTTTTTTATCTTTCTAAATGTTTTAGATTCGAGAAAGTAGTACTTATATTTCACTAGCTATTGTTATCCTGGTAAGTGGTACCAGATTTGACAACACTACTAATAAGGAGTTGTTCTTCTTAATCTAAAGCATATTTCAATGTTTTTGATCTTTGCATCACTTTTTATTGTGGCTCAGGGCATCATTTAGGAGCTCTTCCAGAATTCAGCATTTTTACCTAGTGGCAGCAGATTAGGTATTTATATTTGCCCAAGTCTTTCTTAAGAGCACTTGCTTTACACTTCTAAGAAATTTGATAAAGTTAGCATGCTTGATTACTTAAACACTTCTGAATAAAGTTTGAAGTTAAACTGCCAATCTTCTTAGTATCAAAAGATTTTGTCACAAATCATGTAGCTTGGTGTACTTGAGAGTGTTGGATTTTTCCTTATTTCTGAAACCACTAAAATATGAGACAGACCAGTACTTTCTCACATTTGTCCTGAATTGTGAGATCTTCTTACCTCCAATGACACACACACAGCAGTCCCACATTTACAACAGCACACACACACAACAAAGATACACACACAAGTACACACTCATTTTAAGTTTCCTTTACCATCCTAAGAAATTCTTAGATGAGAAAATTTATAAAAATGAGAAACAATTATCTGTTTCTTTATAATAGAAATGTTTGAAATAATGTATTCAGACATTTCTCAGATCTTTGCTCATTTTCTTATTTTAAGCTACAGTTGCTGTGTTTGGAAGCCAAAACGGTAAAAATGTTTTTCATCTACATGCACCTTTAAAAATGGGAATTTTATAGTTTTCTCTGAGTGCAGTTTTCTAGTTACCTTCTTTGCTTACTTTTGTTTTGCTGTGGCCTTCTCTTTTGCATTTGCTCAAATATTTCTTGAGCCCATAGGATGCTTTCTCTGCAGCTTCAAAGATGAATAGACCATAGCCCCACCCTATCCCACAAGAAATTCAGATTCTCTATATACTTCTAAGTAATTAATATTTGGAATAAAAATACAGCATCTTTTTTACTCATCTGTCAATTTTGATATATTATCTCAAATAATAATATTAACATCACCTTTTTTAAATTTTGCATTCTTTCAGAGAAATGATTTCTTTGGCTTTAAGTTATTTAACTTTGACAAGAAAACTGCTAGGAACTGAGGTAGCCACTTGAAAGATGACACAGCTAAGCTTCAGAGAGAGTGTGACTGCCGTTTTCCATACAACTAGATGAGGGCTAGAATCCAAAAAATGACTCAGTTGCCTTTCAGCCCTGTGCTTCTACCACTAGGCTACAGGCGCTGGGAACGAACTGATGATGGATGTCTGTGTGTTAGAACAATGAGGCTGCTCTTTGGCAACTAAAGCCACAGACCAAACATTCCTAATTAAGATGTTGTCATTTTACCTAGGAGAAAAGCTTTGGCCAGATTCCAGCATGCCCATAAATAAGAGACACTGCCAGAAATATGAGAAAGAATAGTTTCTAGCAAAAGTATCCTTACATGATTAAGAACATAATTCAAACTACTACCAAAACTGATTTATAGGCCCCCTGTACAGGGCTAGTTTATAATTGAGCCCTTTGCAAAGTGTACCTCCTGCTGGCCAAATATGAAATGACATTTGTTAAGCCGGAAATCAAGCTCATCTATTAACAGCATATCCGTTTTTTTCTGTTTCCAAAATTGATTATTTCTTCCAGTGAGGGACACTTACTCAAATTTTGTTTATAAATACACCTTTTATGTCTCAGTGCCAGTCTTCAACACACACATATATGCACACTTCCATTCAACACTTGATTCCATCTTTTATATTGGTAAAAATCTGTTCTATCGTACTTTTTCAGGAAAAGACAAAAGAAAACCTTTTCAATACGAAATTCAAATTCACTCCTTCTGGCATCATCACAGACTTGGCTGTACTTTGCATGTTCCCTCCTCGGATATATTTCCTTGTCCTTAGCTTTTTTCAACTGTCCACTGTCTTCTAGGTCCCTGGTTGTTTGCAGATTAGCAGCAACATACATGTGTCTATTTCACTATTTAATCAGGCAATTCTCCAGTGAAAATCATTAATATAAAACACTAAGTGACATACCCTCAAAATTTTTTTCCTAAAATAATATCCACACCATGTTTTTAAATATGCAGAATATGGCGAGTTGACCCGTCAACTCTGTAGTCAGGGCCTTAAAAGAAACATCTGTGTCTTTTTCTTTTATGAACACAACCTCAGAGATGCCCTAACATTAAAGACCATTTCGAGGGAAATCTGCAGCTGTAGAAAAAGGCGTGCTGAATTACTTCAAACTAAAAGTCTTGACCTTGTTCTTCGGAGATCTCCATAGGAATTCAGGTTCAGAGTCCTAAATCAGATGAGTCTGATGGCTTGGCTTCATTCCATATGGAGGGCAGTACATCTCCTGTGTGTCATAACGTTAGTGCCATTGGAAATTCTCTCCAGAAGGAAGCCAGTGCCTTTTCTGCAGCTGCTGTCAGGGAACTACTTGTGCCTAATTACTCCTTCACTCATCAGCAGCTAGCAAGGTAATCCCTGCCGGGATTTTCTCGGTATTTCTAATGGCAACAGTCACAGACACTGGGCTGCTTTGGAAAAGCCAACTGAGAGATTACCAGACTGGGGACAGGCTCTCCCAGCAGGAGTACCAGACTTTTGGCAATGAACATCCTCAGCCCCAAGCACCCCTTCTCGTCCTCTGATACAGGTTCACACAATCCACCAAACCTTTAGGAAGGTCTCAGCTCTCCCATATAGGCATGTTTCCCCCTTGACCTTGGAAGGGAAAACTGAAAAGCAATACCTAGACATCTGTGCGGGATCCTGGCTCAGAGTGTAGAGCCCCTCAGCTTCACTGCTTCCTTTTTCTTTCTCTGCAGGGGATTGAGTGAAATAGAAAAGCCTTCATTTTTATTAGCACCTCTCTATTTTGGTTTTAAAAAATATGATTCTTTTTTATGATGCATGGTACTTACTCAGTTTAGTTTGCCTCCTGTAAAATGATAAAATACATTAAGTTGTTCTGTTCCCTTTGTTGTTTGAGTAATAACATTCCTTAGATTTCATATGGCAGTTTCTAGGCATTTATGATGGAGAAGAAAAATATTAGCCATAATGAATAAAGAAATAAATCATGGGAGCTACAACATCTTGGCATTTGTTTTCCTTAAGCTTAAATCTGCAAGTGTTCCAGAAAGTAAAGGCTCACAGCTCTGGAACTGGGAGCCTACTTTGCCCTCAGTGGGTAGGGAGAAGAGGTTAAGGACCAAGAAAGTCAGAGGGAGCCAGGAATTGTTTTCAAAATCTCAGTCGCAATAGAAGAATTGAAATCTACTTATACTTTTTTCTAAACATCCAAGATCTCGGTGTCTCTGCCTTGGGACAATCCGCTTAAAGATTTTTGGAAATTCCATGATAATTTAGAATAAAATATTTCTACCCCATCCCTTCTATCAGGAACTGAGAGCAGAAATATTGCAGAATTATAACCTTGGTTAGTGAATGAGAAATATAGCTTGAATTTAGCCTAGTAATTCATAGAGTTAACACCCTTCTGTTCTCTTTTGGTTTCCTGGTAAAAATGATAGACAGAAGGAAAATAATAACTGCATTCTTACTGGAGGATAGTTAAATAAGTATACGGTTAAAACGGAATATGTGTCTTTAAAACAAATGAAGAAGAGAAGCAAGGATGTTATCTCAGAGCTTTTCAAGAATGGATTGGGTCCTATTACACTATTTCTCTTTACAGGATCATTAGGCCATGTTTTTCATTATTATTTTCTAATGTCTTTGTGTTTGTGAAGGGGATACTTCACTGGAAAGGAGATTTCTTTTCAGAGTTTTGAGGAAAATAGCTCTTCAAAATGTTAGATGAACATAAATTAATCCCAGAAGAATAATTTAATCTTTAATCCCCTAAAAGGAGGTAAAGTAATCTCCCAGTTGGTATTTTCTGACTTTTCATAGCTCTGAAATTCCAATAGGGGTTGAAGGAATCTTTGTTTTATTGCAGACAGATGGACTGGGAATGGCCACAAAATCCATTAAAATCAGTAGTTAGCAGAGGCTGAGATGCCTTCAGCGGTGTAAGTATTCCGCCAACTAAAAGAGTTAGAATAAGACTTGCTCACCAAACTTTTGCTCTGAAATGACTTGCTAGCTAAACTCTAAGGAGGGTGGAGGAAGTCAGCTAAGAAGCTTTCAATAGAAAAGAGAAAAAAACCCACAATAACTTTCTTCTTAAACCACAAACTGAATGTATCCTAAAGCATAGATTAAAAATAACTGTTTCTCACTGGCACATGAAGAAGCAAATGGGTTGTAAAGAAAGGCAAGAGTATGGCTCATATTTTTTTCCAATTTTGCTACTGAATTTCCGCTTTGCCATTTCTGATTGACATATTCAGGGTCTGTTCACTGACTCTAAAGGTGCCATAAGTAAAATCCTTAATTGGGAATGAAATATGTATATTTATCTTGATAAAGTTAGAAAGTAAAATAATATAATTGGTGCTTAAGAAATGACTAACATCCAATTTGTATGTGCACATTCTGTTAATATGAATAGAATAAGTCATGTATGTGTTCGGCAAGAGCATTGACCTATTAACCTGACTCCTAAGATTAAGCTACTAGGAACCCAGAACATTTGGAGGCAAGGTTGTCCTGCGTCCTCCAAGAATATACCAAGAAGTATTTATATAAAGATACGACTGACAAGAAAGAATTCAATAAATGGGTATAACTGGGCTTTCTTTTATCCTCATAAGACTCTTTATTTGGTTAGGATTCCTGATTGTTATCAGTATGATGTTTATATGTAGAGAATACTATATTATCACCTAAATTTGGGCAAGTCTTTGAGTAAAATAGGGATGCTAAAAATAAAAATTACTAATTTGCAAATGATTTATTGATTATAAATTTATTTCTTTTTAAATTTATATTTGTTATATTCTAATTATGATATAGCAATTATATTACATATATTTTGTACAGTTCTATTTAAATACTATTTTCAAGGATAAAATTATTACTAAAAACAAAAATAATATAACTGAGTATATGAAAGCAAAATTTAAAAATGTCTTTACTATGTTAACATTAAAGTAGCAAAATAGTTTTATATATTACATAAAATATAGTATACAATAGTTTATATAGTATATGTTTAGTATATGTTTATATATTATAAATTATACAATAATATAAAATATATTATCATTTTATATGTTATATTAGATAACACAATTTATCTAATTTTAAAAAGAGCTTAAACTAAAAGTTTGTCCCAATGTGGAGATAGTCCACAGAGTCTCCATAGAATTTTAATATTAAATCTTATATACACAACCTGCCCTCTGTATTTATTTAACTACTCACCTGCTTTGCGGGGATACTTTTCAATGACTTCCTATTTGTATGCTTTTTCCCCAGTAATTATGATTTACTAAAAGCTTGAAGATCTGAAGATTTTTACAATGCATTAGTTTATTATTTTGATTAAAAATCTCCAAACTTATTTTGAACCATACACAACTATAATTGCAAAGGCTTATTTAAAAATAATTCTGTGCCATCGAGGGATGTTTTCATTGATTTTTAAAAGTCTTTCAAAGTCTCAGACATTTCTAAATTCTGGTTGAGGATGGGCAGCAATGAGAAAAATTATAAACTGCCATGTTCACCAAATTTTGTAATGAATGCTAGCTTCATCACAAACCACTCATTTACTATGCTATTTTTCTAATCTATCTATCTATCTATCTATCTATCTATCTATCTATCTATCTATCTATCTATATCAATATCTATCTATCACGTCTTTCTTCTATCTATCATCTATCTATCTATATCTATCACCTCTTTCTCCTATCTGTCTATCTATCTATCTATCTATCTATCTATCTATCTATCTATCTATCTATCTATTGTTGGATCTCAGAAAATCATATCCAAAATGCAGCACTTTGGCATGCTAAATACCTTGAAATAAAGGAGACTGGAAAGCCTCAAAAGCAGCCTCGGAAGCAAGGCCTCTCTCTGACTTCCTGTTCTTCTGTCTCCCACTCCTCTTTCATCCCTGACACAAGTTACAGCACCCTGCGTTCTTCCTTCCCCAAGGAAAGTCATAGAAATTAGAACCTCTCTCTCCCAAAGCCAGTCATAACACCTAGAAATAACGAGTCTTCGTGGTGCATGTCTGTAGTCCCAGCTACTCAGGAGGCTGAAGTGGGAGGATCACTTAAGCCCAGGTGCTGGAGGCTGCCGTTGGCCATGATCCTGCAATTGCACTCCAGCCTGGGAGACAGAGTGAGACTCCATCTCTAAAAACAACACCTGGAAATATAACTCTAACCTTCCCCTACCTTTCTGTGTTTCAGCTGCAGGAAATGCTCATATCCACCTTGTCTGATCGTAGGGTATAAGACACTCATCCCAGAGTTTCTGGCTCATAGCCAGGAAGAGGTGTATTAGTCCGTATTCATGCTGCTGATAAAGACATACCAGAGACTGGGTAATTTATAAAGAAAAAGAGGTTTAACGGACTCACACTTCAACGTGGCTGGGGAGGCCTCACAATCATAGCAGAAAGCAAAAGGCGCATTTCACATGGCAGCAGACAAGAGAAGAGAATGAGAGGCAAGGGAAAGGTGTTTCTCCTTGTAAAACCATCAGATCTCGTGAGACTCATTCACTACCATGAAAACAGTATGGGGAAAACTGCCCCGATGATTCAATTATGTCCCACTGGGTCTCTTTCACAACACGAGGGAATTACGGGAGCTCAATTCAAGATGAGATTTGGGTGGCAACATGGCCAAACCATATCAAGAAGGAATGTTAAACAGAGGCCAAAAGCAATTTAAACAGACAGGTCTTGCCGGGTTTTCCCACTCAGTCTATTAACATTAAATCATGCCCTTTTTGTGCAATCACGATCGAATCTATGTGTAAAAATGGGCAATTTTCCCTGAGTCTTTGAATGTTTATTTCTTTTATTTTAAATTTATTTTTTATATTATATCTTTTAAACATACTTTTATTTTCAATGGACACATAATCATTGGACACATTTCTGGGGTAAAATGCAATGTTTCAATACATGAACACATTTTGTAATAATCAAATCAGGGTAATTAGAATATGCATTATCTCAAACATTCCTTTGTAGTGGGAATATACAAAGTCCTTTCTTCTAGCGATTTTGAGATACAGGATATCTTATTGCTGACTGTAGTTACCTTATTGTGGAATGGGACACGAGCACTTATTGTTCCTTTCTACTTGTAACTTTGTACCCATTGATGATACTCTCCCTACCCCTTTTTCCTCTACTCTCCCCAGTCTCTGTAACCACTGTTCAATTCACTTCTTCTATGAGATCAACCATTTTTGATTCCACATATGAGTGAGAACATGTGATATTTGTCTTTCGGTGTCTGGTTTACTTTACTGAACATAATGACCTCCAGGTTCATTCACATTTTTGTGAGTACCAGGATTTTATTTTTTTTTAATGACTGATTACTATTCTATTGTGGATATGCCACATTTTCGTTATTCCTTCTACAATCGTTGGACATTTAGGTTGATTCCACATTATGACCATTGTGAATGGTGTTGCAATATACATGGGAGTACAGATATCTCTTTGATATACTGACTTCATTCTCTTTGGATATATATCCAGTACTGGGATTGCCGGATCGTATGGTAGTTCTATATTCAGTTTTTTGAGGAACTTTTATATTGTTTACTATAATTGTTGTACTAATTTACATTCTTGCCAACAGTCTGTAAGTGTTCTCTTTTCTCTGCATCATCACCAACACTTGTTATATTTTCTATTTTTCGTAATAGCCATTCTAACTGGAGTGAGGTGATATTGAGGTTTTGATTTGCGTATTGCTGATGATTAACGAGGCTGAACATTTTTTATATACTTGGTGGACATTTGTGTATCTTCTTTTGAAAATTGTCTGTTAAGGTCTTTGGCCCATTTTTAAATTGAATTGTTTGTTTGTTTGCTGTTGAGTCTTTTGAGTTCCTTATATATTCTGAATTCTTTGTGAGATGTATAGTTTGCAAATATTTTATCTGATTCTCTAGGTTGTCCCTTCACTCTGTTGATGGTTTCCTTTACTGTGCAGAATCTTTTTAGTTTGTTGCAATTCCATTGGTCTATTTTTACTTTTGTTGCCTGTGTCTTTGAAGTCTTCTCCAAAAAATTCCTGTTTAGTCCAGTATCTTTAATTCTAGTAGTTTCATAGTTTGAGGTATTACATTTGAGCCTTTGGTTAATCTTGAGTTGATCGCTGTATATTAGGGAAAAGTAGGGGTCCAGTTTTATTCTTGTGCATGCAGATATCCAACTTTCCCAGTAACATTTATTGAAGAGACTGTTCTTTTCTTAATGTGTTTTTGAATCCTTTGTCAAAATTAGTGGGCTCTAAATATATGAACTTATGTCTGAGCTATCTATTCTTTTCCACTGATTGATATGTAAGTTTTTATGTCAATAGTATTATGTTTGGGTTATTATTTTTTTGTAGTATATTTTGAAGTCTGATTGTGTGATGCCTTTAGCATTGTGTTTTTTTTTTCTTAAGAAAAATTCTTAAGATTATTTTTGCTATTCCTTGTCTCTTGTGGTTCCATATGAATATTATGATCATTTTTTCGATTTCTATGAAGAATGCCATTGGTATTTTGATAGGGAGTGTATTGCATCTGTATATCCCTTTGGTAGTTGGGCATTTAAACAATATTAATCTTTCTAATTTGTGAAGATGAAATATCATTCAAATATAATTCAATTGCATTGTGTCTCTTCAATTTCTTTTCTCAAAGTTTTATAGTTTTCAGTATAAAGATATTTTAACTCCTTGGTTAAACTCACTTCAAGGTGTCTCTTTTTAAGTAGCTATTGTAAATTGGATTGTTTTCCATTTATGTCTTAATTTCTGAAAACTCCCAAGTCACATAAAACTTTGCTTGATTAAATAAGTTTGTTATGAGATTTTCTTATTAACTTGTCTCTGTAATAGAAGTGCTGGCCATTACCTTTATGATGGGTGAAAAAATGTGTCACAAATTTTCTGTTTCAATGCTCTCTCTTTCTCTATCCACCTATTAATCTAGTTGATTGTCAAATTTGTAGCCTTCGACAACTGTAAATTCCACTTAGATAGCAGAATTATGTAATTTACTTGAATACAATTATAAAGTATGCTTGTGCAACAACCAAGTCCAGGTTTATACAAGCTTATTAATTTAATACAAACAATGCCTAACTATAATGCTATACTTTACTCAAATTCTATTTGTATTATTAATATAAAAACAAATAAATACAACTTATGCGTTGGACTCTTTAGCCGGATTTAGAAGTAATGTTCATGTCAGATGTTTTACCTTCAACAGTAGAAACATTCAAAAGCTTTTCTTTGATTTAATAAATTGAATGAAAAAAATATGTCTGTTATTGGCACTAACATCACAGATTTTGTCTTTGATGCATCTAATGCTAATAATATTAAATTGACATAATTCACTTTCAGAGCAAAAACTGCTCTGAAATAAATTGCAAGTGTGAGGAATAAACTGAAAAGAGCAATCATTTAATCTAGATGAAAAATCAGGTTTATAGAACAATTTTAAATATACTTTTTGTAGTAATACAAGTTAAATCTGACCATATTTTAATGTAATTGCTGATGCTTCTCCAGCTGATTTGTGTCTTCTAGTTTTTATGTAATCTGTGATTTCACTACATCCTCCATGGTGGATAATAAATGTCAATAGACATTTCGTGCAGTTTACACATTCACATAAAATTTATTGAAAAATGAAATATAGCACATAGAATATTACCAAATGTGCATCTTGGAAAAGTCATTGCCATTAAAAGGATTTATGGAAAAATTTAAAAGTAAGTTAATGAACAATAATATAAATACTTACAGTTTTGCATCTTAAAATCAATGACAAAACCAGTTATCAAGAACATTCTGACCATTCTCTTTACAAATTATGATACAACTGCTCAACCTATACTTTCCAAATGTATTTAATGTAAAGCTGATCTGTCATTTCTCAATACCCAAAAACACTGCTCATTGATAAACTGATGGCTGACCTGCTCGCAGCTCATGGTACACATAGTCTAAGGCAAATTTGGCTATTACACCAAATGTCAAGAAGGACAGGAGCATCAAATCCTTCTACAACCATCATCTCTGACTTGAAGGAGTCAGATGTCACTAGTTACTCATTCTAAGGGCATTTGGTTTCATAAACATGTGCCCTGAATATTGTCCCTGAAAGAGAGGTGAGTTTGTCTTATAGTATGCACGTATATGTGACTGGAAAGTGTTGAGAGAAAGAGATATAAGTTATCTCTGTTTATCTTTAATGTTTTGTCATGTGCTAAAGTGGGAATTTTGTTTCCTGCACATACATTTCATATAGTACTAACTGAAAAATGCAAATAAGATCTACAGAACTCATCATGGCTTATTGAAGTACAATTACTACTACTACTAACTAACTTAAAAATAAAAAAAAAATAAAATAAATCAGGGGCAAATGCTAAACTGGACTAGAAGCTGAGACAATATACATGAGCCGGGACTGTCTCAGGCAAATACAGATGTATCTTGATTCTATTCATATGGAATCCTGACTATATAGGGTATGGCAGTCTGAGATTCACTCTTGGAAGGCATATCCTCAATCATCAATAATTTATTTCCACTAGCAACTTAGATGGAATATACGAACAGGTGTAATATTTTTATAGTAAACAAACAAGCAAAAATACTGAACAGATACATGTATATGGAGAAAGAAGAGATGCTAGGAAAACCAGTAATAGCTTAAGGAAGCTGTCCAAGCAGAAGAGAATTTACTTCCTTAAAGGCACTTGTTATTTACAATATATCCCTGAGCCTCTTAAATATTTTCAAACTACTTATAGTTATTAATTTTGCTAACATAAGTATGCGAGTTTTTGTTTAGATTAATCTGAATCCATCTCAAATTTTACTTGTCTATTTTAATATTTGGAATATTCTTGCATAAGTAAATTACTACCAGCCATTCTTGTGAGTGTGTGTTAATTTGTGTTTCTCCTAAAGTCTACCTTATGTCATCTGTGGATGAGGAACTTAAAAAAGATGTTTAAATCAGGTAAGAGGCAGTGCAAGAATATTACAAATTTGGTTTCAAATTCAAATACCCTGAATCGTTTCTACCATACCAGAAAAACATGCATTAAAGAAAAAAAAAAAAAAACTAGATATTTTGGCTTTGTTTCTAACTGGCAACAGAGCTGATACATGATTTGTATATTCACTAACAAATTTTGAACTTGTAAATCTGGTTAATTCATCATTAATTGTTACCTGAAGCTTTAATTTGCTTAGTGATTACTTTTAGAAATTATGGCATACAAATATTTCTGGTATACAACTAAACAAATGTTGTGTTTTCTATCCAGTAAGTCAATAGCTGGTTCTTCTGGTCTATTCCCCTTGCTCATGGTTTTATTTGACTATTAAACTACTATACATGTATCAACACACACACCCCTCACATGTGTACACAATGCATATAAATATTTGTTATAAGTCAACATTGCATAACATATTCTGAAGGCATTGTTCAAAAACAAACAAACAAAAAGATCTGCTCTAAGTAGTAATCTGAATATTTTAATTTATTGACTGGACAAATACCTAACTGAGATAGAATAGAAATTGTTTAAATGATACATCAGGGCTAAACTGAGAATATATTTGTAGTCATTTGAAAAGTGAGATTATATAGTCTTGCTGTAGTTTTAACTCCTGAAGCCAAAAAGCCCATCACTTCTTTGGGGAAAGGGCATGAGTCATTTTCCAAGGGACTTATTGTGTTTGTGTCTTTTCTAAAAATCTAGCCTCAGAGAACTGATTTCTCCCAAAGTGAGAAAAGCTCCTCTCGCCAGTCTGCTACCTATTTCCTGGGTGGTATCTTTCAGCCCATCAAAGTGCACATACGGAAATATACAATTAAGTGAACTCCTTCATCCTTAATAACTTATTTTCCTCTTTAATAGTCTTTCATCATCATATTCATCCCAAACACACATATCAATTTTTCTCTAAACAAGAGGGCTTTTCTCTTATGCTTTCCTCTCCGTGCTTTGCATAAATAGTCCTACAAAAAAAGTGACCTGCTAATTATGAGTGATTGCTTTTCCCATCCCAGGGTGGCTGAGGAATAATTTAAACTAGGTATTCATAGTCAGGGATCATCAAGTGATTGCACTCCAGATTAATCTTCCTGGGCCCAAGTACTGCCTGGCTTTAGCCTGAACATGGCGCTGCATTCTATCTGTCCTATTCAGCCCAAACAAGGAGACTTTATTTGCTAAACAATTTTAATTCATTCTGCACAATTTAATTATGCTTCAGTGCGAAACCACCTGTGACCTTGGGTTTAGTAATGAAATCCACTCCCTAGTCACCAATGCCGAGAGTAATCTGTTTGGCAAAGACAGTAGAAAATAAGATTCTTAAATAGTGTTCGGAACTGGAAGAATCATGCTCTTTTTGATAGTTTGCTTGCAGGCCTTTGGCTGTTTTCTGGAGGAGATTTTATAGAAGAATTATCTTCACAGGAAGATTTGAATGGGATTTGAAATGACATGTAGCTGTCTCAGTGAGAAAACAGGTGAAAATGTCCACTGTTTTTCTGTACTGTGTGAGCCAGAAGGTATTTTCAAGAATAAAGTCTTTTCTTTCTTTCCCTGAGAACTAAGATGAAAGCATATACATGTAATTAAATGCTTCTTTTGTGTAAGTATGGGGCATTTAATATTTAAGTATTAAGTGGAGGTGTACTTAGTTAGAATGAGGCTTTCAGAACCCAGTTTCTGTTTGGCAAGTTCTAGCTAATCAAGGAACAGGATACTGATTAGAGAGAGTCATCTAGACATTTTGGATTTGAGGTCATATGCATTTTAACAGAACTTATTTGGCTCTGCCATGGTTAAGTGTTAAGCCTTCTGTTATACATCCTGTGCCCAGCTTTTTCCGCTCTAGGCCTTGTGATTTTTTTTTCAGAGCACTGTTCGTGCATCCACCGAGACCCTGTGCTTCATCACCTCATGGTGTACACACACATTTACCATCCTGTCCACTCAACACGATGTGATTTTTACCTGTAAAATGCCTGCTAACCTGTCTTACTCATGTTAAGATATACAATTATACTGCTACATTTTAATATTTCTGTAAATTGTCTGTCTTACAATCCACAGTATTTACCCTTTTTGTTGAACGGGGAACATTTAGGGTGCAGTTTTCCTGAACTGTATTTGAATCAACTTGATCACCACTGTTCATGTCGTTCTTTCTTTTTACATTCAAATGAGTATAAAGGAGCTTTTTAAATAAATGTCTTAAAAAAATCAAGAGATAACAAAGCACAGGATTCTAGTTTAATTGGTAGCATTTTCCCTTTTAGTAATGCATACAATTACAGTGTATCTTATAATTGAAGGCATCATACATTTGATGGAATATGCTAAATCCGTTCTTTTCTCTCTTCTAAGCCATCTGCTTCCTGCCTAACTTTTAGACTGTTAGTTTTTGGCTCTTCCATCAGGCATTTCCAATTATTGCAATTGCATTTTTCTCCATTTCTTGATCACACATAGCGTTGGCTGTCACACCTGTGATGGTCTGTATTATATTTGATTTAGCACTCTGGGGCTTGCTGTCTGCTATGATTCTTATTTCAAGAATCATAGAATGTAAGGGAGGAAAAGATCATAGAGTCAATTTAGTGTCACTGTTTCATTTACAGACAATGAAACTGGGACGTTTGAGGTTTAAGTGTTAGTGGCAGGACTGAGACTCTGCAACCAGTTGTTATTAGCCAGATGCTATCCCCAAATCAGGAAAGATTCCTGCTTCAGCTTACAAGAGCTTACAGGCCAGCAATCTGATAGCATGTTCTCACTTTCTTGAAGAGTATTTTTTAAAAACATACCAAACTAAGCCTTCTTATGTTCTTCAAGGTAGCGGTAGTTTTATGTTCCAGCTATTGTACTGAATACTTGTTTAGTTGAATTAAACTATCAAAAGAAGTTAAAATGTCATTGAAGTTACAGGCATGGGTGAAATTTTCAACGACTAAATCTGAGCAGCAGCCTTATTTCAGTTCTGTCATTGCCCCCAACCCCTGAGTTCCTTCCCCCACCACCACCCAAAATGAATGACAGAGAAATAAGAAGCACGGCAAATGAGCTCCCAGATCCATCTGAATGAAAATACCAAGACTCTGTGGATGTTCCTAGAGATCAGATTCTCTTGGTAAGAAAATTGCAACATTGAAACTTCTTTCAAGCATTAAAGCCCAATGTCTTCCTTGTTTTGGAAAAAAAAAATAATAAAATTTTTGGAGGTACACAGAGATGCATCAGAGAGGATTAACTACGGTAATTACAGTAGACTTAAGTGGCATGGCAAAGGACATTGATAATAATAATAAAACTAGAGGAAAACACAAAATATCACCTCTCAAGAAGGAAAAGAGCAACAGGTAGAGAGGCAAAGAGAAGAGACATGAATGGGGCAATGTGGTTTAAAGCATTAGGAGGATCTCGGGTTGGTCCAATAGATAATAAAAGACAATGCTAACAGCAGTGCTGTTATTGTTGTTGTTGTTAGGTTTCTTACGTTCTATGTTCAGTTTTTTTAAAGTATGAAATCAACAAGAAAGATAGATTACATATGATATTGGTGGGTGGGGGCATGAAGTTTGAGGAAGCTGTGAACTGTGATAAAACAGGGAAAGGGTCAACAAGAGGGATAGGAGGCAGGCAGCTGGAGAGAATTGGATTCCATCTTGATGATCCTATGAGTACATGGCCTTGCCTGGTGGCTTTATTGAACTGATCCTGTTAAATGGAGAGTCATTTTACTCTTTCTTGAATAATACTTTTGAATATATAAATAAATAAAAATTTCATCTTTAAAAATTTTCAAAATTTATGTAGTTTAGCTGTTTCAAATCCATAAACTAAAAAGAAGTTTTGTTGGTCTAACAAATTAAACTGGTTGTCTCTTCTCTCTTTTTCTCTCTTTCATTCTACACACACACACACACACACACACACACACAAGCATATATGTCTTAGTCTGTTTGCTGTTGCTTATAACAGAATGCTTGAGATTGGGTAATTTATTTTAAAAAACAAATTAATTCTTACAATTCTGGAGGCTGAGAAGTTTGAGAGTTTGAGAAGTTTTAGAAGTTTGAGAGTTTGAGGGGCTGAATCTGGTGAGGGCCTTCTTGCTGAGGGCAGGATTCTCTACAGAGTCTCAAGATGACACAGGACATCACGTGATGAGGAGACTGAGCACACTAGCTCAGGTCCCTCTTTCTCTTCTTAAAAAGCCACCAGTTTCCTTCCCATGATAACTCATTAACTTATTAACCCATTAATCCATTAACGAATTAATCCATTCATGATGGCAGAGCCCTCATGACACAAATCACCTCTTGAAGGCCCCACCTCTCAATACCGCCATATTGGAAATTTTCAACATGAGTTTTGGAGGGTACACACATTCAAACTGTCGCAATATATGCATACAGAAATAACTATTTGATTCAATAGGTACAAAGTTTCAGATATTTTTTCTTTATATACGAAAAGTGAGGAGCAACAAGCCATTTCCATTTCTGAAATATTTGTGCCTAGCTACTGGTACCTGCTAGAGTTTCAGGAAAGGCCTCTAAGGTTTATTTATCAAATATATAACACAGTTGGCAACTAGGTGTTTCCACTGAATTATTCCCAGAGGTGCAGAACCAAAAGCAGTATTTGAATGTAAGCAAGACAATCTACTCAATTCTAAATCGGACTTGTTCTCATTACCAAGGACATCCTTGGGATAAAGGTGGGGGGCTACTCAACACTTATTGAGCGCCTACTATGTTTCAGGTATTATATTATGTAATCTACTTTATTTCATACTTCAACAACACAAATAATATTATTAATATTACTTTGTAATTTAAATACTAAGTAAGCATCCCAGTTGATATCTGAATCTTTATTAGTCAGAACTCCCCATTCTTTCTGTGATACCACAGTACCTTGAAAGTTGCCTACAATTACAGGGGCTTCGTGCTTGTGGGATACCTGTGTTTTGGTTTCCTGAGTGCACAAAGAGATTCTCTCTTTTTGTTAACAGCTTTAATGTAAATGTCATGAGCTACCAGAGCAATTCTCAAAACAAAAACTTGATTTAATTCAACAATACTGTTAAAGTGCTACCATATGCCTGTACCTTACTATGATACAAGCATAATAACGAAATAGCATCCCTATCTGAGCAAAGCTACAGAACTAATGTAAACAGTGTAATGTGGCTAAATGCATAAATAGCTATGTGAAGTCAAATCTAATAAAGAGAAGAAGAATGGCATACATCAGTGAGGGGGAAACTATATTTGAGTCTCCAACATCATTTCTGTCTTTGTCTATTGCGGAGATGAGTCTTTTAGAAACCATTCTTCAATCTACTCAGAAGAAGAATGCAGAAAAAAATTGCATGGTCTCCCTGTCTATCTTGTTTTAGCTGCATTTCATGGAAAAAATAATTGCTTCACCTAATTGGTCATATTTAGACATTCATAGTAGACAACACTACTGTGCAAATAAGCAACATGACAGCTCTTGCTTCCTCATTGACTCCCCAATTTCCAGAGAGCAACCTCATTTTAAATGTCTATCTTTATTAAGTTGAAATGCCACTCACAGAATGGTCCAAAGACAAGCAACATTTTCATACCTGGGAAATTACTAGAAATGAAAAATTGGGGGACTACTCCCAGATTTGCTGATTGAAATTTGTGATTTCTCAAGATCCCTAAATTATGAATATGTACATTCAACTTTGAGAAAAGCTGTCAGGTCTTATCATTTTTATTCCTCAGTCTTTCTATATTTATTTGTCGGAAACTAGATGGAAGTCAGTTTGGTACATCTTTTTCACAAAGTTGTCTGAGTAAATAGATTCAAAGAGGTCACTGCAGATCTAGGAATTGGGGGCTAAGTTTAAAGGAAGAAGAATGACTCGGCTTTCTTATTTGTTATATTAATCACACAGCAGGGAGATGGTGGGGGAGGTACTTTATTTCCCATTTAGTTATTGTCTTCTGCATGTATATAGCTAATTTTTCATGGTGCCCAAGGGGAAGAAAGTGAGCAGGCAGATTTGGGTAACAAACCCTATCACATGCATCATCGTTAGCGTTATTATTATAAAAGGCTTCAAAACCAAAACTACATTCCATCAAAAATGCCCGGAGAGATTGGTAAAGGAATGAACACTTAGAAAAGCCTTAAATATTTATATATGTAGAAACAACAAAAAAGAAGACCTTCCCCCAAGTAATGGGAGCAGCAGCATAAGCAAAGATGAGATAAAAATTTGTGAGAAATATTTAGGTAAACATGACTCGACCATTTCACTTGAGTGTAGAGCACAATGTATAATAACAGTCAAAGGGGTGAAACTGGAAGGAACATTTGAATTATATTATAAAATTATTTGTAAGACAAAATGAGGAATTTTATTTTGGTTCTTTAAACCATGATGAGTAGGACGGTGATTTTACCAAGCCATGCTTTAAAAGAATTAATTTGGCAGAAATAACTGGAATGAATTAATATGGCAGGAGATACTAGAGGTTAGAATATCAGAATATTGGATAGAAAACTAAGACTCGACTCTACAATCAGTGTCCTCAATTAGCATGATAAGAGGGGATGAATTGGAAAACATGCTTTAATGTGCTTACTAAATAAGAGGTGAGATAATATCACTATCATTTAGTCAGCATCTGCAACTTGTCAGGCATTAAGCTAAACATTACATATTCTTTATCATTTTTAATTCCCATACCTTATTAGTTAATAATAATAGTAAAGATAAGGATGATGAGAGTAGCTAAACATCATGTAATCCTTAATTTGTTCCAGACATCATTCTAAATATATCTAAAAATAGACCTATGAAAGAGGAAATAGTACAGTACTCCATTTTATACTTTACAAAACTGAGGTTAAAGGCAGTTCTATCTCTCTTGCTTACACGAAGGATTAGGTTTCAAATACATTAATTGATTCACTTAAGATCAATTATTTGGCAAGTGATAGCATAATAATTTGAACCCCAGACTAACTTTGAAGCCTATTCTCTTTTTTTGACATAAATAAAAGTATGTGTTAAACAAAGTTAAGCAGATACCCATAATGAATATATTTTTAATATAATTTCAGCTATATCTCTATGCATATTAGGATACACCTTTTAAAATAAAAGTTCTGGGTTCTGTAACAAACCTGAAAAGTATGAGTGATCTAAACAAGAGAGCAGTTCATTTTTCTTTCATCCAACAAGTCCAACATAATCCTCTCATGGATGGTATGGAGGCCCCACACTTTTCAGCCCAGTTGGCTTTCATCTTGTTGCTCTGTTAGGCTGAGCATGGACCATCTCTAAGTCTAAGACGACTACTCTATTTCTGTCCATACTCCTTGCATATCAGCCAGCAGGGAAGTGGAAAAATTAAGACATGCATTCTTTCTTTAAAGATACTTTCTAGGGTTACACCTGTGCCTCCCCCTTAGACACTATGGTCAGAAAGGAAGTAGCACCCAATATCCAATCACAAGGGACACCATAAAATGTGTTTTGAGAGGCTTCTCTTCTCAAGAAAAAAGGTATAGAGGCAGTTGGGGGAAAAAAAAAGTCAGAGGCTTTGCTACACTTTCTGTCATTAATTCAATTTTCAGCTTCTCTATCCTCACTGCTTCTAATTTAATTATTTTTTGTAATAATCTTGTTTGGTCCTTGATTTGCTTCCGTAGCTATGCAATCTCACATTTCATCTCCGTTTTCATTTCCTGGGGCTTTTGTAACCACTTACCACAAACTTGGTGATTTGAAACAACAGAAATGTACTCTCACAGTTCCAGAGGATGGAAGTCTCAAATCAGTTATCAGAGTTGGTTGCTTCTGGAAACTCCGAGGGAGAGCTGTTTCATGCCTTTCTCCTAGCTTTTTCTGGCTGCTGGCAAGCTTTAAGGTCCCCTGGCTTGTAGCTGCATGACTCCAACCTCTGCCTTTGCACATGGCTTCCCTCCTGTTTATCTGACATCTGCATCTCTCTTGTGTCTCTGCATTTTCTCCTTGTTTTTGTTTGTTTGTTTGTTTTGTTTTGTTTTGTCTCTTATGTGGACATTCATCATTAGATTTAGACTCACCCGAATCCAGAACAATCTCATCTGAGATCCTTACTTAATTATTTCTGCAAAGACCCTTATTCCAAATAAGCTTACATTAATTCTGAGGTTCTGGGTGGACATTGTTTTGGGAGCCAGAGATGATTCATTACCATCTCATTTGGTTGTTTTATAATCTTTAAAAATTATGTACCTATGGAACCTTTGCTTTTATTGAGTTTTTTTGTAGCATAGAAAATTCCTGAAAAATTTCTGCCTTGATTCTTGCATTATATTTTCTTTCAAATCAGATTTCTTTCAAATTCTCATGCTGTTTTTCTTTCTTCCTTTTGATCCTTTTATTATCTATGGGAATTTCATTCTTTCAACTATTTTTTTAATTATGGGGAGGAAAGCGTATGTTTTCACGGTCATGATGTGGTTTGTTTTGCATCTTACTTCAGCTTATACGTCTTTGTGTGTGCTTTCTCTTGGTTCCAATATGGTGTGGGTGATTTATCTTTGTCTCTCTTCAAAATATTAGGAACCTGTTGTTTCTCCTCTCTGGGTATTTTATATTTTGACATTATTTGAGTAGGCTGAGGACATGGGAGAGGAGATTATCAACTGAAGTTGTATAAAATATTTGGAAGAATATTTGGCTTCTTCTCTCCCTTGTGGGATGATACAAAAGTCATGAACCAGGGTTCTAATTGATTTGAAGTAGAGTGAATATTGCTTATCCTGTGCTAAAACTTAAGATTATTTTCCCAGTTCAAATCCTGGAGTCTTCTTTTCCATCATAGTGTCAGCATTCTTAAAATGTCCCTCACATCAAAATTGTAGTAGAAATTGAAAACTGCTTTTCCTACCATGTCCAGACAGAAGCAGGAAAGTCAGGAAAACAACACAGTTTGCTTTCTTAGAATTGATGGTATTTGTAATAGCTTTGATGGCTGCAGGATGAAGATAGTGTGGCTAAATTCCATGCCAAAGTCTATCAAATCTGTTTCTCTCCTTCTCTCTCTCTCTCTCTCTCTCTCTATATATATATATATGATAGTATATATAGGATAGATTTCTCCCTGTGTATGTATGTCCATACATATATCAATATGTATTATATATGCATAGATACATATGTATGTGTGTACGCGTGTGTGTATATATACACACACAAATATATATATGTGTGTGTGTACAATGTGCCTTTCCATTAATAGCTGGAGTTGATTTGTCAGATTTCTAATTGATTTCATCAGGCAGTATAAGGATACTTTGATTTGATGTCACTGTATGATCTACTGCTCCTGCTCTCTCTCCTATGTTATGTTTGATGTTGATGATCCAGAGGGAAAACAACTAGAATCAAATTGATGATCTCCTTAACAATATATTATGAAACAAAAGATAATACAAATGTATTTCTATGTTGAGTTCACGTCCCTTAGTGTACGTATATTTTCCCAGAAAACATTTACTGGTATCTTTTTCTGAGACCAAATTATGATGTAAAAAACAAAAAACAGAACAAATCAACCACAACAAAAAAACTGGTAAGTACAAACTGCTCAATATCGGTTAACGTTTACAATACATTTTCGCAAGATATTAAATTTCACATTTGTTTTTCTGACAAATAGATGATCTAAACATAATATTGCTGGCAGTCATAAAACGTATTATCTTCTTAATGCTGACAATGATCGAAGCTATGGAATTGTCAAGGTGATGTTGCTGTATTAGAATCACAAACATTTATGGTTTAACATGAATTATTTCAAAATAATTAAGCAGTTGTGACTATCTAGTTATATAGATTATAAGTCAAATTAGGCAGTTAAAAATAAATGTAAGTAAATAAGTATATTTAAATATAAATTCAAGTAAATGAAATCAATTTATAACAGAAAAGCATGCATCCAACTTTTCAACAGCATGCAGCGCTACCCAGAAGATACGAAAAATCATGATGAGTTTCACTTTCAACTGAAATTCAATAGGTTCTAAATCGCAAGAGTGCAGAAAAAAAGTCATCAACACATTTTTGAGGAATTAAATGTGGATATCTCATGGGTTAATGCCAGGTTAAGCAAAGTGGGAATGAAAAGCACCCAGCGGTAGCCCACCTACCAATGCCAAGTTTTGCATTGATTTAGGCTATCTTTTTCCACATTATCAATGCATTGTTGGATCATTTCCTATTTTTTATAAGATCATCTTAAAATGTAAATATCTAAAAATAATGTGTATATTGCCTTTGCTGAAGTTCTGTATTTTTTCTTGGGATGAATATTTAATTCAGAGAATTGCAATTCATTGTTTAACTATAATCACCTTACACTTTCTCAGATTCTTTAGTCTTAGTAAGAAGAAAATAATAAACTCAAGTGAGTGAAAATAATAAACTCAAGAAGTAAACCTTCTCAAGTTTAAGGTATGCCACTTGAGTTTATTATCTAAGGCAATACAGCTAAAATAATCTTAACTGAAGCATAAACTAGAAATTTGGAAGTCAATCAACACAATAAGAAGAAATTTGGAGTAGAAGATGGTCTCAGCCTGTTAAAACCATACCCAGTTTCTCGTGGAAATTAAAGGTTATAGTGTGCCCAAATTAAAAACCAACAAAGAAAAAACAGTGGTCAGAATACCTACTGCATCTTTATGGAGTCTTAAGTCAGTTGTCCTTACGTCGAATGATTTAAATATTTTCTCAATATTTCCTGGACTAAAGTGAGACTGTAATAGTATCTGCCCCTTACAGTTGTTGTAAGGATAATATCTGATAGATAATACAAAGTGTTTAGCATAGAGCTGACACATGTCAACACTCTATAAAATAAGCTATTATTTTTATTGAGCCACTTAAATTATCCACTCCTATCTTTGAAATATAGGTACTTGGTAGCCTTTGATTGTGAAGTCCTCATCATGTGATCTTAATGAAAAACACACTGGCAGCCAGAGGCTAGTTCCAAGGATTTTAGAATAGCTTTAAAACTCCAAAATTCAAAGGTGTTAAACACACAACCACATTTGGCTTCTCCAATAAACACCTTGACAACTTAGACATTACACAGGAGGCCTGAAAGAGGAGGTAATTTGCAAATAATATTTAATAAAGGAAATTCTTCAGTTACTGAATCACTTTTCTTTTTGTATTATAAATAATCCTTTAATTATTCTGCTTTTTATATTTGCAAGTATTAATTAAGCAAAAGCTACAGCTTAGTCTATAAGTATAATTTAACAAGCAAGTTTATTGGGTAGGAAAAATTGTGCTGAAAAATTAATTATGTAAGATTCTGGTTTGGCATAATTGGTTGGGAAATAGCAAAAAATGAATTTATGAAGGCAATGTGTTTCAGTGTTTGTCAGACAAATGAATTCTGGGCAGAATGGTAGGGGAATAGAGGGTTTTACTCCTCTGTAAGCTGTATAGAGGAGCAAAACCCCAGCAGAGTCAGATTAAAAGAAGAAATAATGATTTTACAGGACAGCACTTTGAAAAGATTTTACTGAACACTACTTTCCTCAGAGTAACTGCTTCCAGCGTGGTTTCTGACCAGAGCCATTCTTAACCAATTCTGAACCTCTTACTGCACCTGCTATGCATGTCACTCTCCAAATGCTGTTCAGCCAGCCAACATTTTATGACTAACCCATACTTTCCAGTTAAAAGAAACGATGGTTTAGAAACCCATCAACATCGAGTTAAGGATTCAATGAGCTGTGCTTCCTAGGTATAGATTTTGTAAAAATAAAAATAAAAGACAAAATGCACACAGATAAAAGCAAAACATGAATAGAAAAGAATAATTTTGATATAGAATATAGTAAATTCCCAGATTGCAAAACAAAACAATACACATAAAAGGGAAGAAGGAGGTGTTGTTTTAGTATACCATATATCACATTATTTAATTTGTTCAGATTATAATTACCTATATATCAGTAATATTGCAACTGTTAGATTTTTTTTATTTAACAACATGATTGTTTGTTAAAGCCAATTGACTATAATTGGGTAATTAATTAAAGAGCATGACTTATATTACTTGTAATAATGGAATCCCCATCAGAAACAACACTCCTTACTGGAGGAAAGAAAGTAGTCACTTCCGGTAACAACTGGTGAATTAAACAGCACAGCTATTTAGCTTGAGTGATCCGTGTTTTGTTTAGTATAAGGAGGAACGATGAAAGGAGAAGAATAAGCAAGGACAACTGTACCTCTGCTATCAAAAAAACCTCCCTCTTGAGAAAAAATGCAAATATATTCTAGCAAAGAATATGCTTAAACTAAAAATGCACTTTGTTAACAAAATTCCAGCAGGCAGTGTTGTTTTGCTACAATGAATCTGGAACACTATAGTTTCTTTTAACCATTGCAAACATTGTTTACGTAGCATGATTTTTAAAACATAACAGGGTAGACTGTACTTTAATCTTCCTCACTTCTTTACAGACTTTTTAAAGTTTATGCCTCCAAGGAAAATAATCAATCAACTAGATGGTAATTTCATTGGATTATCATTTTTTTAGTATCTTCTCATGGTATTTAATAGCTAGGGGTGTAAGAACTTTGTTCTTCAGTTTACTTGGAAAACAGTACTTTAATTTTCTTCCTCCTTCTTCCCCTCCTTCCCTCCTTCCTCCTTCCCTTCCCTTCTCTTCCCTTCCCTTCCCTTCCCTTCCCTTCCCTTCCCTTCCCTTCCCTTCCCTTCCCTTTCCTTCCTTCCCTCCTCTTCCATCTTCATTGTAATTCAACAAACATCTAGTAAAATATATTGTAGCCCAAGTCATTCTAGGTGTTGAGATTGCAAAGCTGGATATATTAACAGTCTTGACTATCAAAAATTCCACATACTCTTGAAGAAAACACAGAAAATACACTAACTGGTAGGCAAGTGGTATTATAGAAATTGAGATGATGGGCGTGTAGCCCAGGGAGAAGGTTGGGAAAGACTTTTCAGAGGAGGCGATGCTGAGGCTAATTCTTAAAATTTAAGTAAGAGATAGTCAGATGGCTGGGATGTGCATGGGGACATTCCAGGTATTAGAGACAACAGGCATATATACCTAATAACTACCTAGGAAACTGCCAACAATATGATACTGTTAGACTGTAAAATTCTAGTAAGGGAAAGACACAGAATGTAGTTGGAGAGGTAGCCAAGCCAGTTCAGAGACAGGTATATGTAATTCTGTGAAGGTCCTTGAATTTCACCCTATGTTGTATGGAGTATAGTGGGAAATTGTAAAAGTACCTTGACATCCAGAAGTATGTCTTCTTATTAGCCTCACATATTAAGGCTTTCTCATTAGGAAATTCTAGGCTTCTGAATTTTAGAAGACATTCTCCTGATATTTTGAAGGCTGATGAAATAGGCAGGTAATATCTATGCAATACTGCTAAATATAATAATAGGGTCTCCTAAAGTGTTAGGACATTTTTGAGATGGCTCCCAGTGACACCAACTACTGGTGTTTTCACCTCTGTATAATTCCTCCCCCTGAGTATCAACTGAATTTAGTGGCTTGCTTCTAATAAATAGAATATTGTGAAAGTAATGGGTGACACTCCCAAGAATAGATTATAAAATACTGTGACTTCAGGCCGGGTGCGGTGGCTCACGCCTGTAATCTCAGCAATTTGGAAGGCCAAGGCGGACGAATCACAAGGTCAGGAGATTGAGACCATCCTGGCTAACATGGTGATACCCCATCTCCACTAAAAATACAAAAAATTAGTCAGGTGGGTGGCGGGTGCCTGTAGTCCCAGCTAGTTGGGAGGCTGAAGCAGGAGAATGGCATGAACCTGAGAGGCGGAGCTTGCCGTGAGCCGAGATCAGGCCATTTCATTCCAGCCTGGGTGACAGAGTGAGACTCTGTCTCAAAAAAAATAAAATAAAATAAAATAAAATAAAATACTATATCTTCTGACTTACTAACACCCTTTCTCTTACCCTTTCATTTACTATCTCTGAAACCAAATGCATGTGGTTAGCTTCCCTATGGAGAGGTCCATGTGGCAGGGAGGAGAGGGAAGCCTATGGCTAACAGACAGTGAAGAACTAAAGGCCTCAGTTGATCACTCCTATAAGTAAGCTTGG
Source organism: Macaca thibetana thibetana (assembly GCF_024542745.1). Lineage (NCBI taxonomy): Eukaryota > Metazoa > Chordata > Mammalia > Primates > Cercopithecidae > Macaca > Macaca thibetana. Next base: position 24,803,422 of record NC_065584.1, read on the forward strand.
AAGTGGTTCTACCACACAGAACATTAAGATGATGACATCACCAGCTGACATCTTGAAGCCTTTTGGAGACCTGAAGCCAGAAATCCCAGCTAAGCCACATTTGATTCCTGACAAACAAAATGTTTACTGCTTGAAGCTGCTACAGTTTGGGGCAACTTGTTATGCGGCAGTAGAGAATGCGTATACCTAACAATAACATCAACAGCAAACATCTTCCTGCCTCAGCTGACACAGTGTTCTACCATCATAGGTTTATGCTCTTAACTATATGCTCTTCATCCAAGCTCAGATTAAGGAGTGAAGGCATAAGTAGGGAAAAACAATGGGAAAAGAATCAAGAGCTCTCCAGTTCTTAACATTTTTCTGGCCACCAGGTGATTGCTTATCTGTGAAAGAGCCAAATTTCATAATTACAGAAAATAATAGGTATGGCTCTCAGCTCCCTGGCATCTGACTGATGGAGCACTGTCGCATTAAGGTCATCCTCTTTTGAAAGCATGCCACCAAAGAGTACCAACCTCTTCATGTACCTTATAGGATTAATATCACAGGCTTGTTTTATACCCAACTTGTTAAATGTAAGGCTGTGTTTGAGATCAGCAGAGGGAAAGGGACAGAAAGAAGACGGAGACAACATCTTCGTCCAAGGACTCAGCAGAAGCGATCTAAGTCCATCTTCTCTGGCACTTTTCTCCTTGTATGTACCTATCTCTTTAGCACAGAGGTCCCCAATCTCCAGTCTGCGGCTGCTTAGGAACCAGGCCACACAGCAGGAGGTAAGTGGTGGTACTGTCTGATCAGCAGTGACATTAGATTTTCATAGGAGCATGAACCCTATTGTGAACTGCACATGTGATGAATCTAGGTTGCAAGTGCTTCATGAGACTCTAATGCCTAGTGCTCTAAGGTGGAAGAGTTTCATCCCCAAACCATCACACACATACCCCCACCCGATCCACAGAAACATTGTCTTCCACAAATGAAACTGGTCCCTGGTGCCAAAAAGGTTGGGAATCACTGCTTTAGTGTTCATTCATGGATCCATTGCTTTCACTTATAAATTTGTTGAATATCTAATCATAACACTATATAATACATAAAACTATTTGCTGTATGAGGCACCATGCTAACTAATTTCTATATATTAATTCCTCTTAATTTTCGCTATGTTTTCAAGGTCCAGTTAATTTTTCTGAGATTCTGATTTACTTGGTCTTCTACAGAACACAGATGTCCATATTTCTAAAAATCTCCATAGATGATTATAATGACCATTTAATTTTGAAGATTGCCATACTACACCATAGGTTTAAGGCATTGATATGCAACATGCCTTTTTAGAAGTAAATATGATTAGTTCAGATGTTTATTTATGAACACTTACTCAGCATTTGCAAAGAGCATTGAGATGGGTGCACTGATTTAGTATTAGTGTGTTCAATCAAACAAGCAAAGGATTAGTTGCGGATCACTGTGACTAGCAGAATAAGAGAAACAGACAGAGGCCATAGGAGTTCAGAGCCAGCACATTGCATTCAACTAGCAACAACTCAGGTTTAAAAAAAAGCAAAAAGAAAACAAACAACTAAAATAATTATAGCTTATTACATTACCCCCTTGCAAAACAGTCAAATTTTTCTCCTGGAATATTATTCTTTGTTCTTAGCCATGATTCAATTCAGTGTCCTTAAGCCAATGATTCCATTTAATTTTTTTTTTTTTTTTTTTTGAATCGCAGGCTTGCTTTGTCACCAGGCTGGAGTGCAGTGGTGCAATCTCGGCTCACTGCAACCTCCACCTCACAGACTCAAGTGATTCTCCTGTCTTAGCCTCTTGACTAGCTGGGACTGCAGGCGCTCGCCACCACACCTGGATAATTTTTGTATTTTTAGTAGAGATGGGGTTTCACCATGTTGCCCAGGATGGTCTCAATCTCTTGACCTCGTCAGCCTCCCAAAGTGCTGGGATTGCAGGCATGAGCCTCCGCACCCAGTCCAATTAAATTTAATTTAATTTCACATAAGATAGATAGCAGTCCAAGCTACTGAGGTAACACTGAGGTGAATAGTACAAATTCCTGGATTTAAGCATATTAGAATCTAATAGGAAGAAGGTAAGACAAGTAGATAAACGTTCCAATATTGCAAAATATAAGAAGAGAGTTAGGACAATTTCAGAGGCATATGCCTTTATTTGAGGGAAATAATCAGGAACAATGTTTACCTTCTCAATTTGTTCCTAGAACTCTTAAATTTCACATGCATCCAGGCATATTTCTTTTTAATCTTTATCATTTTGGTTTTCCTTCCTTCCCGTTATCCCCCAAACACACAAGTTTCTTTTGAGTCAGTGCTGGATTCTGAAAAATCCCGTATAACCTTCTGACTCCCTATATAGGCAAGAGCGGAAAAAGTCAAGTGTAAAAATGCATATGTTGTTCTGTCAGCACCAAAGCAAAATGGGAGGATTATCAGGGATATTTAAATTTCTCTCTCAGATGACTGAGACAGTGCAAGCAGCTGCACTCAAATTGCATTGAAAATAGATACTTTGCGAATTCTCATCTAAATGAAAGTTTAAATTACCAAAAGCGGTCTGACCGGTTATCTTTGACTAAAGTGGTTTACAATTTGCATATAAACTTCATTTCTTTTTCTAATTATGCTGAATAAAACGCATTCATTTTCTCTATGATTATAGGCCAGCCCTGCCAAACACCTGTGACTGCCACAAATCCTAATTTGATATTTATTTACTTCAAAGCAATCTTATTATCGAAACGATTTGAAGCCTCAAAGGCCTTAATTATTGATAGTCAATTCGATAGGGTTAGCTTCCGTGTCCTTGGGTGGGTAGGAGTTTCTGATTTACTCTTTCCTTTTTAAGCACTACTTGGCTGTAAGAGGCCATATGATTCCACTATTAACTGTATTGGAAAACACATTCTTATTTAATTGAAACTAGATTTAGACAGTATCAAAGAGCCCAGATTGACAGGTGCAATCTGCAGTCATACACGTATTTATTTTAGTAACATTTATTTATACTTAGTCTTCTATGTTAGCATTGTATCTTTATATACTTTCCAACCCTTTGGAGAAAAGGAACACCTTTCTCATTTCTCTGAAATTTTAGGATCAGCCCAAGGTTTTCTGGAAAGATAAGTTGCTATAAATGACATTCCTTACGCAAAAGGGGGATACTGATGGGAAAATCACTGGATAAGGGGTCTGAAGATGGTTGGCATTGTTTTGATTCAAAATCCTTTTTCAGCATGAAATTTGCAGAAATGGAGGAGGTAAGCAGATGGATTAAATGTGAAGACCCATCTTAGCAAGATTTTATGACTCACAATCAGCGTCATGAATAGCTCATCTTTCTCCAAACAATATTTCATTGGAAATTAGTGGTCACTGAAGATGGAGTGGTCACTGGAGTTTCAAAATGTAGTCCTGGGACAATCAAGTGTCCCAAAGAATGATTTACCTTTTTTACTCTCATTATCTCAAGAGGATACAGTGGAGTATTTCAGAGGCTACATGTGATACTGCAGTAGAGTGATCTCAGAGGCCAATATGAAAATCCAGTTGTTTTCTATTAAGCCAAATTTTTGAGACTGGCGAACATATAAAAATAATGCTACCCTTTCCATGAATTAGTCTTCTGGCGAAAATTACAGATTTTTCATAAAAATATGGCATTTACTTTACCATACAACAGGTTTATTGCGGTTTTAGAAAATAAATAAATAAGTATTTTCAAAATATGTTAGGCAAATATTGATATATGTACTCCATATAAGCTGAAGCTCTTTCTGTGGTTAATACTTTGTAACAGCATAAAGAAATTCTAAGACTAAAATGTTTGAGGACCTCTGATTTATATGAATGCATACGCATTCTTCTTAACACTATCTTTTTCATCACTCATATATTCTTTGACTGCATTCTTAGTGAGTCTTTCTCTTTCCTCTGTTTTGAAAAGCTCCTGTAATAGCAATGGCGATATAGATTTTAGAAAGCACACAGTTTGGTGTTAGCAGTCTACTTGCAAAAAGATAATTATAATATAATTGATATGCTCAGTTGCTGTGGTAACAAACATGATTAATGTGACAAACTGCTTGGGAGAGTCAGACAGGACTGGGTGGATGATGTTTGACTAATCAGATTTAACCAGCTTTAAACCTCTGTTCTTGCCTTTCTTTCTACCATTCTCTCCTCCCCACATTCCATGGACCAATACTCCTAGTGTTGGGTCCTCTTAAAAACACTATTGATACTTCATGTGTGGCTCCATCCAACAGCCTTGGGAAAGTACTTGGAGCATTTCTTCCCCAAAAGCAAACTTTTAATGAAGCAAAACATGGGCAGGGATGTAGTGGGGTAGGTTAGGGTGCGGGCTGACAATACTGTTGTAGATGAAGAAACATCATCTTCATGGCTACTAGATCAATTTAAATGGCCCCGTGATTAAATCACATTAGAAAAGGAAGGGAAAGGGGAAAAGATGACAGTGCTCACATGGTTTGCAAATCAGGTTGTCAGGCTCATGGGCTGTAGGTTCTATGTACAGCTATCGCCAGATCAATGGAACGCTTTCTTTACGCTCACTCTGAGCTATCAGTTGTCAGGGCTGATCTCTTGTTGTGTTCTTCAGAACAGAGGCAACATGAACACAACGTGACACTCAATTAGCCACATGTGTCAATCAGGAGAAATCCAATGGATTCCACTTTGTCAGCAGCTTGGCTCACTGTATGTTGGTGGGAGACAAAGCCTTTTCATTACCAGCACTTCCTGGAGGCCTCTAGTTTCCAGGCATCACCGAAATCAATTCTGTAGACCTCGACTCATGTTTCAGGACGAAAATCTAAAAAGTGAACCACAGGATTGCATTTATCTTCTCTGCTTGTTACATGGCTCAGGACACAATTTAGTCCAGGGAGAGGTTCACAAAATAACTTCCTTCTTCCTTTCTCTTCTCCTTAAACTCAGATTCCTCGCTTATTTAACTGCTTGTGATAATATCACTGATGAGACTGACGGTGTTTTTTTTTGTGGGCATAGCTATGCCTTCAGTCTGCGCTTCTGGCTCCTGACTGGAACTTTGCTGAGTTAGGTAAACTTGGTTGGGTCAACAGAGATATTTTTAAACTTTTCTTTGTCTTTAAACCCTAAGTTCCAAGGAGCTGTAAGGAAACCCCAGCTACCATCCCTAGTCTATGCATTTGTTTAAAAAAAGTATTTTGTTAAATGAGTAAATGAATCTTGTCATACGTTTTACAAAAACACAAGTAAGAAAGATAAAACCTTTATTTTCCAAGAGCAGGATTTTTATTACATTCATAAAAAAATCACTGGGTATTCTAACAACACAGATTATTTAATGCTTTTCTTCTATTTATCTTTCTATATAGGGATATATAAACACACACACCCATATAGATCCCTACATAAAAATAAATATATATTCATTTTTATTTATATTAATTTAATATAAATAAAATATAGTGAATATACATATTCATAATATATTATATTAATATAAATACTATATATAATACATGAATATATATTCATTCTTGAATATATAAATTCGAAATCAAAATCATAAAATTAGAGGCAGTTTAGAAAATGAATATATATGTGTGTATATATATTCAACATATATATTTTATTTTTCTATATTATATATAATTTACATTATATATTCATTTTATATATACATATATACATATATTCATTTATATATACAAATATATACATGTATATTCATATATAATTCATATATATTCATTATATAATTCATATATAATATATAAATGAATATATATTCATTTAAAATATATAAATATATTTATAATATATATATATTATAATATATAATCATTTATATATTCAAAAAATATATATTGATATATATGTGTGTTTATATAATAGATAATAGATAAATGAAAATATATTATATGTATATATAAATGTATATATAAAAGGTGAATTATATATGTATATAAAATGTATATGTGTGTATATAATGAATATACATGTACATATTATGTGTATATATAAATGAATATATGTATATATAAAAATGAATATATAATATACAATTATATATAATATAGAAAAATAAATATATATGTTGAATATATATACATACACATATGTATTCATTTTTCTAAACTGCCTCTAATTTTATAATTAACTTCCTGAATGTACATCTGAAGGAAATGGTCTGCCTTTACATTTATACAATGAAATTGTAATTCAAAATTGTAAGAATTAACATGCAGTGAGAAAAGGTTATATAGTTTATAATGATAAAGCAAAGCGCTTCTCTAGGTAAAGTTAGTTAAGAAAACTGAACACACCACAGCATCTTGCAGTGAGGAAGTGCTTCCAAGTGAGGTCTACTCCAGCCTCTGAAACCATGCGGAAGGCTTTCTGCATTGAGAAAACCAAGCACCATGGAGATCAGATTGCTCAAGTCTGAATGCCAGCTCTGACGCCTACTAACTAGGTGTATTGACTTGGACATGTTACTTAGACTCTTAACTATCCCAATTTTATCATTGTAAAAGGTGGATAATAATATTGACTACCTTATAGTGTCCTTGTGATTATTGTGATTTTTATGCATTTAACACACTTAGAACAATGGAAGAACCATTGTTAAGTCATATAAAAGCTTTTGTTTGTATTACTTTATTGCTTGTGAAATAACACTGTCATCCAAGTACTGCTGGTCTCAGGTAGCCTATTCATTCCAATTTTATTGCTTAACATTTTTCAGAATATCGTCTCTTTATTATGGGTTAAAGCATTTCTCTTTTCAAACTCCATCCATTGATCTCAGCTCTGCTTTATTTCCAGAGTACCCAGGACAAATATAGTTTTTTTTTTTTTTTTTTTACATGAGAGGCTTTCAGCCACTTTACTTTAATGATCAGGTCACCACTTCAACTTCACTTGTGTGAATGAATTACAAGCACATTGACTTTGAGTCAGGATCTGGAAACAGACTGCCCAAGTTCATATTATTCAGTCACCTTTATGTATGCAACTCTAGATGATGAAACTGAGGCATAGACAAGCTTAAATTTAAAAAAGTATTTAAGCTTGTCTATGCCTCAGTTTCATCATCTATGAAATGGAATAGTAATACTACCCACCTCATAGTGTTTATCTTGAAAGTATGTAAATTTGTAAGCAATGCATACAACCATCCCTCGAGGTGACACATAACTCCCCACCTCTGAAGTACGGGTTGAGCCTAGTGACTTTCTCCCAGAGAATACAGTAAAGAAAGAAAATTATCTAACTTTACAGTGGAGAAAAATCTAACAAATGCTACCTCAGCCGTGTGATCAGAGTTAACAGTGACAAGCAATGTTGACATTATGTGTACCCTTGATATGATGCGGTGAGAATAGCGTCACTAATTTACCTTTGTAGACTAATCCCTAAAAACTCATAATCCCGGTCTAATTGCACACAAAAACATCAGACAAATCCTGATCGAGGGACACTTTACAGCACAACCTGATCAGTACTCTTTAAAGATACCAAAGTCATCAAAATCAAGTCAAGTCCGAGAAACTGTCACAGAGAAGCCCGAGACACGATGTGTAAATGTAATATAGTATCCTGGATAGGATCCTGGGACAAAAACAAAAAAAGAATATTAGATAAATGCTTAAGAAATACAAAGATATGTAGACTTTAGTTAATAATAATGTTTCAATATTGATTCATTCATTAGTTGTGACAACTGTATCTTATCAATATATGACTTTTAAAATAAGAGAAAGTAGGTGCAGGGTATAAGGAAATTCTTCGTACTATCTTTGCAACTTTCATGTAAATCTAAAACTATTCTAAAATAAAAAGTTAGGAAAAATGAATAAAACAGTGCCTGAACATACTAAAAACTCAGTATATGTTGACTAGTATTATTACATTTGTGTAAGGCCTGTTCTTATATGACTTGAATTCCAATTTAGTTATAGCTAGACTTAAGAAGCGTGTGTATGTGGGCAGGAAGACAGAGAGGTATAGGTGCTGCGAGGGTTATGCACATAACATTGCCAAGGATTCCAGGTCTTTGCAGTGATATGGATTCAAAAGATAATTTGCAATTGGGTTCTGGACTTCCCCGTGAAGTGTCACTATCTAATAAGCCTGTTTCTAGGAGGTCACCTGATTATCCCCCAAATCAATTCAAATCTGAAACTATAAATTAAAAAGAGAGTGATGGAATTTTTTATTAATGAAGTAGTGTGAATTTCGGCTCAGTGCTATGTCTAAAATGAAGGAGAGGAATTGACCCTAGAGGTACAGTTTAAAATGATTGGCATTTGCCTGGCCATAGGCAGCCTGCCTTTGAATACCTGAATGCACTTAATAAATGCCATGATTATTCCCAATTAGCTTTACAAAATAGAGGTCTCCAGGGCTCTCCTGCAAAAGCAGACTGCAGAAACAAGACACACATGCCAGTTGATGCTATTGCCTTTACATCTTCTGAAACTCTCTGATAAAATTGTTGTACCTCTTAGGATCTGACAAGACAGATAGATGCAGGCCTTCATAATCCATGAGATGAACAAAATTCCCATGTACTTTTCTCTGCCATGTGTGTACTGATCCTTCACATGACGGGGAGTCTATCCTTGTACTTTCACTTGGAACTATGTCATAGCCAGCAAACCAAGGCAAACGTTATAGAGGCTGAATTATTTCTTGAAATCTGGAAATTTGGTGACTTCTGTCTAGTTCTTCTTAGCACTCATAGTTTTTGTTTGACATTTTATTTTCTGCAAATTTGGTAATATTTACCACATCATAAACAAATAGAACAATGTTTGTATTTTTAACAATTTACACATAGATGCTGAGAGTATATTTTTGATATGAGAAGGTGAGGATATATAATTCTCCATCACCCCTACTCTACAATGATGCTGGCAATTTCTGATTGTTCACTTAAAGGTATATTCTAGAATTTCAAATCAGGTGTGTAAATCAGAACATAACATTCCTAAGGTGATGGCCCAGATTATAGAGTAGGCAATTATCTTAATTCTCCACTTACATTAGTGTACCATCAGTTATACACTTCTTTCAATAAGCAGTATCCAATTTCTGACTCACAAACTTTACATTAGCCATTGACAAGCCCAGTCAAACCTGTTCATGTAAGCAATGGATGACAAACCAAACCAAACAAAACAACAACAACAAAAACAACAGCAACAACAACAACAACAACAAAAACACCTGACAATTTCCAAGGAAAATTCTATGGCAATTGGCATAGAAGTACTTAGTGTTGCAAATAATACTATTTTTTTTTCTAAAGAGAATTTAAGGTTATGATGGCACCTATAAAAAAGTAAAATGGTAATTAATTTCGTGATGAGGAAGTGTATATTTCCATTAACCTTCTGGATAAGTGATTAAAAACATGAAGTGTTACATAGGCACTTTCAGAGCATGTTATGTGCTCCTGACCCATGATGCTAATTGTTATTTTTTTACTTTCATGCTGTAATAAATGAACAGTAGTATAGTCTTCACTTAAGTAAAAAGCCTCTTGATATGCTGTTAATCTCTCTGTATTCTTCATAGTACCTTTTATATATTCATTCTACACAAATTGTCTGTGTTGGAACTACAAAAGTGGCCATATATTTTTAAAGGGGTTACATTTTGAATACATTAGTGAATTGCGAAATTACTTTGTTGAGTGTTGAAAGGTCTCTGCAGTAGAGGGCATCCAATCTGTGACTGAAAGAATGGGAAGGTGTTAGCCAGACTGTGAAAGTGGGAAGAGAAGACAGCATTTCAAAGAGAGGTAGCAATATCTGTTCATTGCCTTTGTGGAGAAAACAGTCAATATGTGTTTGCTGAATGAAATTTTGAACTAATAGCAAGAACAGTATCGTTTCTGTCTTTCTGTTTGAAGACTGAAGTGCAAAAAAGAGTTTTAAAAGGCTAGGTTGATGATGCTGAATGGCATGTCATGGTATTGTAGAAGAACATCAACTCTACATAAAAAACTGTCCACTGAAAGCACAAGGCTATCTTTAAAAAGAATCATGACTGTTCTCACCCAAATATAACACTTTTATTGGCTCCAGGAGGAACCTTTTGCTCAAAAACATTTCCTCCGAAATTCCAACATTAGAGATTTATGCATGTGTCTTAAGAAGCTCAATTTTTTAAATGTCAGTACTACTCGAGGTTAAGCTGGGCTATAATTCATCCCTGGCTTGGTGTGGAACCCTGTCACCCAGACGCTTTCTTTCTCTTTACAGCTTAATGTTACTAATTAGGACTGGAAAATGGGAACTTCCATGGGAGGATAAATGGAAAGGTCACCCTTCCTCTTTGTATTAGCAGAGAGAGGATCTGTGGAAAGAGTAGAGAGCTCCAAGGGGCTGTAGAGGACACTTGGTGCAGAGCGGTAGCTGTGTAGCATCACACTCATTAACGTGGCCTTTTCAACAGATCTCTCAGTAAAGTATCACTAATTTGGTTTTGTTTTATTTTACTTTCAAATACTATTATGCTTCCAATGTTTTTAGATAAATGACTTTCTTTTAATTGGAAAATCAATATTGTGTTTACTTTGCTGTTTATCTTTTGTTCAATAACAGTGACCTATTTAGGCTACTGATATTTGAATTAGTAGTAGCTGGTGTCTTTATAAAATATTGGTAGCATATTATGTGGTGCAGACAGGAGAGCAAGAAATAAACACACTTTACTTGTTTTCCTGCTCACTTATAGGAGTTATCAGTAACTTCTTATTTCATAACCAGGAAAGTGTAAGAACAGAAAGCCAAGAGAGTGAAAATGTGATAAATTCATTAATAACCTTAACGAAAGGAAGAATGATTTTAGATTCGGATAAACCTGAGTTTAAATCTAAAATATTGAAAGTAGTATTAATTAAACTCTCTGAATTTCATTCGTACCAGTAGTTAAACTTGAATACTATCTATTTTATAAGGCTTTTCAGAGGAATAAAGTGTCTGTCACAATGGCCTGTAAACATCAGGTGATCAACTAATTATAACCAATATAGTAATTATAATGCAATAGTGATGTAATTCAAGCTACTATTCAACATAGGAACAATTAGAAGAGGGGAAGGTTGGACAATGGATCTGTGAAAAAGGTGATATGTAATTACCAGGAACTCTTATATAAAGTTTTTTTTATAATGGGTCAGGAATGATTTTTCTATATATGAAATTTTTCTATATATCTTCATTTAGTTTTCCCAATAATCCAATGAAGTAAGTGGACTATAATCACTTACATTTTACAAATGAAGAAACTAAGCCTTAGATAAGTTAATTTTATCAAGATTAAGGAAACAAAGAAACAATAAAAATTAAGTGGCAGAGTCAGTATTTGGACCAGAACAATTTGGCTCAATACAGAGCTCTTAAGCATTGCAAAATAATGCTTGTGTAGTCTTTTAAATTCCTTGATCATGCTGGAAAATTATCTTTGTACTGCATTATATTAACATTAAAAAATATTGGTATCATGCTGGCCTGTAATCCCAGGTACTCGGGAGACTGAGGCAGGAGAATCGCTTGAAGCCAGGAGGTGGAGGTTTCAGTGAGCTGAGATCACACCACTAAACTCCAGCCTCAGTAACAGAGTGAGACTCCATCTCAATAAATACTAATCATCATCATCATCATCATCATCTTGTGGAAGGCATCAAAAGTTAATATGTGAAGATACTTGGAATTAAGGCATATTTTAATTCAAAGTAAGCATGATTCAAAACATATTCAAAACTGATGACTGATAACCTAATATACGTTGCAAACATATTGAAGAGGACTTTAATATATACTATATCTTATGCATGCAACCTTCTCTGTGATAATTATTATTTCAGCATATATAATAAGCACAATGAATTGTCTTTGCAGGCAGATGAGAAACGTGACATCTGAATGAATACTTTCCGCTTCAAAATAGTCACTTTTAAAAGTCAGATGTTTATTTCTTTCATGATGCTTACTGTCTTCATCTTTTCAGGCTGCTATAAAAAATACCGTCAGTTACATGTCTTATAAACATAGGAATTTATTTCTCACAATTCTGGAGACGACAAAGTCTAAGACCAAGGCATCAACAGATTCAGTGCCTGAGGAAGGCCTGCCTTCTCATAGATGAAACCGTCTCATGGTGCTCACATGGAGGAGAAAGGGACAAATGAGCTCCCTTGAACCTATTTTAGGAGGTCACTTATATCATTGATGAGAGTTCCACCTTCATGACCTAATTACCACCAAGAAGCCCTACCTCTTAATACCATCACCATGGGATTTAGGATTTCAATATATGAATTTGGGGGGGACACAAATGTTCAGACCATAGTACTAACTTTGTTATTTTTCATTTTATTTTTTAAGAGGCTTACAAATCTGAAATATATTTAATTATTAATCTGTGTTTTCAATGGTAGAAAAGTTATCTTCATGTATTGTTATATATCTAATTATATAGATCCATATATTTCTATCTGTATATCTAGAAATCTAAATATCTCTATGTCCCCCTCGACCTCTCCTTTTCTATCTTACAGTGTTTAGGGCTTTTAAATGTTTCTGACAAAACATTTTCTGTCAGAAAATGAATTGGGAGAGAGAGATCAACAAAATTTTCTGTAGTCCTTATTAATAGTAAGTAGAAATTCATGGTTTTAATTATTCAAAAGCACTTCACTGTGATTTAATTTGATTGTGACTGAATATGCTGCTCTATTCGTATTAGATTCTTTACTATTTTATTTACATGCTCATGTAATCATTTTTTTTAAATGAGTAGTTTTATTTCTTCTTTTCCAAACTTGATGCCACTTATTTGCTTTCTCTCTCTCTCTCTCTCTCTGTCTCTCTCTCTCTCTCTCTGTCTCTGTCTCTCTCTTTGTGTCTCTGTCTCTCTCTCTCTGTCTCTCTCTGTCTCTCTCTCTCTCTCTGTCAGACGGAGCCTTGCTCTGTTGCCCAGGCTGAAGTGCAGTGGCGTGATCTTGGCTCACTGCAGCCTCCACCTCCTGGGTTCAAGCAATTCTCCTGCCTCAGCCTCCTGAGTAGCTAGAACTACAGGCGAGCACCACCAAGCCCCGCTTTTTTTTTTTTTTTTTTTTTTTTCTGATTTTTAGTACAGATGAGGTTTCACCAAGTTGACCAGGCTGATTTCAAACTCCTGACCTCAAGTGATCCGCCCACCTCGGCATCCCAAAATGCTGGGATCACAGGCGTGAGCCACCGCGCCCCATCACCTTTTTCTCTTCTCCTCCTCCTCTTTCACCTCCTTCTCTCTTCCACCTCTATTTTCTCCTGCATCTCTGAACTCTTATTTCTGTTTCCTTTGCCCAGCAAGACCAGTGCTCTCTTTTCGGGTCCCATTGCCTGTTTTTATAAAATGCCTCCAGACAGAATCCCAGTATGAATAAGGAGCTCATCTTGCATATCTTCCCTCTTTTAGGGACATTTGCCCAGCACAGTCTGTTACCCTGTGCCTGAAAATAATTGCTGCATATGTTGTGTCCGGATCTACAGCAGTTCACAGTGGGAGACTAGCTTTGCTAACCCTGACTGAATCTTGGCCAAACCAATAACCTCTTACCATAAACGTTTAAGAGCTGACATAAAAATCCCTCCACTCCAAAAAAGAAAGTTGATTTTAAAAGCATTCTTTTTTAAAAAAAAATTAAATCCTTTGATTATATCTTAATTCATTTTCATTGAATTTACATGTTAGAGATATTTCTTTTGGTTTGCATGTGCTTGTAATTTTATGCACAGCCACATGCCATATCTTTGTAAAACCCTGGGGTTTTTGTTTTTCCCCCTATGGATTTTATACAGGAAGTTTGTGGTAGGTCTATTTTTATTGATCTTAGTCTCAATACACCATAAGGATAAAAAGTAATGTATTTTAATCAGTAAAGACAGTTTTTGTACTTTTATTGGCTACCCAAGAATTCCACTGTACTACTATGACATATAACATCATCTAGAAAGGATGAATATTTATTTTCATTTCATGTTTATTTTTACTGAAAATTGACATTAATATTACTCTCCAAACATTTATTTTTAGACAGTGTATATTGCTCAAGTGCCAAAACATACATGTAAAAATTAGGGTTACTAAGACTTGTTTTCTATTCTATGTATTATATACTACCTGTTAAGGTAGAAATGCACACTGGATGAGTTAAAACAAAAGAGCATACCTAGGTCATATTTGATGAGTAAAAAAGTTCCATTAGGACTGCTTATATTTAAGTTTCTGTTTTCTTATCCCCACTTTTGTTTTAGATGATAATTCATTGAATAATTGAATCAGTAATAACTTTTTAGCATAAATTATTCTGGATCTGTAATTCTAGCTGTATTGATGTACATAACCTAAAGGTATATTATTACCATAAAATTAATTTGAAATATGACAGCCTATCAAAATACCAAGAAAAATATAAAGAACATCACTAATATAAGCATAATACATTTATACCCTATGGATTTTGTAACATTTGCTGTTCCAGAAGATACTTCAGTCAAAATGCCAGACTAATTTGTAAGCATACCCTTCCAAAAACAGATGCTAAAATAAAGCATTTAGGACATTAAAATTAAATATTTCATGCTCAGACATATAATTAGGCACTTGTGTGTCAATATTTATGTCATTTGGATAGTTAAATGTATGTTTTTCCATATGGTCAATGAAGAAAAAAATAAAATGCATCAATTTTTCCCTTCGAAGGTTTACAATAAGGCAGGTTGCTGTTTAAATAAAACATGATGAACTCAGTCTTTTTTTCTTTAAAAAAGGTATTTTTAGTTTGATTCTAATTAAAATATCACACATGTGCATTGTATATAATATGGAAAAGACAAAAAGTGAAAGAGAATTATTACTCATACTTCTTATACTATCTCATGCTTTCCCTTTTGTTGTTTTGATATTGTGATTAAAACTACACCAGTAGCCAGGTGCAGTGGCTTACACCTGTAATCATGGCACTTTGACAGGCCGAGGCAGGTGGATCACCTGAGGTCGGGAGTTCAAGACCAGCCTGACCAACATGGATAAACCCCATCTCTACTAAAAATACAAAATTAGCCGGGCGTGGTAGTGCATGCCCTGTCAGTGAAAATACTGGATTGAAATAGATTTGGCCACAGGTGAGGTCTTCCCAGGTAGTACTAAAGCTATTAAAGAATGAGTCATTAAAGATACTTAAAACATTGAAGCACCTGATCCCAGCAAGTAGCTTGCTCCTAAGAGAAATGAAGAAGTCGCTGAGCCAAACTTTATTTTTCCAAATTTACTCTTCCAAATTTATCAGTCAGATAAGTCACAACACCTCCCTTGGGCCAGAATAAATAATGGGACCAAGAGAGGACAGGGATGTCACATTGTTGAGCTTCTGTCATAGGGATGGAACTAATAAGAGTGGAGAAGACACATCTCCCACAATACTCTCTATATACATTATAAATTATATCCCACATCTTTTCTTTGTTTTCAGAGATAGGGTTGTGCTCTGTCACCAAGCTGGAGTGCAGTGAAGTGATAATATCTCACTATAGCCTTTGACTCCTGGGTTCAAGTGATCCTTCTGCCTCAGGCTCCTGAGTAGCTGAAACTACAGGTGTGGGCTAGTGTATCCAGCTAATTTTTTTTTTTTAATTTTTATTTTTATTTCTTTGTAGAGACAGAAACTTACTATATTGCCCAGGCTAATACTTCATATATTTTAGTACACATTCTGTATGTTCATAGATTGCCGTGCTTTAAAAAAAAAAAAAAAAAAATTGAAGAGACCTTGATAAGAAAGTATGGAATAGTTAGGGATGCAATAGAGAACTAGCACGGCAGCGGTGTCTATGTATAAGAGAGTCTTTTAGTCATTCTATCATAATGAAAGTTAGGCATCGTGAAAAGACAGACCCAAATTTAAACATAAATGACTGGATGTCTAGGCATGAACAAGTTACCCAAACTTTTTTTTTTTTTTTTGAGATGGAATTTTGCTCTTGTTGCCCAGGCTGGAATGCAATGGCAAGATCTCTGCTCACTGCAACCTCCACCTCCCAAGTAGCTGGGATCGCTCCCTCAAGCGATTCTCCTGCCTCAGCCTCCCAAGTAGCTGGGATTACAGGAGTCTGCCACCATGCCCGCCTAATTTTTGTATTTAGTAGAGACGGCGTTTCACCATGTTAGTCAGGTTGGTCTTCAACTCCTGATTTCGGGTGATCCGCCCGCCTCGGCCTCCCAGGGTGCTGAGTTGCCCAAACTTTGTGAATGTCTACTTCAGTGATGAAACAAGGATTATAATACCAACTCATTTAATTGAAATGAGGATAAAAATCACATATATAAAGCACATGTACCATAATAGATCCTTAGTAAATAATAACTATTTTTAGTTATTATTTCAAACAAATTCTGTGTTTTTAATTCAGTTCATATTATGTACTCCATGAGGCATTATATGGAAATTTTAAAATACTTAGCAAAATATTCATATGATAAATACTGGTAGTAAATTAAATAAACTGTAGTCTAAGTACATAAACATTATGGTACAAAATATTTAAATTATCAATCCAATAAATAAAAATATTTATACTCTTCATTTAATTTTTTAAAACAAAGTAGGGGCCGGGCACGGTAGCTCATGCCTGTAATTGCAGCACTTTGGGAAGTCGAGGCAGGCAGATCACCTGCAGTCAGGAGTTCGAGACCAGCCTGAACAACATGGTGAAACCCCGTCTCTACTAAAAATACAAAAAGGCATGGTGGTGGGCACCTTTAGTCCCAGCTACTCAGGAGGCTGAGGCAGGAGAATGGTGTGAACCCAGCAGATGGAGCTTGCAGTGAGCTGAGATCAAGCCACTGCACTATAGCCTGGGCAACAGAACGAGACTCCATCTAAAAAAAAAAAAAAAAAAAAAAAAAAAAAGGCGTGGTGGTGGGTGCCTGTAATCCCAGCTACTCGGGAGGCTGAGGTAGGAGAATCACTTCAACCCGGGAGGCAAAGTTTGCAGTGAGCCGAGAGTGCACCACTGCACTCCAGCCTGGGCGACAGAGCAAGACTCCATCTCAAAAACAAAACAAAACAAAGTAGGCTATTTTATTTACCTGAATAAATTTCACTGATTGTCTAGATGTTTTAATAGAATCACTTCTGTGGTGGTAAAGCCAAAAATCTTTTAAAGCATTTGACCAATATCCATATTTAATATATAGCCTCAGGCTTAGCTCTGGGGAAAGTGTTGTAAGTTTCATCTTTAACTTATTAAATGATTCTTGATCTAATATTTCTCAATCACAAAAATGTAATTTCCCCCATAGTTTGGACTGTTGGATATACGTGTTAATGAAAACATGCAAGTAGCAGGCATGTAAGAAAATATATTCAAAGATAGTTAATTATGGCAGCATTTCATGTTTGTTCAATATTTTGAAGTATGTTTTGAACCATACACGTTGACGTAAATATGACTCATTATGGAATGTATGGGAAATTGAAATAATGTATGTTTATTGAATATTTTCTTGGACACCCAGAGAAATGTTGATAGATCACATTATCTCTTTAGTGTATTCAACACGTTAAACAATAATTCTTTGATTTTCATTTGTTTACTCATTCATTCATTGAGTCATTCATTATAAAAATACGTATTCAGCACCTATAGTGTGAGGTCATCGAGTACTAACTATTTTGTAGGTACTGAGAATGCAGAAATAAATATCTTACTCTCCTTGATTACAAAGAAACTCAATCTCAGGTTTTCTTTTTTTTTTTTTAAACAAGAAAATTTCCCTTTTATTGGAGAGAGAGGAACTCATCTATTTATTTTATTTCTGAATTAAACTTTATCTCATTTAATATTTTCTGGCACATTTCCTCTTCAGATGATGCGTTTACTTTAAGCCACACAAGCCTGTATTTGCATCTTTGACAGCAAAGGAGAGACTGACTAATGGAATTGATGCTTGGTTTGAATAATGTAGGATGTTGTGACAGTGACAATAGCAAGGAATCTTAAATAATAGGCCCTACCTGATGCAATTTAAAAATATGCACACTCTTGTCTTAGCCACTAATATGTTAGATTTCATTTCTGCTTCCACGAAGCAGCTGAGCGTAATCCATCTTGATGACAGTTGACAAGAGAAACTAATTTCTCTTAAAAGCATTTCCCAATTACCTTTTTTTCTCTTGAAAAACACGAAACATTTTGAAACAAATTTTGCTATGTCGTTTCTATATGTACAAGGAGGATATTGAGGGATATGTGAGAACATACATGTTAGTTTCCTCCTTGGATTCCAAAATTAACTTTTTATAGTAAATGGTCTGGGAACACTTGATTGTAACAAACGTTTAGGTAGATGTGATATACATGTCTAATGAATATAATTTAGAGGAAATAGATTCATACATCAACTTCTTTTGTACTTTAAACAAATACAAGAAGAAAAGAAAGACGGAAGGAAGGGAGGAAGGCAGGGAGGAAGGAAAGAAGGAAGGGAAAACTTTTTTTTCCATCATCTAAGCAAAACTGAACAAAATGGGAGAATCTTCATTACTCGTATGTTCATTTGCAAAACTATTCAAAATCTTTAAACAAAAACAGCTAAGTTTAACAGCATGCACTACTGAAAAGATCTGAAATATTGTTATCTGTACTCTTTTACTTAAATAATGGCCATGTAATGAAAGTTCTCCATGATGATAAAATGTGTTTCATTTAGCGTCATTGAAAGAAATTTAAATAGTGAGAGAACGAGTATCTCTAGAATATCAGAAGGATTAAATATTACTTAACAGACTGCATCTATCATTTTAGTACCATTTCATTTTGTATATTCATCCTAATTTATATCAATCTTTCCTCAACAAAATTGTAATTAATTTTGTAATATGACTAGATAAGTTGTATGAACTTTTTCTTCATTCATAGTGATTTAGTATTAGGGACAAGATCAATAGTGTTTTAATGGATGAAGGAGTAAAATAAAAGACATTAAAGGGAAATGACTTGTTTTGGTAATGAGACATTATATTATTTTTATGAAGATTAAGAGAGTTGGAGTCCATGTAGGGAAAAAACATGGCCAGAACATTTAATAGGCTTGACGATCACAAAAAAAGAAGAATGTAAGAATGTTTGCAACTGAAATAACATGTAAGAATGAGAAGTTTGTAATATAATTCTAAAACTATAAAGAGCATGTACGGTTGTTGAATAAGAATACACAGTAGGAAAGTACCAAAATAGTTCAGATATATTTCAAAGGAGATGCTAAAAAAAATTGAAAATATTTATAATGATTATTGAAATGCCAGCTAACCTTTGATACCCTCACTGGTAACAAGGATACAGTGGGTGATAGGACTTAAAGCTTGAGAAAGGATTTCAAAAGATTTATTTTGACTGAACAGTTCTATAAATCCCTTTTCCTGCCCTGCTCTGCCAAGGGGAAGGGCAGAGTTACTAACTTCATATGCCAAAAGTAATTCCAAAATTTTCTGGGCTTCCAGGAAATTATTTAAAGACTATGTTCAGAGATTTGTTAGTGCAGCGAACAATAAAAGGTCAGAAGGAGGTACACCACCAGTTTTAGATTCCCAGAATTTGCAATTGGATCCTATCACTGATACAAGTACAGGACTTTTCCCATAGCATTAAAACATATTTCTTTTTCAAAAGGCACAATTACTGCAAACCGCTGTGAATCTTCTGCCAATATATTTTAGCTCAATATATTAGGTATCTAGAAACTATTCTGTTCTAAATTTATTATGGAACAAGACCTTCTGGTAAAGGTGAAATAAACATGTAGATTTCCAAATATCTCCATGAACTTTTCAGATAAAGCAACAAAATAAATTATATATTATTTGTCAGCCCTTAGAAGATGGAGTTTCTGTTAAATTTAATTACTCCAGCCTAGCTTTAAATCATGAAAGACTTTCGATGAAGGTGGCTCCCACTAAATGGAACAAATTTCCCTAAGTGCTTGCTGGGTAAAAGAATGTTGACCAGGTGAGTGTGGCTAGAAACTGAAAGCTTTGAAATAAAGTGGCTGCATGTGGAAGATTTGCTTATTTATTGATTTAATTCCTGAGGTTGGTGATTTAATTCCATGGGTTTTCTTCCTACTTTATATTCTGAATTAAAACAGAGATTTATTATTTCCTCCTAATTCAAAACCAAAGCAGGCAAAACCAATCAGGATGACTTTGATTTACCCCTAATTTTTCAGGAAACTGAAACTGAAGGCTCTACTCAGCTGCTGTTTAGTCAGCGTTGCACATACAACTCCATCAAAGGACATAAACCAATCAACCCACGAGTTAATACATATCCACTACCTAATACACCTAATAAAACTGGGTAAGCAATTGATAATAGTGAAAAGGCCTCAACAAACATATGAAAAGGGACAAGTGACTGAAGAGAGAAATTTACTAATGGGAAGTTTTGTTGTTATTGTTGCTGTTTACCTTAATTTTGCCAATTTGGTTCCTGTGTTGTATACTGAATTTTTTTCTGCAGAAATGCATGGTCTCCTTACCAAGGCTAATTTGTCCTATTTCCCTGTATAAATCAATTCTGTTATTTTCTGCCAGTCCCTACAATGTTGCGAATATTAGCTTTTTTGACCTTAGCTCTTATACTTGGTGTTTGAAGCACATCTGAGTGGGGCTTTCTTTATTAAATGGCATACAAAAAGGAGAGGCTTACGTATAAAGACAAGGCATAGCATCAAGAGTTTCTGGCTGCAGAGAAGGTGGCAAAGTCCTCATTGGGTGGCCAACCAGCCCGTAAGAAAGCAAAGGTGAAAATAAGATCTCATTCAAGGAGGCCGTAGAGGCAGGATGGTACTTTAGTCAACCTGAAAATGTTGGTGTTTCAATGTTTAAGAAATTGAATCAAATATAACCGTTAACGTGAGACAAACAACGAAAGCAAGGACTTGGCGATGAACTGGTGCCTGGGCCGAGCAATGTGGTCACGGAAGAGTCATGCCAACTTGCTCTTGAATGTATTAGCCAGAATTTGAAACAGTTCAGGATCCGAAAGCACAATAGTGTATTTCAGAAAGCTTTACAAACCGAAACAGAGCAGCAGCAGGAACATAGAGTGACTACAATTTTTAACAGTTTTTTTAGATCCTTTAATTCAGAGGTCCTCAACTAAGATGATTTTACCTCCCAGGGGATATTTGGAAATCATCTAGTGGGGAAAGAGCAGGGTTAATGTACTGCAATGCACAGGACTGCTCCCAAACCAAGAATCACCTGACTCAAAAATGTCAGTAAGGCCGGGCATGGTGGCTCACGCATGTAATCCCACCACTTTGGGAGGCCAAGGAGGGCAGATCACTCGAGGTCAGGAATTTGAGAGCAGCCTGGCCAACATGGTATCACCCTATCTCTACTAAAAATACAAAAACTAGCCAGGCAAGGTGCCGCGTGCATGTAGTCCCAGCTACTTGAGAAGCTGAGGCAAGAGAATCACTTAAATCAGAAAGTAGAGGTTGAAGCAGTGAGCTAAGATCACACCACTGCCCTCCAGCCTGGGCAACAGAAGGAGACTCCGTCTCAAAAAATAAAAATAAAAATAATAATAATAATAAATAAATAAATGAAAAAAAGTCAGTAGTACAGATATTGGCAGATATTGAGAAACGCTGCATTTTGCCTCTTCTTGGATAATTATTAAAATGCTCTAATTTCATTGCGTTTGTACAGTTGTATTCTCATTTTTCCCTTTCTTTGGTTATACACTATCTTTTCCCCTGAAAAATAAGAAAAACCCGAAAGGATACAGAAAAAGTTAAATAGCATAGAGGACATTAGAAAGTAAAAGAGTTCATGTTTTTCTTCATTTTTCTTCATTTTACTGTATCCCCAAACCTAATTTAATTTAAAAGAAAGGTAGTACAAAGGATGTTAAAATCCACAAAAAATTAGTTTGAAAATATTCTCTCTCAGCATTTTTGGGAGGGTTTTCAATATCATATGCAATGTTCCAGCAAACTTTGCACCTGACCCAGAGTAGGCCCTGAGAACTGCAAAAATTCTCAACATACAACTCTTTCCAAACTCCTGCACTAAGAGGCTTCACCAAATGCTAGCATGGCTTCTAGAAGCTTAAGGTGGTGCCCCTGTTATGACTCCAATTCTCCCTAAAAGGTCTGTCCGAGAAATTCAATGCTGCTAGGAACGTTTACCATTTGTTCCAGCCAAAACCTGGTGAGGCTGATAACTCTCTAGACCTCCTCTTAGAGCAGTTACTTTAGAAAGTTTCCAATTATAAATCCTTTCTCTGCGCCTTTGAGATGGAAATCTACCACCCAGAACTGTCTCCTCAAGGACTTGGAAATAGTTCTTTGAAATGCAAAGATTCAAGAAAATAACTCTCACTCTGACTCCTTGTGGGAGGCTAAGGGGCTAACTTCAGTGGGCAGGCAATGGGCTCCTTGCTCCAACTTGCAAAACTACCGCCTGTCATAAAGATATGAGAATTTTGTTTCTCTTCCGGATAAGTGCCAATTAGCAAACCTGGATAACCAAGTGAGTCACATGAACCAAACTCTCTTAATGACCTCTCAGTGTCTTTCTTTCAGCCCACCCCACCAGGCAGCATTTTAAAATTCTCCTGCCTTTTGGTTTGGCAAAGTTGAGCTCAGTTTATTCCGAACTCTCTTGCCTACTGCAATAGTTATCATTGGATAAAAATCTGTCTCTGTTGCCTTTAAGTAGTGTCCAGCTTTGTTTCTCTTTGACAACTCTTACAAACAACAACAATAGTAGCTGTCACAATGTGGCGATTTCTTAAATATCCTGCCAGCAGAATAAGGAAAAGAACAATGAGGTATCTGTCTGTGAATGGGAATTTTCTTATAGACTATTGTTACAACTTTGTAGGGGAAGGAAGACTTTTTTCACCCTCTAAAGTTTCTTTAATGGTCTATGAAATAAAGTAAAAACAACCAGATCAGCAGGACAAAAGGTATACAAATGTGTTACATGCTTGGGGGCATCACTAGAAAAAGGGTGAATACACAAAAAATAAGTGAGATTTAGAATATTTGTCCTCCTCTGAGGAGAGAGGAGAGGACAAACGTAGACAACTTAGGGGAGAGTAAATTATTCTGGGGAAAGATAAATGCACCCTTAGAAGAAGAGGTGATAGTTTGTGACAAAGTCTGTCTGGGTGTAGTGCCAACTTCTAGAGTCTCCTCTCCTGTGATAAGAGTTAATCTTGTGTGGGGAATGGGCAAATGTTGGTCAAAGGGTACAAAGTTGCAGTTAGAAAGGGGTATATTGAATTGTATTAAGTATTCAGTATGGTGGCTTTGTTAATTAGCTTCATTCAATGATTCAGCACCATGCCTGTGTGTGTGTATAATAACATCAATGTGTATCCCATAATTATGTACAATTATAATTTGTCTAAAATTTTTATTTGATCTTAAGAAAAAGAATTTTTAAAATGAAACTCCCAGATTGATGAAACTTCCAGGGAAAGGATTGATGACAATTGATTTCCTTTTGGAATATCTGTCTTTACACAGATAGGAAGAGTTCCGAGAAAGCCTCTTCCTGCATTTGCTGTGTTTCAAATGTCCTCCACTCAGAGTAATCCATATATGAAGGCAGCATATGTTAGAGGGCGTGTCCTGATCATCTTCAACTTGCTCCTCAGACAAAAACAGATGAAAATGTCACATTAGTTAAGGTAAGACTAGATATTGTGTATGTTTGCTTTCAAATGTATCATCCATCAAAGAGAGCTCTGTAGTGGTCACCACAATCTGATCAGGAAAACATTTTGTATTTGAAGATAAGTCCAACACTATTTCCCAAAGCAAGAAAAGAAAAGTCAGTTGAGTCAGGGATGATGTACAGATACTTAACTCCTCAATTGGATCTTAGGCACAGATGAGCTGATGATCAACACATCTCACATCCCTGATTCAGTAGAAATCTGTAGGAGTCAGTCAGGTACCCATGCAGGAGTAGGCAGAAGATAGCAAATAGGATTCAGATACCTGTCAGTGGTGGATTTTTCAGTTGATAATGTGAAACCAACTTAATGATTTGTCTCATGATAACAAGCAAAACAGCCAAATACAGAGCTTTGTGCAACCAAGTCCCAACCCAAAGAGACCATTAACATCACACTCAATCTCAACCACATTACTTTTAAAGGAGAACATGCATGCATCTTGAGAGTGTCCCACTTGGAACTGGAGATACGAGAAGACAACACAGGAAACCTTTCCCCACTCCCCTGCTTCTTTACTCTAAAACATCCAAACTTATGTATTTGATCTTCTTACAAGTAATTTAGTATAAGGATTATCACTTTGATTTGAGCAATAAAGTTACTTTAGGAAGAGCATAAGAGTCTAGTCCAGAATCCACTTTAAAAAAATTATTTCTATCGACTGTACTGACACAGTAACTTACCACACCCCAAATCCTCTGAAATCTAGGGACGTTGGAGGGCAACCTAGATGGCAAAGGAAGAACAGGCTCATGTGACAAGAGCCATGAGTCATAGTTCCAATTCACTAGCAGTTTGCTATGGGAAACTGCCTCTATATCTACAAAATAATGACCTTCAATTTGTTGTTGTTGTTGAATGCCCTTTCAGTTGGAACCTTATCTCTTATTTTTTCAAATTGTAGGCGTTGAAAGATCTAATACTGCAGTCATTGTAATAGGAAAGAGACCTGAACATAACATTTTTAGCTGGGTATTTAACACAGACCGAGAATCAGACTGCATATGTTTGCATCTTTATATCTTCTATTATTTTCATAATAGTCCCACTTTCCAGAAAGGGAGTGATGCAAAGAAACAATAATAGATTTTATAAAATTAGGGCTCCTTTGTAAATACAGAAAATAAAATCTCATGCCATAAATTAGAAATTATAAAGATTAAGGAATAGTATGTGGTCATCTATGTTTCTTTGGCTCTGCTAGTTTTAAAAATAATGTAGTAACTGGGTTTTGTATAGCAATCTCAGTAAATGTGCATACTGATTAATTTTTCTACAAGTATTTTTCCATTTGTTGACTCATTTGATTATCAACCCTGTGGTAGTAGCTACTATTAAATGAGTGAACAGCATTCAATCAATATTCTCCATTACATAGTGGATTTTCCAACTGTGTCCAATGGCACAGACAGGTAGAGCAAGAAAAAAACAGAAACAAAATCAAGAACTAAACCGATGGCACAGATTGGAGGTCATAGATAGCTTTGAGAGTGTTAAGGGGTGATTAAGAGTCTGAGTACAGTGAACCCAGACAAGAATGATAGATGAGACAACTGAAGTAGCTAGTGTAGACAAACCATTCATGGAGTTCTACTTTAAATGGGAACAGATGAACAGCAGACAACAAGTAGGAGACACATAAACTAAGTTAGGGAATATTACAGTATGTTCAAACGTGGATGGGGATAACAACGCAGAGAGAAAATTTGATTGATAAGAGAGCAGATGGAAGAGCTAGTTAGAAAGCTGCCTGCAGGAGGCTGGGTGCTGGTCTTATGTCTGTAGTCTCAGAAATTTGACAAGCCAAGGTGGGTAGATGGCTTGAGCCCAAGAGTTAGAGACCAGCATGGGAAACATGGTGAAACGCAATGTCTGCAGAGATTGGAGAAAACAAACAAACAAACAAACAAAAACAGCTGGGTGTGGTGGTGGGCACCCATAGTCCCAGTTACTCTGGAGGCTGAGCCAGCAGGATCACTTAAGCCTCGGAGATAGAGACTGCAGTGAACCAAGATTGTGCCACTGCACTCTATCCTGGGCAACGGAGTGAGACCATGTCTCAAGAAACAGATCAAGACAAACTAAAACAACAAAACTTCCTGGAAGAGATAGCATTTTAGCTTCGAATCAATATGCATTTGAGACGAGAGAGTGGGAGGTATACACCTCACTAGTGGTAGTGGGCAAAACATGGGTTTTTGGTTAAGCCCTATCCCATCTGAATTTCCTGTCCACAACCAAGTTAATTATCTGTTGTCGGGAGCATCTTAAAAGGCATTAAAGTAGAAAAGCCACAAGTATCATCAGGCTTTACAACACCATTATGAATGAGCATATTCCACAGACCTAATACCTGTGGCACCATCTTGAAAATAGGCCTGTGGAAAATGTTGTTCCTCAAAAGGACAAATACGCTGCCCTATTTATTTTCTAATGTTCATGGTGTTACCTGCTCAGTTTGTGACTCTGATGCGGGCATCAGCTGACGTGTACTGAACTCTTGGAAATCTGTGTATAATGAGATAGGAATTACTTGCATAGTGCGGGAGAGTCCAAATCTCTTTCCAAAAATGTTTTTGTTTCCCTCCTAAGGCTTATGATTATATGGTTGAGGACCAGTAACAATCTGTGCTATGTTTGGTATTGTTCATGTCCCTGTAATGACAACAACATCTTTAATCATTTTATTCAAAAGTACACAGATCCCCAAATTCCAGTGACTTCAGGGACATCGCTGAGGCCAAGAGGGAGGGCAGGGAAGGGCAATTCATATGTTATATGACCCCCGTTGTGCTCAAAACGACTTCTATTTTTTTTTCTTCCTACATTCTCCATTTGCTCTTCATATTCTCCCTCCCAGACCCCACAGCTGCTGCACAGTCTCCTCTAGTCTTCAGAATATCTGCTCCCTGATGAGAAATCTCAGCTCAAGCTGAATTCCCCAAGCAGGCTTATTAAGCTATTTTCCCAGTAAAGAAAAATACATTTTGATGCCTACCTCCAAGAACACAGAACTTTTCCATCTTGTTATTTAACTATTACCAGGAATATTATTCTTAATTCCTTAGTTAAGGAACTAGTTAAGGAATTCAGAATAGGAGTTACTATGACTCCTGTAAGTAAGAATGCAGCTTTTGGCCGGGCGCGGTGGCTCAAGCCTGTAATCCCAGCACTTTGGGAGGCCGAGACGGGTGGATCACGAGGTCAGGAGATCGAGACCATCCTGGATAACACGGTGAAACCCCGTCTCTACTAAGAAATACAAAAAAAAAAAAAAAAAAAAAAAAAAAACTAGCCGGGCGAGGTGGCGGGCGCCAGTAGTCCCAGCTACTCGGGAGGCTGAGGCCGGAGAATGGCGTGAACCCGGGAGGCGGAGCTTGCAGTGAGCTGAGATCCGGCCACTGCACTCCAGCCTGGGCTACAGAGCGAGACTCCGTCTCAAAAAAAAAAAAAAAAAAAAAAAAGAATGCAGCTTTTTTGGGGGTCACGCTTCATGCAAAGATTCAGGAAAACAAAACAAAACAAACAACAACTAAAAAAAGATTACCATACTTTTGTCTTTTTCTTCTCCTGAAGCTTTATTCTTCCTAAAGTGTCTCTCCACAGATAGAAAAGTTGGTGCCCATTCAACTCTCCAGGTTATCCCAGAATTTTCTGGAAAAAAAAACAAACAAAAAAAATCTGTCAGGGAGTCTGATTGGTTGTCCTAGATAATAGATCCATACTGGGCCTCATTGTGAGGAGACCAGTCCCTGGCTTTGCCCAAAAGCACTTGATTTGGCTACTGCCATCACCTTTGAGCCTATATAAGCCAACCCAGGTTGATCAGTAACTGTGGTGAATTTCAGTTGTTGTTCTCAAAATCTCTACTTGCCTGCGGCTAAAGGCAGGGCTATGCCCTGGAATGTTAGGCACCGTGACTGAATATTCCACTAAAAAGCAAGAAATGGGAGAAAATCAAATGGAAATGTGTAGTGGTATTATTCAAGAGAAAAGAACAAGTAAAAATACTGGTGAGACCAAAAGAATAGTTACCAACATTAATATAGGGAGGCAAATTTGTCCACAGCTACAAAACTCACAAAAGAAAATAGTACTTGCTGAAGTACTGAATAAATTATGTATTTATATGTAATGAAAAATAGACATGCATATGCATAAAATTTTAGTTGTATATTTATATGTAATGAAAAATAGACATGCATATGCATAAAATTTTCTATATATTATGTACTTATATGTACTAGCTATGTATACATGTACATAGATTGCTATATATGCATGTAATACATATACATATAATCTACTATATATTATATGTATACATTTGTCTACATATTCTAATATACAAATATTTTTTCTACTTAAAATATAATTCTACGCCTGTAATCTCAGCACTTTGGGAGGCGGAGGCGGGTGGATCATGAGGTCAGGAGATGGAGACCATCCTGGATAACACGGTGAAACCCCGTCTCTACTAAAAATAGAAAAATTAGCTGGGCTTGGTGGCGGGAGCCTATAGTCCCAGCTACACGGGAGGCTGAGGCAGGAGAATGGCATGAACCAGGGAGGAGGAGCTTGCACTGAGTGGAGATCGGGCCACTGCACTCCAGTCTGGGCGACAGAGCGAGACTCCATCTCAAAAATATATATATATAATTCTAATTAAAAATCTTAAGATCTTTCCAAGGAGAAACACATAAGGCCTTGAGCAGATACTTACCATCGTGAACTACTCTGCAGTCTTCTGAAACAAGTTACTAACTCAGGTTTCTGTGTCTTTGAGTGCTTCTACAAAATCCCATTAAAGACAATTTCGCCTCTTATAGCCCTTTGGCTGAGAATAAATTGTAATATAGAAAGTGACCTGTGTATGCATTTCTTACTATGATGGTATACGTGTAAGCCAGAGGAGCAAGGGCCACGTCCTCTGTGTTGAACTTTTACCTTCAATATTCCTTATTGCCTGTAACAAAGCAGAGCTCTTGCTAAACTCATATCCTGCCTTTAGCCACAGGCAAGTAGAGATTTTGAGAACAATTGAAATTCACCACAGTTACTGATCAACCTGGGTTGGCTTATATAGGCCCAAAGGTGATGGCAGGAGCCAAATCAAGTGCTTTTGGGCAAAGCCAAGGTCATTCTGAAGGGCATTAAGGCAGTTATTGGACAAATCCTATTATGCTTTTTGTCCACCTGTTTATCTCAGAGAGAGAGTGTGTGTGTGTGTGTGCGTGCACATGTATGCATTGCTTATTCTGCTTTAAATAAGCTGCAAAAATATTTCGAAGGGAAATAAAGGGAGAATAAATTATAGATTGGAATAATCAGCTTGAGATTAAAAAGTGGAACTAGGGATTAGAAACCCTTTCATTATATTCACTTGTTTATTTCCTTAATCATTTATTATATTAAATTTATTCTACTAAATGTACTATTTAATGAGGTTTTGCTCAGTATCAGGTAGTGCACACTGATGGTAAAACTGTGCTAAGTAAGATAACTTCAGTCGTTCCCTTGTTGCCCTTTTGTTTGGTACTGGAATATGAGTTAGGTCTTTTGTGTCACCAGCTGGTGAAGGTCCATTGTCATCGTGTTCAAGTCTGCTCTGAGCAATTCTACAGTCCTAGGTATGACAACTGACAGCAATAGTGGACACCCCAAAACCTAGAACTGTGGTTCTTCTATCTATTAAGCCTGTAGTTCTGTAGGACACAGAAAGAGCATATTTGAAGTCAGGATATATAGTCTCTGGAAACCAGGCGTAGTGATTTGATAGAAAAACTCCTGAAATTGGTCTATGGAGGTTGAGTTTTGGGTATTTCCTCTGGTTCCCACCAGTAGGAAGGGTTAAATTGATTGGCAGAAGAGAAATAAAATTAAGTGCCATAACTTTACTTTTTAAGGGAAATAAAAAATCCATTTTCTTTTAAAATAAAAAAAGAGGGCATCTGTCTTTGATTTTTCAATGCTGACTTAATGCTCATTCCCATATCACACTCAAAGTGACCCTGGCAGATGTTTGATAATGAATCTGCTTTGAAATTCATCCCAGAAAGTGAAGTCTGCATGGGGAATCCAAGACTCTACCATGTAGGGGATAGTTTCACATAAGCCCATACCCTGTTAGCAAAGTTACATTTACACTGAAGTTTTCATGAGCTAGTTACAAAAAATATGAGTGAAGGACAGCCAGAAACTTCCATGCTGCCAGTTCCTCCATCTTTCCACGGGGAGTAATATAAACTGTGCCCTTTACTAAGGAATATTAGAACTGGTATTGAATTTAGGAAGGTAGTGCCTATGTAGCTTTCCCTATAGAACTCAGTTTGCAAATCTCCTACATTTTGCTAAATGTAATATAATTTGAATGACAGTTTTTTAATGTAATAACAAAGTCTAGGAAAGATAAGTAGGTTGTATGTATTCACACATAAATCTGTGCAACTATGTAAGAGAATAATTATAGTACAATGGGCCTGTAGCAAACATTTCTACAGAATTTTCACATTTCAATAATTTCTTTCATGTGTTTTTAAAATTCAAATTTGGTGCTTCCTGATATAGAAGGGAGTTTGAGAAGTATTGTTTCCCCAGTTTTTGGATTAAAAAAAATGAGACCCATGTATGTTAACTGATTTTCCTAATGTCATATCTACTGCACCTATGACTCTCTCTGATTCTCTTTCTACCAAAGTCTCATTGTACCAAAGTCAGAAAACAAGTAGCAGTTAAATTAGGTGGACTTTGGGATACAACGCAAGGCTGAGTCTGCTATGATTGGGCAGAAGTTCTCTTTATATGGCTCTGCAATTCTCCCATGATTCGGGTTAACAGTAGAGTCACACAGTGACAGCAATAAAAGCTCCAGAATCAGACCAGCTCAACTGGGCTTCATTCTCATATTATTCACTGTCACAGTCAATTACTTCTCTTCCCCAAGTCTCAATTTCCTCAAATGTAAGATTAAAAAAAAAATATCATTTCCCTCCAATGGTTTTTGCAAGGATTTACTATATGAAGCAAGTAAATCATTGGGCACCATGCCTGGCATGCTGCAAGCTCTCTACAAGTGTTGAGTTGTTACCATTAGCATACACACGTATATTGGATTCTTGTAAATGAAAGAAATCTTTCCACACCCACATATTGTCTCTGGGATTTGCACTGATGGGAAGGATACTTTCTTAGAAATGTGGAGCACAGTATGACTTAAGAAAAAAAAAAAAAAAGACAATTTGAAACCCAGGATAGATGAGCTTTCTGTTTTCAAGGAATTATAGCAACTTTTAAAATAGTTCTGGAGCATGGTAGAAGTTTCATTTTAGTAAGTTAAAATGCATTTTATAATAAAATAACAAGGATTTTTATTCTTCCTTAGGGAGATAAAGACAAGGGTGATGGTGGGGAATAAAATAGGTGAAAAAGAAAGACAGGAGAAGGATTCAATAGACAACTAGAATCTCCAGTAACTTGCTGGCAGGGAGGAGGCTAAATAGCACAAAGGTCAATAAAAATTTTACCATATTAGAAAACACTGAGGTACCTCAGGATGGTAATTTTTGAGACGGTTATTTTTGGTGGGTTGTTTATAAATTTCTTTCAGTAAAATTCCGTTTCATGAATCAACCATATGTTAGTGATGCATTGAGCAAAAGCAGGTGGGGAAACATGGCTAGCAGGTAAGTACAGAGTATGGGAAGGTGACAAGGAGCAGCACTAGAGCCTTCAAAACAAATAAGATCGTAAAGTTGATGGGGCTAGGAGCCAGGAGCATGCAAGCTCGCCTGAGAAAGTTCCAAATGTCCCAAATGCACAGAAAGCAGAAATGATTGGAACTAATGACTCTAGAAGGCCAGAGGAGGTGAAGGTGTGCAAATTACACATCCACATATATAATAAAAAAGCATATTCCATATATAAATATTTGGATAACATAGCATGTCTTATGTCTATTGTTTTGAATTCAGTGTGCTTAATTCATGAATCCTTTGCTATGTCATTTTAATGAGGCAGAAAAAAATGCATTGTTTCCCAAAGTTGTTTGGCATTTTTGGATTTAAAGGAACATAATGGCTAGAATTTCACATTGATTTCTAGACTTTATAGTACTCTCTTTTGCTATCAAACAAACCTTCCCCTAAAGCTGTTCCTTGTGGCTTTTAAAGAGGAAGTCGCCCTGTGAGTGGAATGGCCCGGTGGGGGGAATCAGCTATAGCATCTTCGCCGCTTCTCTGTTTCTGGGGTGCCATTTCAGTTCATGATCATTTGCCCCACACTCAGTCAGATCCCCACTCAGATCTCAAATTCTTCTACTGCCTCTGCCAACATGCCTAGCTTCCAGAGACCTCCAATTCCTCATAGGCTAATAATTAAAGACCCTACAAAGACTGCTGCAAAATGCTAATCTCATTTCTGTTAAATAAAGCATGACAAACTGGTAGCATTGCAGAGGTCAAAGTTATAGTTGTCATTAGGTAGATTTAATCTTAGGATAGAGTCAGCCAAGCACCTAAATAATTTTTATCTAAAAACCTCAGAATAGTTCATACTGTTGACACTATTATTATTAAATCGTAACATATTTCGCTAATTACTAACACTAATTAAATCCCTAGTCTGTGTCAGATATTTTACTAAGAACATGATAAGAATGAATGCTCACCACAACCCTGTGAGTTATGAAGTCATGATTTTCCCATTTTAGGGATGAGAAAACTGAGGCTATCAGGTGTGAAATTACTTTCTTAAAGCTGCACGATTGGGAAATGGCAGAATCCAATTCAGAAACTGCAGGTAAAGTGGAGTAATAATGACACCAGTTGATTCAATTCCATTCCTGTTTGCAGAAGTTGCCTCCAGAGAGGAAGTGTCATTCTTCTTTCTTGGGACCCAGATGTAGTACCTTCCACCTCCATTCTTGCTTATGATCAGAAAAGAGGAAGGGAATGGCCACTGAAATGGCCACATGCAATCTCATTCATCTGATATGCTAGTCCAGCCCCTACTGCATGTCACTCTATATCAGGCAGAAAGTGAGGCCAAATTAAATCTGTCTGTTAAGACACCCAGATTTGCAGCAAGCAGAGATGCTCTTTACTCTTTCTGTGAAAGCTCTGATTGAAAAGACAAAAAGAATTTAATCAGTCACTCTGCAATGCCACTCTGGTAACTGTAAAGTTTTTGACTTGCTTCTCGCATTTGCCTGTCCCCTTTAGTTCCAATGCCAATGTGTAGTGCTTTGTTTGGGATAAACCCTCCTGGCTAAGCTTTGATAATTGGATTACTCACACACTGTGTGAGTAGCTCTTAGAAGTCAGCAGTTTATGGAGTTGAGCACACAGGCAAGTGCTGGACCAGAAAGGACACACTTTTCCAGGCTTGGCTCGGGGTCTTCATGATGCTTTAAAGTTTGATGGTCTGGAGCGGAAATGCCAGAGCAACCTGCAGGTAGTAAAGAACAGGTCAGTGCTGCTCATCACTCAGGCAAAGAAACAGTACTGGAAGGCAAACATGCATTTGGATGAACTGTGAATTTTTGCCTGGATCTCTCTGAATATCCTGTGAGATTAAGGTCAGGAGATTATGGAAATACTTTACCAGTGGCAAGACAAGCTTCCTTAGCAAGACTTACTCAAAAGTCAATGCCCTGGTTTCAATGACCTTGGTAAAATCTGACGATGTACATAACTATTTGCCACAAGTCATTAATCAGCCATGTTGCTGAACTAAAAGAAGTAGAAGTAGGTCCCATTCGTACTTAAACAAAACTTCTCTGTAGTGAGACAAAAAGTGAGAACTCTTGAAAACTGGTTGACGTTTTTGAACAGAAAGATGAGGTGAGTCATTCCATTACCACCACATGGAAACTCATACAGTTCTTAAAGTGGGTTGCCCTATTGCTCTTCTGCCTACGTATCACTGTTGCTACCAAACAGAAGCTAAGAAGAGCCAGGTTCATGCATCTCAGGTGGATGCATGTTACCTCTTAAAGAAAGTATCACATTGTAATATATGGTAATTATATGTTTTCTCCCCATGTGACTATGAGTTTCTTTTACACGGCAGTTTTATTCATCTTATTTCTCTGGCACCTGGTATTATCTCATAGAGTAGGCACTCAGTAAATACTCTGTTAAATGACATGAAAATCACAATCATTATTTGGAAATCTTGTTCAAAAGGATTTACTTATGTTAATTCTGATCCTTACAGCATCTGTGCAAAATAGAGGCCAGGCATGGTGGCTTGCACCTGTAATTCCAGCAGTTTAGGATGCCAAGGCAGGTGGATCTCTTGAGCTCAAGAGTCTGAGACAACCCTGGGCAACATGTGGAAACCCCATCTCTACTAAAAATGCAAAAAAAAAAAAAAAAAAAAAAAAAAAAAAAGCCGGCTGTGATGGTGCACGTCTTTAGTCCCAGCTACTTGGGGGCTGCGGAGGGAGAATTGCTTGAGCCTAGGAGGTGGAGGTTGTAGTGAGCTGAGATTGTGCCACTGAACCCCAGACTGGGTGACAGAATGAGACCCTGTCTCAATTAAAAAAAAAAAAAAAAAAGGGGCGGGGGGGGAAGGAGTTATATGTGTTTTATAAAACAAGAAAATTTAGGCTAACAAGCAAATTGCTGAATGTCACATAGCAGTAAGAGGTAGATCAAAGATAATGCTAAAAGGTAGTCTGAGGCAGTAAACCAAGTTTTTCCAGTACCAGAAAGAATGACATTAAAAAAAAAAAAAAAAGGAGACCAGGAAACTTCAATTGCTGGAAGACCCTGTACAGCCTTGAACAAATCATTTAGCCTTTACTGCCTCCATTGCAATTCTGCAAATGTAATAATCATTTATTGCCTAAAGGTGGCAGTTAATTTAGATAATCTCATAGGTCACCTCAGCTACAGAAAAAAAATAAATTATTAGCAATTATTATTATTGGATTAACATGAAGTCATTATTTAAGACAATATTGAAATGTCTTTCATTTTCAAGTAAGAGAATTATACTGTAATGTAAACATCCTTAAAAACTGCCCATTTTATTCTCTTGTCTAAATATTTTATAAGCATTTAACTCAGTCTTGGACTTCCTTAAGATAGTATCAAGTGACTTGAGACATTTGAGAAAACTTGATAAAAGCTTCTGGAAAGCCTGTTTTGTTTCATAAATTCCTCTTATTGACAATTAAATATTAAGGAAGGTGTAGGGTTGAGAATGATTGCATTGAAATGAAACATAAGCCTGTTGTTGGAGGCCTATTTTCATGACATGCAAAATCATGGAGTTTTGAATAAGGTCAAAAATAAAGACAGCAGCTCTACCAAAAGGAGCTTGTGTTTCTTTTTATCTTTTAGGAGACAGACAGAACTTATTAGGCTGGAGCATTCTAATCAGAAAAAGGCATTGTTCAGGGAAAAACTGAGGCACATAATTCAGTAAAAATAGCTTTCAGGACCAAGTTCAGGTTAGGTGAAGAGAAAGAATGAGAAGTACATAGCTCAAAACTCGTTAGAACACTGAGGACTGGTGTTTGGATAGCTGCTTGAATAACTGAGATCTACCTAATACATCGTTTCTTCGTGGATCTTTTAGTATCCTTTCAAATTCATGTTATCGATATTCCAGACCTATCATTCTATTGAGAGTCCTTTCTTCTAGATTATTTTAATAATTATAGCTGAAAGCTACAAAATATTCTGTATGGCAAAAGATTCTTAAAATAATGAGGAACTCATTCTTAAAATAATGAAGACATAGATTATGCATTTATTAATGAAATGAAAGAAAGAGTAGCTATATAAATATAAGATAAAGTAAGCCCCAGAGAAAAATAAATTAAAAGATTAAAAGAGGCAGAGAGAGACATTTTATAATAATAGAAGAGTCAATCCATTAAAAAGCCATAGCAACTTAAATGTGTATGCACCAAAAAAAAATGCAAGATACGTAAAGCAAAACTGATGAAACTGATAAAAGCATTAATATTTCTCCATGTTCTTGGTAGAAATGTAAATATTTGTCAAACAATGACTAAAGAACGGAGGATAAAGGCAAACAGATTCATAATGTGCAACAAATTCCAAAGCACTACTACAGAATGAGTTTGATTTCTTTCTTTCTTTCTTTCTTTCTTTCTTTCTTTCTTTCTTTCTTTCTTTCTTTCTTTCTTTCTTTCTTTCTCTCTCTCTCTCTCTCTCTCTCTCTCTCTCTCTTTCTTTCTTTCTTTCTTTCTTTCTTTCTTTCTTTCTTTCTTTCTTTCTTTCTTTCTTTCTTTCTTTCTTTCTTTCTTTCTTTCTTTCTTTCTTTCTTTCTTTCTTTCTTTCTTTCTTTCTTTTCTGAGACAGAGTCTCTCTCTGTCGCCCAGGCTGGAGTGCAGTGGTGCGATCTCGGGTCACTGCAACTTTCGCCGCCCGGGTTCAAGTGATTCTCCTGCCTCAGCCTCCTGAGTAGCTGAGACTACAGGTGCTCACCACCACACCCGGATGATTTTTTTTCTTGTATTTTTAGTAGAGATGGAGATTCACCGTGTTAGCCAGGGTGGTCTCGATCTCCTGGCCTGGTGATTCGTCCGCCTCAGCCTCCCAAATCGCCTCAGCTGGGATTACAGGCATGATGATTTCTAATATACACAATTCTGAAACAGAAGTTACAAGGAAGGTTCTGGGGCAACAAAAATCTAGAGGCTGGCTATCAGCGCCCAAGGGACTTCAAATCCTGTTGTATTCACAAGGACATTTTCCTAATTTCTCTTCTTTCCTCTTTTATTCTAAATCAGATGCATATATGGCTTCTGCCTCATACTTCTAAGTGTAGGATAGAGACTGATAGGAGAAAAACTAGGTTATATTCAGTACTAAATATGTGTAAAGGGACAGAACTTGTGTTTCACAAATTCTGCAGGGTGCTAAACTGTGTTTCCCAAACAGCTGTTATCAGTTCAGAAGGTCTGAAGCTTCCTTTTGTCTTGGTGACCACCCTATGTGTAGCAGCAAGAATATAAATGAATATTAAATATATATTTGATGTTGAAATAATTAGTGAATGAATGTAACTAAGTATTCCAGCACAAATATCATCATACCATATATGTAAATACAAACGTACATTTAAAAAAAAAATCACATGAGAATATTTTGGCATGGCTTGAATCTTAATAGAAACCAAGCAATCACAAATAAATTAAAAGTGGCATAGCGTATTTAGACTATGATTAGGTTGTGTACATTTCCAAGGAAGGCCGTGGTGTTATCAGGCAAATGTGAGCTCAGTCTTGATGATAAATAAATGCCAAAGTAAGTCAGAGTCTGGCGAAAATTTTACTGGCCTTTTTTGTCCTCCTTCCAAAGAAGTAACATATATAAGACTTGTGCTTTATCAGTTTTAACTTCAGGGCTGACATCCATCATCACTGATAAATGGCTTAAGAAGAGGGACTGTCTGCAAAGCCATACCATCTCTTTCCTTTTACTCCTACTTGCCTGTACTTTGCACTTTTGTGATAGATGCCAGTTTGGCTAGCATAGCTTCATCAATATGAGAGGATATTAAATAAGTCATCTAAAGAACTGTCCTCAAGCCCCACCATCCCTACTCCCTCTTTTCACATATGGGAATGACTGTAGAGGGATTTATGCTTCTATGCCATTGGGTTTCACAATCAGCACTCAAGTGTACATTCTTAATTTAGGATTTGTCCAGTATTATCAAAACTCACCAACCCTGACAGCATATGGCTTTTACTTATGGCTGAAGTTTACTTTAATTCAAGGAGTATAAATAGAAAGTAAACAGGAAAAGAGTCACAATTTTCTTTCTTTTTTATTTTTATTTTTTATTGGAGGCTTAGGGCACTGATAGCAATCACTGTTTTATAAACAGAGAAGGCAATGGGAATACTATAAAATAGTAGATGTAAAATCCATCATCAACACACAGCCATATTAAATTACTCATTTTATTGTCCTGTCCTGGCAATGTTAAAGTAAACTTTAGGCTTGCAAGTAAGAAAGATTAATGACAAGTACTAGGAAATAATTAGAGAAGGCTTTCCCCCCTCTTTCTTATTTCGTCATTAGTGAATTGGAAACACCGTCAGTTGCATAACCCATAACCTTCCCCAGACACCTTGCTAATATAATCCTGATTTTTTTTATTACAGTATTGTGCTTGGCCTCAGTATCCCTACCATATCTATAATGGTATGCTATAGTTAGGCATACCGTTAGATGGTCAATGAGAACTAGAGCTTCCTGGGAAATCTCTTGGAAAAAACAACAACAAAAAAAGAGGTTCAGGCATAGGGGGCACCTATCTTTTCTCTTTTACTTACTTTCAAAATGAACATGATATCGGGGGTGTGACAATGAGGCGACAGGCATATGACTGACACCTAACATAGAAGACATGGCAAAAGTGACATGTTTGGGTCCCAGATGACATCACTGAGATTTTGAACCCAATACCTGAAAATGTCTACCTTTTATTATCTGAGAATAAACAAACAAACAAAAAAAAGCAAAATGGACAAACACAAACACCTGTTTGCTTGAGCCATACTTTTTCTGTTACTTGCAGGATAATAGAAATCAATGAAAAATGTATTATAATTCCTGATATTAGTGCTGGACTTGAAATTGTTGATTGTATAATTTCTTAAAAGGGCATGTGGATGTGAATTACAGTCCATAAGTTCAAGTGTGCTAATAATATAACTGTTTTTTTATTCCATTGTGAGGCAGGATAAAACATTAACTCTGTCTTTTCCATTGTTTCTCTGAATCAAGTTTATCACACAGTTACGGAGTCCTATATTGCCCCAAGGTCTGGGGAAAGAAAGAAGAGAATCTCCATCAGTCCTGTTATGGGTTCACTCAGGTTGAATAAAAATTGTGTCTGTGGACAAGGCCTAAGTCCAGGAGAGTCCTGCTATTTTCTTATCTGCCTAGGGTCTACAAATTTTGTGACACTGTCTATGATTCTATTTGCCCAGATGTTCACCACAGTTATGCCTTTTGAGAGTACTGATATCTTCCTGGTGTTGTTTTTATGAAGCAAGATATTTAGTATTCGTTCTGTTTTTTCTTTTTTTTTCACTTAAAACCTGCATGTCTTTATTTCTCTATCTACTTCCTCCCACTCTCCCTCCATACTTCTTTCCTTCCTTTCCCTCACTACTCCATGGAAAAGGTTTCTAATTGGTACAAATCCTTCTCTTTTCTGTATGATCAAGGGGTTCTGTGTGTGTCTTGGTATCCCACTACCTCTTTGCTGTACGTCACATTTTCTGAATGGAGTAGAGAAGAACGAAGGAATGATAAAAGGAATTCCGAATAAAAGAGTTTATTATCTAATACATGTAGAGATGGTGGTGGTTGGCTACACTCCCCTATGGTGTTAAGCATAGGGGCATCTTGTGAACTGGTCTAGACAAGACCCCATTAAACAAATTCCTGTGCACGCCGGATGGTTTTTGTAGACAAGATTGTCTGTCACAGCAGAATTCAGAGCTGTTGATGAGATTGTAGCGAGTGTGAATAACAAGTTAGAAGACTTACTGAGGGAAGTAGGATAAATAGGTTGTATTCTTTCAATTAATTGCTGTTTTAGTCAAGTTAAAATATCCTAAGCTATTATGAGTAGTAGAAGGTGGTAGCAGCTAGCAGATAAGAAGGAACTAATGACCCTGCCCATGTTTTGATTTTTCAACTTTCATGCAAAATGAAACAGCTTGAAATTAATACAAAACAACTTCTGTTCCAGTGAAGTAATTGATTAATACTTATATGTGTGTGCATGTATATGTGTAATTACATACACACATATTTAAATACATTTAAATATTTAATAGTCCATGTCTCCTCCTCTATGGATCTAAATTCATCCTCTTCTTTCCATCTTGAAGGCCAACTCTCTGGGCTAGGCCATGATTCTCTCTTACCTGAATTACTCCAATAACTTCCCCCACTCAATGTGATAATTTCTAGATTTAATTTGTTAGATATTCTCATCATTGAAACGAGAGTGCCCTACTGAAAATACCAGCCGAATAATACTACATGTTTACATCATTCTCCTAAGAAATGTTCTACTGGTTCTTAAGATAAAGTCAAAGTACTTTAAGGGGATTTGAAAGACCCGGCCCACTACCTGCCGTCTCCTCTCTCTCCTCACCCTCATAGGTGTCTCAATTCAGGGATCTTCTCCTTTGCTATTTCCTCTTTTGCCATGTTAATCCTATTTAACTTTCATGTCTTTCCATCTCAGCTGGGAATTGACCTAGACTGAAAAGTGGCATTGTTCATTGCCCCCAAGCACCCATCCACCCCAGCCCCAACCCTGGACTCCTACCCTCCTACCCGAAAGATTACTGCTCTTGTTCTTGTCCACTTGGCCACCATAGAGTCCATAGGCCTCAGCAAAGGACACTTCCAAGCCCCTAGGATGGCCTGATTGTAAAGAAGCCATACTATCTGTCTTTCCAGTGAATGGGGCAAGAAGCCAGGCTGAATTAATTACAGCATTCTCTAAGCCAAGGGTATTGACTTGGAAGAAGATATCTGGGCTAATGAAACACAACCTAAAGTTTGTGAGGGGCTTCTAGGAACTTTTTTCTCCTTTCTAAACAAATAGACATGCAAAGTGACAAACTCTTTCATCTTCTGCATGTATTGTGTGACTAAAACTACAAACTGTTACAGTCATTTATTCAAGAGAGAACAACGCTATCACCAAGATGAAGGCACAGATAACTGACTGTACAAGGAAGAAATAAAATGGCAGCCACTGAGTTAAGCTAGCTCTTAATCTAGCTGCATTTTAGATTTCCAATTATATGATCTATGTTAGTTTATCAGGGTTGCATTAACGAATTGTCACAAACTGGTTGACTTAAAACAATGCAAATTTGTTCTTTCACAGGTCACACAGTCAGAAGTCCAAAATCAACGTGTCCACTGGGTTGGTTCCTTCTGAGGGCCCTGCTGGAGAATCTGATTCGTGCTTCTCTCCTAGCTTCTGGTGGTTGCTTGCAATCTTTGGAGTTCCTGGCTTGTAGCTGCATCACTCCAATATCTGCCTCCATCTTCACATGGCACTCTCTTTTGTGTGTATGTATCTCTTCTGTGTCTATCTCCAAATCTTTATAAGGACACTACCATGGAGGATTAGGGCCCACTGTAATCTAGGATGACCTCATTTTAACTTGAGGGCATATGTTAAAATGCTACTTCCAAATAGTGTTCATAGGTACAGATGTTAGGATTTCAAAATATATTTTCAAGAGATGCAATTCAAACCACATAAGCCAATATATTAATTATGCTTTAAAACATGCTGTGCCTTAGTTTCTATTAATTGCAGCTGAATGTATTCCATTCCAGACTCCCTTTCTTACCCTGCCTTCCAAATTTGGGGTGCTTTATATTCTCTTAGAAAACTTGGCCTTTGCCATCATAGTACTTAATTAACTGTGTGCTCATTATTTTGATTTGTGATTTTTATTAGTCTTAGCATGTACTTGGAGAATTCCTTTTGCCTATCCTGATCACAATTCTATCTACAACACTTAGTAGAAAACATGACTTATATACTTCATCATTTATAAGTATTTTCTGAATAAATAAATTAAATAGAATTTAAGAAATATTTAAAAGTAGGAAGTGCCTTTAAATAATACCACTACCCATGGGAAAATACTGTTAATATATATTGGGCAAATCCTAGCACTTTTATGCAAAGTTTTTTATTCCATAATTGTCATATTAATTATAAAAGTAATAATACAAACTTTTTAATGTTATTGCAGGTCTTCACAAGCTTTAAAAAATTGTGTAAATTCCATTGAGTGATTATCCAAGAATGTACTTAAACATTCTTTTTTTTTTTTTTAAATTTATTTATTATTATTATACTTTAAGTTCTAGGGTACATGTGCATAACGTGCAGGTTTGTTACATATGTATACTTGTGCCATGTTGGTGTGCTGCACCCATCAACTCGTCAGCACCCATCAACTCGTCATTTACATCAGGTATAACTCCCAATGCAATCCCTCCCCCCTCCCCCCTCCCCATGATAGGCCCCGGTGTGTGATGTTCCCCTTCCCGAGTCTAAGTGATCTCATTGTTCAGTTCCCACCTATGAGTGAGAACATGCGGTGTTTGGTTTTCTGTTCTTGTGATAGTTTGCTAAGAATGATGGTTTCCAGCTGCATCCATGTCCCTACAAAGGACACAAACTCATCCTTTTTGATGGCTGCATAGTATTCCATGGTGTATATGTGCCACATTTTCTTAATCCAATCTGTCACTGATGGACATTTGGGTTGATTCCAAGTCTTTGCTATTGTGAATAGTGCTGCAATAAACATACGTGTGCATGTGTCTTTATAGCAGCATAATTTATAATCCTTTGGTATATACCCAGTAATGGGATGGCTGGGTCATATGGTACATCTAGTTCTAGATCCTTGAGGAATCGCCATACTGTTTTCCATAATGGTTGAACTAGTTTACAATCCCACCAACAGTGTAAAAGTGTTCCTATTTCTCCACATCCTCTCCAGCACCTGTTGTTTCCTGACTTTTTAATGATCGCCATTCTAACTGGTGTGAGATGGTATCTCATTGTGGTTTTGATTTGCATTTCTCTGATGGCCAGTGATGATGAGCATTTTTTCATGTGTCTGTTGGCTGTATGAATGTCTTCTTTTGAGAAATGTCTGTTCATATCATTTGCCCACTTTTTGATGGGGTTGTTTGGTTTTTTCTTGTAAATTTGTTTGAGTTCTTTGTAGGTTCTGGATATTAGCCCTTTGTCAGATGAGTAGATTGCAAAAATTTTCTCCCATTCTGTAGGTTGCCTGTTCACTCTGACGGTAGTTTCTTTTGCTGTGCAGAAGCTCTTTAGTTTAATGAGATCCCATTTGTCAATTTTGGCTTTTGCTGCCTTTGCTTTTGGTGTTTTAGACATGAAGTCTTTGCCCATGCCTATGTCCTGAATGGTACTACCTAGGTTTTCCTCTAGGATTTTTATGGTATTAGGTCTAACATTTAAGTCTCTAATCCATCTTGAATTAATTTTCGTATAAGGAGTAAGGAAAGGATCCAGTTTCAGCTTTCTACTTATGGCTAGCCAATTTTCCCAGCACCATTTATTAAATAGGGAATCCTTTCCCCATTTCTTGTTTCTCTCAGGTTTGTCAAAGATCAGATGGCTGTAGATGTGTGGTATTATTTCTGAGGACTCTGTTCTGTTCCATTGGTCTATATCTCTGTTTTGGTACCAGTACCATGCTGTTTTGGTTACTGTAGCCTTGTAGTATAGTTTGAAGTCAGGTAGCATGATGCCTCCAGCTTTGTTCTTTTGACTTAGGATTGTCTTGGAGATGCGGGCTCTTTTTTGGTTCCATATGAACTTTCAAGCAGTTTTGTCCAATTCTGTGAAGAAAGTCATTGGTAGCTTGATGGGGATGGCATTGAATCTATAAATTACCTTGGGCAGTATGGCCATTTTCACGATATTGATTCTTCCTATCCATGAGCATGGTATGTTCTTCCATTTGTTTGTGTCCTCTTTGATTTCACTGAGCAGTGGTTTGTAGTTCTCCTTGAAGAGGTCCTTTACATCCCTTGTAAGTTGGATTCCTAGGTATTCTATTCTCTTTGAAGCAATTGTGAATGGAAGTTCATTCATGATTTGGCTCTCTGTTTGTCTGTTACTGGTGTATAAGAATGCTTGTGATTTTTGCACATTAATTTTGTATCTTGAGACTTTGCTGAAGTTGCTTATCAGCTTAAGGAGATTTTGGGCTGAGACAATGGGGTTTTCTAAATATACAATCATGTCATCTGCAAACAGGGACAGTTTGACTTCTTCTTTTCCTAACTGAATACCCTTGATTTCTTTCTCTTGCCTAATTGCCCTAGCCAGAACTTCCAACACTATGTTGAATAGGAGTGGTGAGAGAGGGCATCCCTGTCTTGTGCCAGTTTTCAAAGGGAATTTTTCCAGTTTTTGCCCATTCAGTAGGATATTGGCTGTGGGTTTGTCATAAATAGCTGTTATTATTTTGAAGTACGTTCCATCAATACCGAATTTATTGAGCGTTTTTAGCATGAAGGGCTGTTGAATTTTGTCAAAAGCCTTTTCTGCATCTATTGA
Organism: Macaca thibetana thibetana; assembly: GCF_024542745.1. Taxonomy (NCBI): domain Eukaryota; kingdom Metazoa; phylum Chordata; class Mammalia; order Primates; family Cercopithecidae; genus Macaca; species Macaca thibetana. The sequence goes on from NC_065584.1 coordinate 24,847,445, forward strand.
GATAATCATGTGGTTCTTGTCTTTGGTTCTGTTTATATGCTGGATTATGTTTATTGATTTGCGAATGTTGAACCAGCCTTGCCTCCCAGGGATGAAGCCCACTTGATCATGGTGGATAAGCTTTTTGATGTGTTGCTGAATCTGGTTTGCCAGTATTTTATTGAGGATTTTTGCATCGAAGTTCATCAGGGATATTGGTCTAAAATTCTCTTTTTTTGTTGTGTCTCTGCCAGGCTTTGGTATCAGGATGATGTTGGCCTCATAAAATGAGTTAGGGAGGATTCCCTCTTTTTCTATTGATTGGAATAGTTTCAGAAGGAATGGTACCAACTCCTCCTTGTACCTCTGGTAGAATTCAGCTGTGAATCCATCTGGTCCTGGACTTTTTTTGGTTGGTAGGCTATTAATTATTGCCTCAATTTCAGAGCCTGCTATTGGTCTATTCAGGGATTCAACTTCTTCCTGGTTTAGTCTTGGAAGAGTGTAAGTGTCCAGGAAATTATCCATTTCTTCTAGATTTTCCAGTTTATTTGCGTAGAGGTGTTTATAGTATTCTCTGATGGTAGTTTGTATTTCTGTGGGGTCAGTGGTGATATCCCCTTTATCATTTTTAATTGCGTCGATTTGATTCTTCTCTCTTTTCTTCTTTATTAGTCTTGCTAGTGGTCTGTCAATTTTGTTGATCTTTTCAAAAAACCAACTCCTGGATTCATTGATTTTTTGGAGGGTTTTTTGTGTCTCTATCTCCTTCAGTTCTGCTCTGATCTTAGTTATTTCTTGCCTTCTGCTAGCTTTCAAATGTGTTTGCTCTTGCTTCTCTAGTTCTTTTAATTGCGATGTTAGAGTGTCAATTTTAGATCTTCCCGGCTTTCTCTTGTGGGCATTTAGTGCTATAAATTTCCCTCTACACACTGCTTTAAATGTGTCCCAGAGATTCTGGTATGTTGTATCTTTGTTCTCATTGGTTTCAAAGAACATCTTTATTTCTGCCTTCATTTTGTTATGTACCCAGTAGTCATTCAGGAGCAGGTTGTTCAGTTTCCATGTAGTTGAGCGGTTTTGATTGAGTTTCTTAGTCCTGAGTTCTAGTTTGATTGCACTGTGGTCTGAGAGACAGTTTGTTATAATTTCTGTTCTTGTACATTTGCTGAGGAGTGCTTTACTTCCAATTACATGGTCAATTTTGGAGTAAGTACGATGTGGTGCTGAGAAGAATGTATATTCTGTTGATTTGGGGTGGAGAGTTCTATAGATGTCTATTAGGTCTGCTTGCTGCAGAGATTAGTTCAATTCCTGGATATCCTTGTTAACTTTCTGTCTCGTTGATCTGTCTAATGTTGACAGTGGAGTGTTGAAGTCTCCCATTATTATTGTATGGGAGTCTAAGTCTCTTTGTAAGTCTCTAAGGACTTGCTTGATGAATCTGGGTGCTCCTGTATTGGGTGCATATATATTTAGGATAGTTAGCTCTTCCTGTTGAATTGATCCCTTTACCATTATGTAATGGCCTTCTTTGTCTCTTTTGATCTTTGATGGTTTAAAGTCTGTTTTATCAGAGACTAGTATTGCAACCCCTGCTTTTTTTTGTTCTCCATTTGCTTGGTAAATCTTCCTCCATCCCTTTATTTTGAGCCTATGTATGTCTCTGCGTGTGAGATGGGTCTCCTGAATACAGCAGACTGATGGGTCTTGACTCTTTATCCAGTTTGCCAGTCTATGTCTTTTAATTGGAGCATTTAGTCCATTTACATTTAAGGTTAATATTGTTATGTGTGAACTTGATCCTGCCATTATGATATTAACTGGTTATTTTGTTCGTTAGTTGATGCAGTTTCTTCCTAGCCTCGATGGTCTTTACATTTTGGCATGTTTTTGCAATGGCTGGTACTGGTTGTTCCTTTCCATGTTGAGTGCTTCCTTCAGGGTCTCTTGTAAGGCAGGCCTAGTGGTGACAAAATCTCTAAGCATTTGCTTATCTGTAAAGGATTTTATTTCTCCTTCACTTATGAAACTTAGTTTGGCTGGATATGAAATTCTGGGTTTAAAATTCTTTTCTTTAAGAATGTTGAATATTGGCCCCCACTCTCTTCTGGCTTGGAGAGTTTCTGCCGAGAGATCTGCTGTTAGTCTGATGGGCTTCCCTTTGTGGGTAACCCGACCTTTCTCTCTGGCTGCCCTTAAGATTTTTTCCTTCATTTCAACTTTGGTGAATCTGGCAATTATGTGTCTTGGAGTTGCTCTTCTCGAGGAGTATCTTTGTGGCGTTCTCTGTATTTTCTGGATTTGAATGTTGGCCTGCCCTACTAGGTTGGGGAAGTTCTCCTGGATGATATCCTGAAGAGTGTTTTCCAACTTGGTTCCATCTTCCCCCTCACTTTCAGGCACCCCAATCAGACGTAGATTTGGTCTTTTTACATAATCCCATACTTCTTGCAGGCTTTGTTCATTTCTTTTTCTTCTTTTTTCTTTTGGTTTCTCTTCTCGCTTCATTTCATTCATTTGATCCTCAATCGCTGATACTCTTTCTTCCAGTTGATTGAGTCGGTTACTGAAGCTTGTGCATTTGTCACGTATTTCTCGTGTCATGGTTTTCATCTCTTTCATTTCGTTTATGACCTTCTCTGCATTAATTACTTTAGCCATCAATTCTTCCACTTTTTTTTCAAGATTTTTAGTTTCTTTGCGCTGGGTATGTCATTCCTCCTTTAGCTCTGAGAAGTTTGATGGACTGAAGCCTTCTTCTCTCATCTCGTCAAAGTCATTCTCCGTCCAGCTTTGATCCGTTGCTGGCGATGAGCTGCGCTCCTTTGCCGGGGGAGATGCGCTCTTATTTTTTGAATTTCCAGCTTTTCTGCCCTGCTTTTTCCCCATCTTTGTGGTTTTATCTGCCTCTGGTCTTTGATGATGGTGAGGTACTGATGGGGTTTTGGTGTAGGTGTCCTTCCTGTTTGATAGTTTTCCTTCTAACAGTCAGGACCCTCAGCTGTAGGTCTGTTGGAGATTGCTTGAGGTCCACTCCAGACCCTGTTTGCCTGGGTATCAGAAGCAGAGGCTGCAGAAGATAGAATATTTCTGAACAGCGAGTGTACCTGTCTGATTCTTGCTTTGGAAGCTTCCTCTCAGGGGTGTACTCCACCCTGTGAGGTGTGGGGTGTCAGACTGCCCCTAGTGGGGGATGTCTCCCAATTAGGCTACTCAGGGGTCAGGGACCCACTTGAGCAGGGAGTCTGTCCCTTCTCAGATCTCAACCTCCGTGTTGGGAGATCCACTGCTCTCTTCAAAGCTGTCAGACAGTGTCGTTTGCGTCTGCAGAGGTTTCTGCTGTTTTTGTTATTTTTACTGTGCCCTGTCCCCAGAGGTGGAGTCTACAGAGACAGGCAGGTTTCCTTGAGCTGCTGTGAGCTCCACCCAGTTCGAGCTTCCCAGCAGCTTTGTTTACCTACTTAAGCCTCAGCAATGGCGGGCGCCCCTCCCCCAGCCTCATTGCTGCCTTGCCGCGATATCGCAGACTGCTGTGCTAGCAATGAGGGAGGCTCCGTGGGCGTGGGACCCTCCCGGCCAGGTGTGGGATATGATCTCTTGGTGTGCCTGTTTGCTTAAAGCGCAGTATTGGGGTGGGAGTTACCTGATTTTCCAGGTGTTGTGTGTCTCAGTTCCCCTGGCTAGGAAAAGGGATTCCCTTCCCCCTTGAGCTTCCCAAGTGAGGGGATGCCTCGCCCTGCTTCAGCTCTCGCTGGTCGGGCTGCAGCAGCTGACCAGCACCGATCGTCCGGCACTCCCCAGTGAGATGAACCCAGTACCTCAGTTGAAAATGCAGAAATCACCGGTCTTCTGTGTCGCTCGCGCTGGGAGTTGGAGACTGGAGGTGTTCCTATTCGGCCATCTTGCTCCGCCGCTCCTGTACTTAAACATTCTTGAAGGTGGGACATTTAGTATATTCTAATCTTTTTCAGAGTTTTTAAAAATTTATCATTTCTTATACATAAATATTGTTCTAATATATGGGAATATTTTATTTGCATCACTTTATAACTTGACTTGATTTAATGAAATTTTAAGACCCTTGAAGGGATCAGAAATTTGGGAAAAGGAGAGGTCTATTTAATGGACTGGAAAAATAAAGAAAGTTCCCATGATGTTGAAGGAAACCAAGACATGTTAGGGAGTTAGCAAGACTGAGCATGGTGAATGAAAGTTGAGTTTCCAGCTCAGAGCCGAGTTTCTCACTGTGGAATGTAACGTTCATTGTCAAGACATTGTCAGAACTCCGTGAATCTCTGGATCTTAAATGACTCACAAAAAATCAGAAGGAAATAAACTCAAATTTAAGAAATGAAGGTGGAATGTACTGTAATTTTCTCGTCTGCCCATCCCATCAGTTGATGCATTTACAATAACATACATATTTAGCTTGTGATATGGTTTGGCTATGTGCCCACCCAAATCTCATCCTGAATTGTAGTTCCCATAATCCCCACATCTTGAGAGAGGGACCTGGTGGGAGGTAATTGCATCATGGGGATGGTTACCCTCGTGCTGTTCTCATGATAATAAATGAGTTTTCACAAGATCTGATGATGTTATAAGGGGCTCTCCCGTAACCCGCTGCCTTGACACTCTGCACTTCTACTGAAGAAGGCTGTGTTTGCTTCCCCTTCCACCATGATTGTAAGTTTCCTGAGGCCTCCCCAGCCACGCTGAACTGTGAGTCAATTAAATCTCTTTCCATTATAAATTACCCAGTCTCAGGTATGTCCTTATAGCAGTTGGTGAACAAACTAATACAGCTTGCTTTTAGGACACATTCAGATGTAACCTACAAATAAGTCATAAAAATGCCATTTTAAATATGAAGTCTTTGATAAAATAAATTAATAAACTAAGTCTTAAATTCTTAAATAAACTTACAGTTTTTAAGTGGATTGAATACAAAGTCACATAGTTTGGGACTTTTAGATAGAGTGAAAAACAAAAACAAAATCCTAAACTGATAGAATTGTTTATTTTAAATACGTTGAAAACTTTTATTTTCAACCAAACTCTTATGTTCTTCATCTGCAAACCAGTTGTGCCTGTTAAGCAATAATATAGAGAAATGAATTCAGTACTGAGGGTTGGCAAGTGGTTCTAGTTCCAGCTCTTCCTTCCCTGTTTTGTGCTTTGGAAGAAGAAAACATTCTACAGATTTTCCCCCAGAGTTTAGCTCCTGCATTCACAGACCTATTATTGCTTTAGATGCTTTACCCTTTACCAATCTTTGATTTTCTGCAATGCATAATGTAAAGCTAGGCAACTAATTTAAATTTGTTAAATATTGATTTTATCCTGGTAGTAAGGTAATAAACCAAAGTCACAAAGAGTTAATTTCAAAAAGCAAACTTCAATTCAATTTACCAAAGTAGCCCAAGCTCTTGGCAATCTGATAAATGAAAGCTGAAATTGTTTACAAGAAGAAAAAAAAAATCCAGCATCCTTGAAAGTTTTTCATGGTTTATCTGAGGAAAAATATTTTTCTGAAATCCACATTTTTCTTCTATAATGGAAACAATTTGGACCCAGCTATATATGACCACAGTGCATCTGTCAGGAATAAAATGTTATGGAAAATTTTTGCAAATATGTGTTACAAATATAGGAGAAATTAAAAGGCAGCTGGCATCGTACAATGGAGAATATAAAGAAAAGCAATGACATTTGGATTATTCAATAAACTCTCCCACCCATTCATACACAGTCTGAGTGATTTTGCTGTACTGAATTGAGGTATTTGAATGTGAGATTTTTGTTCTGCCTTTAGGCCAAGGCAAATGGAGTCCAGTTCTAAAAAGAGAGGAAGCCTGGAATGGTTGCTGACTTTCCAAGAGCCCACCCTGGCAGATGGCAGTCTATGTATATGTTGCCACATTTTTTTAGTTCTTTCTTGTTTGGGATCTCATTCAATGATAAAAGTTAAAGAATGGATTGCTATAAATGAGCTTAATATATCTATGGAGTGATGCTAGTAACACTTCAAATATCAGGACCATGCATATATCAAACGGCATCCAAACTCACCAGAAATTTTGATAATTATTTCAGGTAGCTGATTATGATTATAACATATGGGGAAAATATTAGTACCTGTTCTTACAAGTCATCAGGCAATCATCTATAATTTTATTTAGACAATAATAGTGGGAGAAAACACAGATGTCAGCAAGCAACTGTCCTACATCTGATGTTGTTCAGCCAGCAGCCATACTCTATACCCTTGTAAGCCAAATTCTCCCCACCACCCTCTTCTGACTGCCCTGAAAAGCGATATTTATCAGTGTGATGAAAAAGACCAAGGTGACCCTTTGAAGGAAATAGAGAGATCTGAGTTGTAATTGTAAAACCAGTACTTCCAAGTAGTACAGCTGTTAACAAACGCATAACATTTCTGAGCCTCAATCTCCTCATAGATAAAATGGGGACCCTAATACTTTCGCATGGTTTCTGTAAGGATTGAATGAAGTAATATCGGTGGAACAACTAGTGCTGTGTCTGAAGCACGTCCAAAAGCAGTGCCTTCTCTGATCCCCTGCCCAAGCCTTTCTCCTCGCCCTCCCACTGTGACACCTTGACACTTGGAGGCTCAAATACAAGTAAACCATGTGAACAACAGATGTTAAATTGGAGAAACTCGGTAAGATATCTTTGAGTTCATAGTTTTGTAACTTGATCTTTTATATAAAATTGGGGCATAAATGAAATGAATTGGAATGGAAGGGGCAGATTTTGAGTCATTGGGACCTGGAACTGGATACATACATTTACATGTAAAGAACAGCTAATGAATGAAACAAACTGTTAATGACAATGGAACTGTTGTTAACTATACACCAGTGGCAGTCTGGATTCTTTCTCATTTACTCATTTACTCTGGAGTTTGCTTTGTATCACACCAACTTGCTGTAGAATAGCCCACCTTAAATAAAAAGCATGGTTTCACAAAAAGCAAAACAAAACAAGCATTCAAAGTGAAGCAAAACCCCACTTGATCCTACATTCCCTACAGCTTCTACCTACTTTCTTGTCTCTCTCTTTTTTTTGGACTGGCCCTCTTTGTCACCCAGGTTGGAGTACGGCAGAGCAACCATAGCTCACTGCAGCCAGAAACTCCTGCGCTCTAGCGATTCTCCTGCCTCAGCCTCCTGAGTAGTTAGAACTACTGACATGTACCACTATGCCTTTTGTTTATTTTAAGTTTGTAAGGATGGGGTTTCACTATGCTGCCTTGTCTGGTCTTGAACTCCCAGGCTTAAGCAATCCTCCCACCTCAGCCTCCTGAAGTGCTGGGATTATAGGTATAAGCCACTGCTCCTATCTTCATTTCCTCTTTATAACAATATTTTCACAGCCATAAAAAAGAACAAAACCATGTCCATTTCAACAACGTGGATGCAGCTGGAGTCCATTATCCTAATTAAATTAACACAGGAACAGAAAACCAAATACTACATGTTCTCATTTCTAAGTGGGAACTAAACATTGGATACTCAAGGGCATAAAGAGCAATAATAGACACTGTGGATTACTAGAGGGCAGGTGAGGGTAAGGGCTAAAAAATGAACCTTTGGGTACCATGCTCAGTACCTGGGTGATAGGATCAATCATATTCCAATCCTCTGCATCACACAATAAACCCATGTAACAAACTTGCACATTTATGCCGTGAATCTAAAATAAGTATTGAAATTATTACAAAAAATAAATAAAACTTTTCTCAACCAACTAATAAATAGTCTCTGCTTTACTTCCTAATTTTACCTTCAGTTCAGCTTTTAGTTCAACCATTCCAACAAAACAAGGCAGAGTCCATTGAGAAGGGAATGGAATTACCAGAATTGGAGTAATCTTTAGACTTTAATTTTGGGGAAAAAAAGCATACTGGTGACATGGCCAGATTTCATTTAAATGATTTGTTTGCAATTGATAAAAGTATACAAATATCCTGAACAATTTGCCTTATGTTTAGTAAAAGCTCTTTTATGTAAGATTTCTATATATAATAAACTGTGCTTAATAACAAAAGAAAACAAATTGTTGTAAAATATTTATGTAATATACTCAGGACTGAATGGACTGCTCATGCATTAAGATTCAAGCTAATAATCCCCAAATCTCTGGATGTTCTTCTAGTGCTTCCCCTCACCCAATTATGCAATCACAGGCCAGAAAACAACAGGAAGAGAAATAAAAATTCAGTTACACTTATATTCACTGTATTGTAAATTCTGTATCAAATATCAAAGAATTGATTAATTTGATGTGATCAGCACAAATTAGCTACTTTAGCAACCTGCATCTTATCCTGGGGGAATCAAGATATTGGAGAAAAATGCTCACTTAGTGGACGTGTGCCTCTGTGTCTAAGATCAAACGAAATGCAAAGGTGTCTCGTTTACCCAAAGTGTATCTAATTCCATTGTCAATTAGCAACTCACACCAGTCTAGTTTTCTACAAATAGAGGAAAGGGACATGTAGGGAGCCACCAGGTAAACAGCTCTTCCTATTGCACAATATAACATCCTTAAATCATAAAATTCTAGGAATCATTCAAGTGTTAAACGTTTTTTACAATGCAGGTAATTTAGGATGATGGCAGGGTTGTTGAGGAAACTGATACATTGCTTACTGTTTATTTGCGAAATAAGAGACAGAGTCATGTATCCTGTATTGAAAGAATGTAGGACTCCGCAACTTAGCATTTTGAATAGCCTGGACCCATAGACACTGCGTTAAGCCTAGAATGAAATGGTCCAACTGTTATTTACTTTGAGCCCGAGATATTGGAAGTGAAGAGCAGTATTTATCTTTAAGAACAGGCTTCAAAGCCATACCATCAGTTGCTTGTACGTTTCTACCTCAGGCACTTTCACCACTCCCTTCCTAACCAGACAGAGGAGGAGGAAGAAGGAAAGCCAGGCTTTCAGGGCATACTGGGTTCTGACACTAGACACGATTTCCTCCCTTGCAGATCATTTCTTACCCAAAATGATGCAGCCAAGGGAGTTAAATCCTCTCCTTGAACTTTTCCAGGTGACTAACAAGCTTTTCTCAATTGGCGTTTTAAAACCATAGAATTTTTGAATTGACTTCCAGACTGCCTCTATGTAGACTTAATGGAATATGGAAATAAAAAGTAATATTATGATATTTCTCTGCATTATGGTGCTAGAAGACCATTTAGTCTCTGCCTGAAGTCTGGAGATGACATGGAGCTTGCAGCTTAGCCTGGTGGGGGACTGTCAAGTGAGCAGCAACTGACAGAGTAGAAGGGGAGAAACATCACAGAGAAAAGAGAATTTTTCTGTCTTTCAATTTCCTGAAATTTTATTCTATGTTTTGGTGCTGATAACACCTTTTTACTACACACAAAGTTATTTCCAATGCTAAAATACATAGCTTTAAAAGTATTAGTTAAAGAATTATTTTCAGTGTCTGGAAGATGAAAACAATGTGCTAACCCTTATATGTGACCTAAAAATGTGGACTTAGTAATACAGAAGAAAACTGAAGAGAGACAAGTTAGATTCTGTTTCTTCCTCTCTGTTATTGAAGAAATTGTGTCTCCCTAAAATTCACATGTTGAAGATAAAACCCCCAATGCAACTGCGTTTCAAGGTAGCACCTATCAGGAGGTAATTAACGGCTACATGGGGTCATAGAATGGAACATTGATCCGACAGGATTAGTGTCCTTATGAGAAGAGACACCAGAGAGCTCACTCCCTCTCTTTCTGCCACATAAAGACACACTCAGAAGGAAGCTGTCTGCAAGCCAGAAAGAAAGCGTTCATGAGAAACCAAATGGGCTGGCACCTTGATCTTGGACTTCCCAGCCTCCAGAACTATGAGAAAATAAATTTATGTTATTTTAGCCAAAGTTAGCCAGTCTATGGTATCTTGTTACAGTAGCATGAGCAGACTACGATATCCTCTCTCACCTTTCACCATCAGTCTGCAAGTACTATTTTTGCACTTACGCTGCATACATTTCTGTTATCTCATCCTAATTGACCTTTTCCTTAAGTCTCTCTAACTGTAATATAATCTGTAACCAGCATTTCCTATCATCTATATTTATTCTCATCTGTTTGCCTTTAGTTTCCCAGACACTTAGTGTAAAGATTTGGAGATAAGCTGATAGTCTGATTCCAGTTGAATTTGAATTCTTTCTCAAGCCAAAATCTGAATAAGGTCATCTATTTCTGAAAAATCTACACAGGGGCTGTAGACATGTAGAAATATTTGAAATCACTCACCCTGACATGCAAAGTTTGTCCAATTTGTCTGCAGCTTGCCTTGCCATATGTACAGTATTTATCTCCATCCTATACCTGCACACTTTACAGCTTTGTAACATTGGATTCCCTAACTTCATTCCTGTATTCAATTGCTCCCTGTGAATATCAATATTCTTGGCATCACAACAGATACAATATTCTATTTTTTTTTAAACTCAATTGTAAAACTTTGGAGAGAAGCAACCATCAATTTTTACAGATATAAGATATACAAATACAGATATTCCACAAAGACTAGTAGAGATCAAGACTCATATACATATACCTGTGTATAAAAGAACACCTACATAAATTAGAATAAGGAAGGAGGGGCCGGGCGCTGTGGCTCCTGCCTATAATCCCAGCACTTTGGGAGGCAGAGGCAGGTGGATCACCTGAGATCAGGAGATTGAGACCATCCTGGTTGACATGGTGAAACCCTGTCTCTACTAAAATACAAAAAAATAAAAAATAAAAAATTAGCCAGGCACGGTGGCACACGTCTGTAGTCCCAGCTACTCGGGAGGCTGAGGCAGGGAAATCACTTAAGCCCATGAGGCGGAGGTTGCAGTGAGCTGAGATCGTGCCACTGCATTCCAGCCTGGTAACAGAGCGAGACTCTGTCCAAAACAAAAACAAAAACAAGAACAAAAAAACAAAAGGAAGAGGAGAAGGAGAAGGGGAGAAGGGAGAATGAGAGAAGGAGATATAAGTCAGAAAAAAACTCTTTTCTCCTGCAACCTTGTTTCCATAATAACAAAAGAAAAAAGAAGGAATAACAGTCATGCCAAAAAGGGCCACAGCTATGTGCAGCCTATTCGCTCCACAAACTGTGTCCCATGTGGTTCCAAGGACAAGGCCATTATGTTCACATAGCAGAGTCCACAGCCATCAAGGGCATTTCTGATGCTCATATCTTCAGTGCTTGTGTTCCTCACGGCTGTTTGTGAAAGAAATCATTCTTGCGAAGCGTGGAGGGATCAGACACCCTACCCCAATTTAGGCCCAAGGTGTTGCCCACCAGCCTCCACCAAGGTCCATGTAAGGAGCTAAGTCTTTAAAAACCGAAGAAAAACTACCCCTAGAAAAAAATATATATATAATAAGATGGAAATTATGCTTAAAAAAAAAAGAAGAAAAAATCAGGGGGAAAAAAGACTTTTAGCTATCGTACGCCAAAGATTTAAAGTAGTTACTTATGAAGATTTAGCAATACTGTTAAAACAAAATAAGAAAAGAATATCTGAATACTATTGTTTCAGGATCATAAAAGTAGCTATAGTGACAGCTATATATAATTCACATTTCATAGTATGGCTTTAAGTCACTCTGGAAAAAAGATTGTTAAGTTACACACGAAAAAAACAAATTAAACAGAAGATCCTTCCAGATATTTTTACTGGTGCATTTTGGGCCTGAGCAAACTTTGCATGACAATTTTAGTGAAGATATTGACACTCTGCATAAAAACGCCAGAAAGAAATATATTTTGCCCAATTCTACATGGTTCTCAGTATAAGGCAGTTAAGAAAGTTGCCTTTTTATTCTTACTTGGGTAGTGACCCCTTTTCCTCGTACCACAGTACTGTCTAATTTATGTAGATTTAGGGGATCATCAGGGGGATGGAGCATTTTGCAGATGACAGTACAGAGGCTTGTTTTGGTTTTTGTTGCTTGTTTGTTTTTTGATTTTTGAGACAGGGTCTCACTCCCATTGCCCAGGCTGGGGTGCAGTAGTGTGATCATAGTTCACTGCAGCCTCAACTTCCTGGGCTCAGTTGATCCTCCCACCTCAGCCTCCCAAGTACCTGGGACTACAGTCACATGCCACTACATCAGGCTAGTTTTTTGTACTTTTAGTGGAGATGGGGTTTTACCATGTTGCCCAGGCTTGTCTCAAACTCCTGGGCTCAAGCAATCCACCTACCTCGGCCTCTGAAAGTGCTAGGAATACAGGCGTGAGCAACCTAGCATGCCAGACTGAGAGCAGATTTTTTTAAGGTGCCAAACTGTTTTGAGTGCACTTTGGTGACATTAGAATTCCCATTCAATGTTAGAGATAGAGGGAGGCAACCTGGAGGTTTTGGCCATCAGAAGGGTGTACAGGGAACTTGAACAGAGCAGCTCTTCATCTTAGAGAAAGCAAAATCCAACGACATCTCTTTTCAGTATTATAGGGTATAGATGTGGGGCTTTGATCGTTTTCTTCCTCAGCAGTGTGAAGTTCAGTGAAATACTAATAAATTTGTTTGTGTAAGAACCTTTTTTAACCACAAAAGAGAAAAATAATCTGCCTAATTATTTAATTGCATACACTAGTAATCAATTTTTCTTCTCCAATGAGTGTGTGTGTTAATATTTCTCATGGTGACCACAAGATCCAGGTGGATGACAACTGCAAACAGTTCGAGGTTTTGCAATGTCATTATAGGTAGTAATGGCATTTGTTAACATTTTCCAGTGACTTGACAAACTACCTTTTATAATTAAATCTTACCAGTATGAAATATGCATTCTTAATCAGACTTGTGACCTTACTGTGATTGTAATGAAGGAAATTTCAGCCACTTCCAGCTAATGAAACCTGTTTCATCCCTTTGACAATTTCGTACATCTGCATCCATAACCTCAAGCCCACACAGTGTCCTCCACATAGCAAACATACTCACTAATGGGAAAAAAATTCATTTTGGCCTTGCCTCTGATCTTATTTGGCCAGACCTCCAGGGAGGACACATTTAGCATGGATGGTTGAGAAGAGAAGGATACATCTGGTCATTTATAAGCAAAGTGGAGGGAAGAGGCAGTTTTGCTTTTTCTCCATTTGAGATTAAGAAAAAACATTATTCTTATAAACTAACATATACAATGAATTATAGTAGAATCTAATAAACTTTTCCAAATGATTGATTACACAGACCAATTGAAACTAGCATGTCTGTTTTGGCCAACATTCTAAGTTGTTTAACCAACTTTCTTTTCTTGGAATGAAACCCAGTGAATGAAGACACTGTATCTTTCTCCTTTGAATAGATCATACATAGTTTTTATAATGATTGATAGCCCCTTTGGGAATGACAGACTTATTTCTGTCTTGGCCACTGTCCCTACATCCAGGTTAAGTAGGCTGTGATGTAAGTGATATTTTCAAGAGGGCCCAAAAGACTTCTCTGAATAAAAATATAATACTTATCATGGTGACTGAAATTCCACTTTCCATCTAATGGACCATTTATTCTTCATTTAATCAGTAAACAGGACTGAGCACCTAGTAGGTGCCAAGTCCTGACTAGTATTAAAAGGCAAACAAGTAACAGAGAAAGAACAGCTTTTTCACTTTCAAAGCTCACTATCAATTATGGAAATGAAAAAGTACTGATGATTGAAATATACAGTAAAACAATTGTGGGTGGCTATGATACACATAAGGGAAGAACAGGATTACGGCACCGTTAAGGATGTTTTACTTCACATTTGTAATTTTTTTCTTTCCAAGAGTCTTTTTAAAAATGGTTACTAACTCTTTGGAGAGGCAATGTATTATCGGATGGACATTTAGCTCCTTGGAACTTCTTATACAAGAAATTCTAATAGTAACTACGAGATTTACATTTTATTCCAGATTATTTCATCATCTGTGGAACACTGAACAATTCACCTGGATGGAAATATGTTCTAAGAGTTGCATTGTTAGACAATGTATACATTATGTAAACATTATAGGGTGTACTTACAAAAACATAGATGGCACAGCCTATTACACACCTAGGCTACATGGTATAGCCTATTTCTCCTGGGCTACAAACCTGTACAGAACGTTACTCTACTGAATACTGTGGACAATTATAACACGATGGTAACCACTGGTGTATCTAAACATATCTACAGAAAAGGTACAGTAAAATACAGTATTATAACCTTATGGCACCACCTTTGTATATGTGGTACATTGCAGACCTAAACGTTTTATGTGGCACAGGTTCTCAGGAATCTCTAGGAATATATATACATTTATCGTAAGAAAGTTCCAAAGTCCACCTTGAAGTGCTATAATTCTAGTAGATTATAAATTAGAAGGATAACAAAATAACAGCAGAATGTCCCACAGAGTGAAACAAACTTGATTTTTCTTCTCAAGTTTATTTCAAATTGAAATATGTTGGCATAATATTTACTTATTTTGAGATTAATTCTTATCTTGCAATGATGTAAAAACTCATTACGATATGGAAACTATCCACTAATATACCTATGACCTTGTTTGTCAACACCTCACTGCCAAGCAGCACACACCCACACATGCTCACACGTACACATTACTCATCTTCTTACAGGTCACTTCACAGATGAGTCAAGATGGTGACGGTATGCACATAGGCTTTGTTGGGACAAAGTAACATAGCTTTATGGAAAGCTCTGGAGCATGAAAGGGGATTGTCCAAAAAAGTCCTGGTGATTTGGGCAGCCAAGAAGCACGTCAAGATGAGATGTATTTCAGATGTTAAGGGAGAGAGAAATGGAGCTTATAAGATTCGTCAAAGGCACATCCTGTGTTTTTGAAGTTTCTTTGATTTGATCACTGCGCATACATTTATTGAATATTCTCTATGACCATTGGTCTTCTAGACATTAGAAGTGAAGGATGCAAAACAATTTCAAAAAAGTATGGTTGTGTCATCTCAGCATTTTCTGTATGACCAACAATATATTTTATATTCTTCTTGAACAAATTATCATATGTACAGTTTAAAAAGCAGAAGGTTTTCTCTCAGCAATGGAAAAATTTCCACTGTAATATTAACTTTATATACCAAAAAGTTCTACATGTATATATAGAATCATTGTGTATGTGACTATACTTTGAATATACCTGTACATATACATATATAGATATATTTATGCATTTATGTTTACATTTTTGTTAGGATAAATCTTAGTAAAGTATGCTAATCTTAAACACACAGCTTGATAATTTTTCACATGCAGATACCATATATACTTATTACTGAGATCAAGATATAAAATCTTTCCAGTTTATGATAGGATTTTATCTCTTCTTAATTAACTTTCCCCTTTATCAATTTTAGGAGAGGATACTTGATTCTTAGCCCTCTGTATTTTTCTATAATAATGAAAATGGAACATTTCTTGAACCTGGAAGGTGGAGGTTGCAGTGAGTCAAGATCGTGCCACTCCACTCCAGCCTGGGTGACAGAGCAAGACTCCATCTAAAAAAAAAATTAAATATTAAAAAGCACCCCTCTTTTGCTTAACTACTCCAAGCAGGAAACTAACTACCCCGAACAGGAAACCACAGAAAACTCTGCTCCTTTCAAGCTCAGTTCTTAAAACCTCTATCAGTGACATTTGTAAAAACAGTAAAATACAATTCTAGGGATTGGACCAAAATCTTCCAATTACTGACTGTGATTCCAGACAAATATCCTTTTTCTCTTTCATTTACCTAATCTGCAAAATAATGAAATAATAATCCTTAGTCTATATTCCTTACAGAAAAGTTATAACAATCAAATGAGAAAATGCGTATAGTAATCCATTTTAAATTTCAAAGAACTATAAAAGACAGAGTCCTACTTTTTATCAGACAAATCAGTTTGAAAGACTTCAAATTCTTCTGATATATTCCCAAAGGAAATAATTCCTACCTCATGATCAGGAAATCACTGAACTTTTCAAAAACTAATCAAACGTTTATACTTCATTTGCTTTAATTTGATTTTGTCTTGGTAACAAATATCTTCATTTAAAATTTTATCCCCTTGGGTATGTATGCTTTTCTGGCTTTTCTGCTACAGGAGTAATTATCTGTGATATATTAGAAGGGCATTTTACTGTAGCAATAAGACCATCATTATCAAGCCTCATCCAGAGGTATCTTTCAAAAAGAATCAGTAAGCATTTTGCAATCGGCACATAAAACTCCAGTGGAATGCAAAGGTGATCATGAACATGACTCGCTCTTCCAAACCCAAATTTTTAAACAGAAAAAGCTTTGCCAAAAAATAGTCTTTGATGCAAATGCCTTCTTTGGTGATTTTATACAAATCTCTATTTGAATCTGTACATGTTTACCTTCCATGGACAATTTTGAGACTTTATCTTTAGGGAAATAGTCTTGTCTTCACTTTTTTCTACATACTGCATTTACTGAAGTAAAGACATAAACTTTCCAGATTGTTTAAATGTGCCTTCTGAAAATCTCTTGAGTATGGAAAATAATACCTATATCCTGAAAGTTTGAGTAGCAACATCCAGATTACATTGCTCTTTAATCAAATAGAATATTGCTTTTTTTTTTCCTCAAGGAAAATGCGAACAGGAGGTAGGAAAGTGTGTTATATTTGAGATCCAATTACTTCAGATGACAAAGATTTATTTTCAAATTTATAGTGCATAAAAATGAGCCAGGTGCTCGCTCATCCTCTATACTTCCAGGAAAATTCTTCCCTATACATACTATTTTACTGAGAAATTCAGGCATTCTGAACCCTTTGGTCAACCTAGTATTTGGAAGAAGCATAGTGAGAACTGTACAAAAATATGGATGCCTTTATATGTTCAATGGAAGAAAAAATCCTCTCTACTGAAGTGTCAGGTGACCTGAGTCTGAACGGTAACACTGCCACTTACTAACTATATAAAAATCAGTCAAGATACTAAGATTCTCTGAGGCTTACTTTTCTACTATTATATCATTTAGGATGCTTTTTGCTGCACATAATAGAATACTTTCCTGTTTGAAAAGTGGCTCAAACAAAAGTGTTTTCTATTATTTGTTTCATGTAACAAGAAATCCGAAGAATGGATCCTCAGAGTGGGTTTAGTACCTGTGTGCAACTTCATCATCCAGTGCCATGGCTCTTTCCACCTCTCTGCTCTCCATTCCCATTGTGCTGTCATTGTCGCCCTTTGTGGTCTGAAAATGGATGCAGCAGTCTATATATCACCTTCTCACAGAAAAGCTAGGAATGATGAGTTACACTTTCTTATTTGACACCTTTCTTTGTTTCTCTTTTTTTAATCGGGGAAAAGAATCATTTCCAGAATTCTAAAGGAGAGAATGGGATCACATGATCATCCCTAGCCACAGGAAGGCTGGGTACAAATCCGCCATTGTCAGCCATGATGATCCAAGGTAACCTCTGCCCACAAGGCCACAGGGAGAGATGTCTACCCCAAGCTCCTTGTCTACATGGCAGAGGGGAGGCTCAAACAGATCACATACTAAATTGTTTAATGTACTGTCTCAAACAGAGCAAATATTATAACTACATAAATAATATGATAATATAAAGTATGTATTTAAAAAACACAAAATCGGAGTGGATTTTGCAGTGATCTGAGATTCAGTTTCAACAACTATTCTACTGGTAATTGGCTTATTCCTAAGCTCGTACATGTGCGTGTTACATGCCTCAATTCTGAAGTCATTTGTGCTTGCGACTCACTGTAATAAAATTTACTATGTATTTTTAAGTAATTTATTAATTTTTATAAAAGAACACAGAGAGAAGTTACATTGTTTTTGAACTTTAGTTTTATTATTTATAAAACAGCAATCATAATACCACCACCACCTTTAGGTTCACCTGAAGACTATCCGTCTTAGATTAAGTTTCCTAGAGACAGAGCCTGACAAGCAAGTTCCTGTGGCAGGGGTTTGTAGAAAGAGAGTTTTCAGAAGAGTCATGGAAACCAAGGATAAAACAGGAAGATATAAGTTAGGTAAGAATATGGCCTCAACTTGAGATGAGCTTCAGCCTCAGTTTAATCCCATGAGATGCTTAGGGACATGAAATATCCAGAGTTGGTCCCAGCCTGAGGAAGGTGGCTGACTTTGGTAACCTAGTCCGTCAGTCATTGGCTGGGGGTGAAATAAGAGGTGGGAGTGAGCAGTGTGTAATTTCAAAAATGACGTGGCTCCTATTTAATGGAGGACATGTCTCTATTAGCTATTAGAAGCTCACACATCTCTATTATCTCTCACAGCAACTGGCAGTGGTACCTGGGCCAATAAAGGGATCTGGTTAGGACATCAACAGTGTCCACTACAAGAAATAAATATTATTATGCATGTAAAGCATAGGCATAGTATTTGAAAGAGGACATATTCAATAAATATTTCTTTTCTTTTGTTTTTCTTTCTTTTTTTAGTTTTTGAGACAGAATCTCACTCTGTAGCCCAAGATGGAGTGCAGTGGTGCAATCTTGGCTCACTGCAACCTCCACCTCCTGGGTTCAAACGATTCTCCTGCCTTACCCTCCTGAATAGCTGGGATTACAGGCACACGCCACCACACCCTGCTAATTTTTGAAGTTTTAGTAGAGACAGAGTTTCATGATGTTGGCAGGCTGGTAACAAACTCCTGACCTCAAGTGATCTGCCCGCCTTGACCTCCCAAAGTGCTGGGATTACAAGCATGTGCCACCGCACCCCGCCTCAATCAATTTTTGATGAAACAGTAAATAGGTTAGCGCGGCTACAAGGGAGAGTTAGTTGAGCAGGGATAATTGCTGCACCTCAAAGTTTGTTCTTTATTCTGAGTGGAGTGTCTGGAGTCAGAGGGAGGGAAAGTCAAATTTTAAGCAAAGGAGTGATATGATTATATTTGAATGTTAAGAAAGAAAACTCCAGCTACAACATGGAGAAATATTTGAAGAGGAGTGCCCTAGGAGCAAAGGGAATGATTAGGAAATGATTATGGAAGTCTGGGAGAGACATGATGTAAGTCTAACTTAAAGTGATGAAAAATGCCAAGAAAAGGGAAAAACATCAAATCTTACAAGGACCACTTTCTAAGTGAGTCTATTTAATATATACTATTGTGAGAGGTGGCAAATAATCAACATAATCAATGATTATAACAATATGATATTTTTTAGCAGTAAGCACCCAGGATGAAGAAATAACTTTCTAGTGTTTATAACACATTTTAATAGTTTATTTGGTCTCATTTCTTATAAATCTGTTTCATACGCAAAGGGCCAGAATCAATACAATATTGAAGAATGATAAAGATCGAGCCTGTTCTACAGAAATCAAGAAGTTCTTTGAAACTGATAAGAACAAGGATACAATATACCAGAATCTCTGGGACACACCTAGGCCAGTGTTAAGAAGGAAACATATGGCACTAAATGCCCACATCAAATAGTTAGAAAGATTTCAAGTTAACCTAACATCACAACTAATAGAACTAGAGACCTAAGAGCAAACAAATCAGAAAGCTAGCAGAAGACAAGAAGTAACCCAAATCAGTGCTGAACTGAAGGAGATTGAGGCACAAAACACCATTCAAAAGATGGAAGAATCCGGCTGGGCGCGGTGGCCCACACCTGTAATCCCAACACTTTGGGAGGCCGAGGTGAGTGGATCACGAGGTCAGGAGTTCAAGACCAGCCTGGCCAAGATGGTGAAACCCTGTCTCCACTAAAAATACAAAAAATTAGCCAGGTGTGGTGGCAGGCACCTGTTATCACAGCTACTCGGGAGGCTGAGGCAGAGAAGTGCTTGAACCGGGGAGGCGGAGCTTGCAGTGAGCTGAGATTGAGCTACTGCACTCCAGCCCAGGCGACAGAGCAAGACTTCGTCTCAATAGATAGATAGATAGATAGATAAATAAATAAATAAATAAATAAATAAATAAATAAAATAGATGAATTCTAGGAGCTGTGTGTTGAAAAAATAATTAATAAAAAAAATAGACCGCTAGCTAGACTAATGAAGAAGAAAAGAGAGAAGATTCAAATAAACAAAATCTAAAACAAGGGGGATATTACCACTGACCCATAAAAGTAAAAATTTATTTTATCAGTCCCTTATTTCATCAGATACTACTGTGAACACCTTTATGCACATAAACTCGAAAATCTAAAACAAATGGATAAATTCCTGACACATACACCCTCCTAAGACTGAAACAGGAAGAAATTTAATCCCTGAATAGACCAAAAATGAGCTCTGAAATTTAGTCAGTAATAAATAGCCTAGCATCAATAATGACAAAAAGCTCAGGACCAGACAGATTCACAGATGAATTCTACCAGATGTTCAAAGAAGAGCTAGTACTATTCCTGCTGACACTACTTCAAAAAATTGAGGAGGAGGAACTCCTCCTTAACTTATTCTATGAGGCCAGTATCATCCTGATACCAAATCTGGAAGAGACACACACACAAAAGAAAAATTCAGGCAAATATTCTTGATGAACGTTGATGCAAAAGTACATATACACGGTAGAATACTATGCCACAAACAAAGAACAAGATCATGTCCTTTGCAGGGACATGGATGGAGCTAGAGGCCATTATCCTTAGCAAACTAATACAGGAACAGAAAATCAAATACCACATGTTCTCCCTTGTAAGCGGGAGCTAAATGATGAGAATCTATGGACATATAAAAGAGAACAACACACGCTGAGACCCTTGGGAATGGTGAAGGGTAGGAGGAAGGAGAGGATCATGGAGAATAACTAATTGATACTAGGCTTAATACCTGAATCATGAAATAATCTGTACAACAAAACCCATGACACAAGTTTACCTATATAACAAACTTTCATATGTACCTCAGAACTTAAAAGGTAAACATAAATAAATAAAATATTGCTATTAAAAAGAAAAAAGAGGTTGAGACTATTCTTCACACTAAAAGAACACAATGACCTCCAGTTCTTACAGATATCTAATTCATTTAACCCGATGACTGGTTTTACCTTTCTGTCATTCATTGAATTCATTGATATATTGATTAAGCATATAACCCTCTGTTCTCTATAAAATACATATTCAGTATTATTTTCTAGGCAATAGTAATTATAGTAAAAGTTTGATCGTTGTTAGTTTATTAATAAAACTGTAAGCATAGTTTCTGAAACCATTTTTAAGGTCCTCATCCCTGTGTTGTCATTTGTTATTCTTCCTCTATGGAATTATGGAATATTCAAGTCACCATTTAGATACACACCCCCCTCTATCACTATATCCCTTCAAGACAGCCCAGTCTTACTCATTTTATTTGATCCCGATATCCCTCTAACGTGAATCTTAAAAAAAATCCTAGGCCTGGCGCAGTGGCTCATGCCTGTAATCCTAGTACTTTGGGAGACCGAGGCGGGCTGATCACAAGGTCAGGAATTCGAGATCAGCCTGGTCAATATGGTGAAACCTCATCTCTACTAAAAATACAAAAATTAGCCAGGTGTGGTGGTGGGTGGCTGTAGTCCCATCTACTTGGGAGGCTGAGACAGGAGAATCTCTTGAACACAGCAGGCGGAGGTTGCAGTGAGCGGAAAGACCACACCACTGCACTCCAGCCTGTGCCACAGAGCAAGACTCCGTCTAAAAAAACGAATCCTATTGAGAACGATGTGTGCTCCCAACATATAAAGTTCAAAATAAATCTTAAATACTTTTAAATTTTAGACATGTTTTTCTTCAACCATTTTTCTGGGTGAAACATTTGATTTAGCTTTATGCTCTGTCTAAAGACAGAGGGAGGGGCTCCATTTTTATTTACCTGTTCATTTGATGCCTAAACATTTTTTAAAAAATTAGTTATATTGCATGTAATTTAACAAGTAAAATGATAAATAAATGGCAGGAATTTTGTTTTGAAAAATAATTGCTTCATCTGACTTGAAATGTCCTTCATGAGTCACTAAGGTATTGAGTCATTTTGTGGAAATGTAAGTTATTTTATATTTAATGGGTTATAATATCAAATGACATCAACTGGAATGTTCAGTCCTTTTGTTAATAATTTGTTGGTTTAAATTTCTAGTATTTTTTTTCCTATTGCTATCAGAACCCAAAAGATAAATGTTTTACTCATAAGGGGAACTATATTTACTAGTCCTGCATTTGTCAATCATAATCATAATCTCCAGCTAGTTCTCAAGACCTGACCTTTTTTATATTCCTGGAATTAAAGTCATCGGAGACACTTGATTCATAACGATTTATGAAAATGGCATCCTGGAATCTCTGCTGGGTACTACTGGGATGCAAAGATGGATGAAAAACACTACCTGCTCCCAGGTATATTAAAATTTATTATTTGTGACAAATACTTAAAACAGTGCTGGACAGAATAGGAACACTAGAAATACACCTGGTGCTGAGAACCGAGCAAATGGTCATAATCCCTTAGAGGAATTGAGAAAATGCTTCCCACATAGAAAGGATAGGGTTTCCAAGTAAGTTTTGAAAGGTAGAGATAGAATAAAAGAGGAAATCAGAAAGGAAAAAAAATGAGCAAAAACACAATTTAAAATATCTTTGTAGAGAATGACAAAACAGAATTAAAATAACAGCTTAAATATTTGGATTTCATTGTTTTGAAAGCTGCTGAAGTTTCATTTCTAAGGATGACAAAATCAGAGAATGTTAAAACCATATTTGATATCTGATAACTTTGATATTGTTACATCAAATCATCTAAGCATTTAAATAAAGTTTTATTCATTATCTGGTTATTTGCTAAACTGTAAACACAGCTTGAACCATACACTTTCAATGTATAAGGTAGCAATATTTTCATTATTACTACTTCCCAACCCTTTTATTCTTCTTTCAAAAATAATACTATTAAGACCTACCTAAGAATAGGTACTCCTTAGCATTTCATGGTTATAAACTCACAAGATAAACATTGTAGTGATCCATATAATGTTGGTAACCCTGTCTTTAAGATAAAGTAAAAACACTTGCTCAAAAACTTTGCAATCTCTAAAACGTGAGGGTTGCTTGATTCTCACAAAATTGGCAACCAAGAATAAAAGCGCCTTTGTATGCTAGGAATAATGAGACATTGTAAATCTATCACGATTTTATTCAAAAATTTCCAAACCTAAATATTTTCTTTTTCTGTCATATATATGGCCTGCATATTTTTCTTTTACTTTTATATAGAGAGAAATTCACGTTCTCAAGTACAATGCCAGGGCTATGACTACACATACGAAACCATGTGTTCATATGGCAAAATTGAATGGTGATGTAGATTTAAAAATACACCTTCATTTGGCTTTGAAGTTTTTGTCTTCAAAAGCTGTGTCCTGTTCATTAGAGATTCTAAACCCTTTTAAGAACCAAACTATAACTCTTTACGATTATATATGAAGCATCTAGAACATGCACAAGGTACTTATTAAAAACCTACTGTGAGATGGACATGTCTAAGTATACAGGATACACTATGTACGAAATCCATAATGTGGAGAAATAAAAGTAAGTAAATAATTAACAGAAAAAATCAATTAAGATCACAAATATTAAACACAATGACAGACACAATCATTAAAATGTAGACACAGAAAACACTACAGAGCAATTGATCCACGTTCTTCAATAAATAGCAGTATGTTGCAAGAAAATAAAATGAGACAGATGGAAGAAGACATATAGTTTAAGAGATATGTAAGGTATACCAACCACTCATAATATGTTCATATATTTAGATGTCTATTTAAATCTATAAACTATCAAATAAATTTGAAATAGAAAAAGAAACTAAATGAGTCAAAGACTGCCACTTTGAGGGAATGACATTTGAATTCAGTTGTAAAGGATGAAAAATAACCAATCATTTAAAAAGCAGAAGTTGGAGGCCGAGTTGGGAAGGAAAGGAGTGTTGCCAAGAGATGCAACAGTAAGTGAAAACTCTGAGCTCTGGAGATGTATAAAAACATCTACACACTTGTTTGTTAGTTCAAGAGAAGAATGTGGTCAATTAGAACTTCAAGGACATGGAAAGAAAACTGGAGTTTGCTCTAATGGCAGTGAGAAGTTTTGAGAAGAATATATGCAGAGAAATATTATGATTCGGCTTGTAGTAGGTACTAAAATAACTGTACTGAAAACGATGAATTAATACAATGAAAACTTTTTATGTTATACTTACAGTTTACGTGATAATGATATTTCATTTATGTTTTATCTTCTTATTTAAGTGAAATCTGCTTGTGATTATAATATCTATAGTAGGATCAGTTGCTTTTTGTCATACTAATATTTGGTTAGGACTTCTCTCTAAGAGCAAACAATTAATCTGAAATAGATATGAAAAAATTTTTAATAGCATTTAATCATAAGGTTGGTTTCACTTGAACCCACTTAAGCATTCATGTTAATGTCATAATGTATTTAACAAAATTTTCATGTTTAGAAAAAAGATGATTTTTACTATGTAAGAGTATCATAATTTAGAGATTGGAAAATTTTCAGGCAAGTAATTTTACTTTATCTTAAAGACAGGGTTACCAACATTATTTAGGTCACTACAATGTTTATGTCATGAGTTTATAATCATGAAATGCTGAGAAAATTGTGTTTTTATTCCACTAGATCAAAGGATTCCACAAAGTCTGGAGATGGCAAAAACTGTCCAGGGCACAGGAACAACTGAAAAACAACAAGAAAATTATATTTATTTCACTGGAACTGATAACGCATTACACGTGAATTTATCTCTCTTCTATATTCTCCTGTTGCATATTTTCTATTCCTAACAGTAATGGAAAACAAGAAAAGAATTTCCCAAAATTTCGTGCTGTGAAGGGATGCCAAGTTCAGAATTTCATCCAAATAACTTGTGCATCACGTTCGAAACGTTGTGTTACTACAGTTTATGAAATATGCCTGCTTTATTGAATTAAGTTGTTTGGTTTCCCTTCCCTTGATGAAATCATCCTCTTTTCTTACCCAGAATAGTATATGTCTTGCTATTCTAACAGACTAAAAATAACTCTTTGATTCTGCAGAACTAATTCCACTATGGATATTAGGATGACTTTACTGTTGTCATTTCCAGAAAATCTAAGAGATTATGATGGCCATAGAACACATGGATTACCTTTATTTTGCATAAGGAAACATGATTGATCCTAGCCACGCTGGTACTCCAGTCCCCACAGCTGTGGCCACTTGTTACTCACAGGTCAAAAGATGCCTCAGGCTCTGGGATTAATCCTCTCCTCAGCAAGAATTTAAACTCTAATAAATAAAATCTGAGCAGAATGGAGCAAGTCTTAGCTAGAGACCAAGAGCTATTAACCTGACTTTTTAAATACTTGTAAATGGATGTTGAGCTTTTACTCAGTTCTATTGGAATAAAAGCACAATTTTTGCTCCAGTAAAGCAGTTTATCTCCTTGGAAAATTGCCAGATTCTCTGTCATGCCAACACATGTCTCTGAATATTAAGACTACCAAACTCCCCTTTTCATATTTTTTTTTGCTAATAAATTCTGCTAATAAAATAAAGCATCTGAAAATCTAAGTACAAGTACCCTTGTAAGCATTGCTTCCTAGGAAAATATGTTTACTCTGGCCAAGTTAGCATACTTTCTAGAACTTCTTAGGTCATTCTCAGATAAATACTAGGATAGAAAATGATTTTCTAGTTAAAGAGACAGCATTGTCCATGGCAAGGACTAACCACACACGTAGGACATGGAATGAAAACATTCAGACCACTGGGGAGAAGTGCCCCTTGCACTCTCTAAGAGTGGCTACAGTTGCTGCTTGGGTGACGGCAAAAAACACATGAAACAGAGGAGAGAACGATTTAATGTTCAGCCATGTCTTCATGGAAGAGGGCATCGCATTGGACTTGTTCCAAACCACCTGAACAAATAGGCTCCAGTTAGGTTTATCTATTTGCACCAAAGTATAGGAAACAAAATTGAACTTTAAGATTGACGAAAAAAAGAGAAGACATTTCTGAAAAGAGGTTGGTAGTGCTAATGTGAGAGAATGAAAAGTTAGAGATATTGGCTCAGTGGAAAGTACTGACTTGAAGATGAAGGAATACATGACGAGGGTATACTTCATAAGAGACACTTTTTTTTTTTTTTTTTTTTTTTTTTTTCTTGAGATGGAGTCTTGCTCTTGTTGTCCAGGCTGAAGTGCAATGGAGCAATCTCTGCTCACTGCAGCCTCCACTTCCTGGGTTCAAGTGATTCTCCTGACTCAGCCTCCCTAATAGCTGGGGTTACAGACACTCACCACCACGCCCAGCTAATTTTTGTATTTTTAGTAGAGATAGGATTTTGTCATGTTGGTCAGGCTGGTCTTGAACTCCTGACCTTAGGTGATCCTCCTCCTTTGGCCTCCCAAAGTGCTGGAATTACAGGCATGAGCCACCACGCCTAACGAAGGGATACTTTTGGGATACTTTTCTTGCTTCCTCTCCACTCTCTTCCTTTCTCTCCTTCCCTCCCTCCCTCTGTCCTTCCTTCCTTCCTTCCTTCCTTCCTTCCTTCCTTCCTTCCTTCCTTTTCTTTGTACACTTGTCACTTTTCCCCTAACCTGGCCTCCTTTTCTTTTTCTCTGACTCTCTGAAGATAACCAATAATCCACCTCAACAGGACACATGCAGGAGCCAGATCCTAGCCTGATTTGCTGTACCAGCACTAATGGGATTTCTTACAGACCCTCATCAGGGCACAGATTCTTTATGCAATCTTTTCTCTCATTGTCCCATATTCTCCTTTTATGCTATTATCCATTCCCAGAATCTTCTAGTTTGATCCACTTCAAGTATCTGCAATTAACCAGGCTATACAGGCTCTTGTTTACAAAGGCACAAACACTAGAAGTCCTATCATAGTCGTTTGTAAACATGACAAGAAACAATGAGTTTTTAAAGACTTTAAAATAAATTATGGGTCAGCATTCATTACTGGTTAATTTGCTTTTTGGAAATTTATATTTAAAAGATGTTAAGTCAGATTCATTGTTACCTTTTTTCCTAATCTCCAATGTGAAATTCTTATTTTGCTCTGTATTTCTGATGTCTAGACTAGTACCTGGGCTATAGTAAATACTGAATAAGTATTTAATAGAATTAAATTGAAATACATGATATTTAAAATATATTTTGTGATTTTATTTCTTATCCCATCTTCAAAAATAGAAATATCCTTAGTAGCAGCTCATAACAGGCAAAGTGAATTATATATTTGAGTTAATTTTCTAAGCAATTTGAGATTTTATCCCTCTCCCTCTCTCATAAAATGCAGTAAAAGAAAAGAATCCTCCTTAAATCCCACTCTATTTTTTTACATAGACTTTAATAAAGAAGAATTTAGCGTCCATACAGCTTGAGAGAGATAATACTTGGAATTTAGAAAATTGCAAATGTAAGGCAAAGAAAATGTATGTATGAAAAAAATCAAATTAAAACTCGCATTCTATATAAGTTTAAAAACTATATACAGAGGCCATTTTTTTTGGTCAATTTATGATGCGGGGACTCACTCTAGTTGCTAGGGAGACATTTAGGGAATAAACATTTGATATAAGCACAGAGGAGAGACATTTGATGCTGCCCGATGAGTTCATAGTGAGACGGAGTTTGCTCATGCCCAGCACTCTTCACAAAGGATGATAAAGGATGGAGTAGGGAGGAGGAAAGAGTAAGGTTATTCCAAGCAGAGGAACAGCATCCACAAAGTCCAGGAGCACTGTATACTCAGGAAAGTGCAACCAGCACTGTGCAATCAGATCTTGAAATTCTTGTAAGAGCCAAGCTTAGATGGAGGGACAGAGTAGTTAGTCAGAGTCTAATCCAGATTGTGTGACTGTTTACCATGAAAAAGGAATTAAGGTCACAGGACTCCTTTTTACGACTTGCTCTCTGCATAGGACCACACTTACCCATGCAGGCAGAGTGAAGAGCTGACAACACAGCCTGATGCCAGAAATTAGGGAGATGGTTTTTGGCTTAAATCTTTATCCCTTTGTCACCCTGCTTTTGTGCTTTACTCCGAACACTAGAGACTCATGAAAATCTTCTTTAGGACAAACAGCAATAAAATTTTCTAGAAAGTAAAATATTAAATTCCCTGCCTTTTAAATCATATCTCTTCCTAACAAATCAGAGAATTAAAGAGAGGAGTGATTTTAGAGGCTAGGGCACTCTCTGCAAAAGTCAGTCTAGATAGGTGGCAGAGAATTGGTAAATTGGAAAGTCCAGGGCTGCAATCGCCCAGGCAGGCAGGTACAGGAACCCGCGTCAAATGGACACAAGTAAACAGGAACGACCCACTACAAAATAAAGTCAAGGAGGGTTAAAAAACAAAACTTATTTAATAAGCATCCATTCATGTTTATTCTGAATATTGTGAAAAGTGCTGCGAATTATGCAAAATTTCATGGGACACAGCCACTGCCCTCAAATCACAGGCTCTCTGCACTCAGAAAAATATCTGGATACATAGCAACTAGAAGTCTCAATTATCAGGTGTCTAATTTAGTCTTATGGTTTTATTCCTCTGTTGTGTGAGCATCACTAACTTCTTTAGAGAAAGGACTGCACTGCTTTCTGCAGACTCAGTTTGGAGCAGGGAATAAGCCATGGAATCTGGCTGTGTTACTTCTCAGCTGTGTGGTCCTAACCAAACACCTTAACTGTTCTTTGCCTCCATTTTCTCATTTGTAACATGAGAGATACGAAAGCATCTCCCTCACAATGTTGTTGGAAGGGCTAAAGGTTTTAATGCTTACAAAGTCCTTGAAAGAGTTAGACCGGGGACAGTGACTGATGCCTATAATCCCAGGACTTTGGGTAGGCCAAGACAGGTGGATCACGAGGTCAGGAGTCCAAGACCAGCCTGGCCAAGATGCTGAAACCCCGTCTCTACTAAAAATACAAAAATTAGCCAGGTGTGGTGGCATGTGCCTGTAATCCCAGCTACTTGGGAGGCTGAGTCAGGAGAATCACTTGAACCCATGCCGCAGATTGCAGTGAGCTGAGATCACGCCACTGGAATCCAGCCTGATCGACAGAGCAAGACTCTGTCTCAGAAACAAACAAACAAACACAAAAAGAGTTTCTGCCATGTGGTAAGTCTGCAAAAGTGTTAGCTGTTATTACTTCATCCAGGAATTGCAAAAATAAAATGAAGCAACATGAATGAAGCTAGAAACTTTCTTATGTGACTGTCACAGAAATCGTTTAATAAAGAAAGATGAGTTCAATTTTTTTAAAAGTCAGCCTCTTTCAAACATTGTACATGATCAAAATCTAATACCTTGCATAGTAACTTTTTAAAAGATGATGTTTCGCCACTCAGGCCTTGACTTTTGCTGTAGTCATCCAAACAGTAAAACAAAAAATAGTAATAAAAAACAGAACAAATAAATAAAACGAATATGAGCCCATGACAAATATCTACTTGGTAAGGAAGTTGAGTTGCTAGAAAATCATAGTTCAATTCCATTAACGTAACAATGTCTTATTATTGATTTTTATTTTATCTTGTGTTGAATTTTGCCCCAAATAGTCATTACTTCTTATTTGATCAGCAGAAGAACCTTCCTTCCACTTGTAGCTCAGGAGGCCACAAATGAGTCTAGAAACTCTGCCCAGTGATGATTAATTCGCTCAGCTACTTTTGTGGGGAGATTCTGATAGAAATATCTTGGATCAAAAGCCCCTACCACCTGTGCAAACTGGGTTAATCTGCACTCACCATTCTCCAAAAGAACATCTAAAAATTCCCCAGACATGAAGAAGACTCTGGAGGAAAACATTCCTCTTTATCCTCTCCTTAACCCCTTGCCTCTCTGAACGACTCAGCTCAACGTGGGGTAGATGGGGGAAGAGGTGCTAACATGTTGCTTGTGTAGCCATTTACATGGATGACTGGAGCTCAGGATCGTTTTGAGTTGATTCCACATTTGCTGTTCTTTCTTTGGAGATCTGTTGAAAATAACAGCCAATGTTTGTAATGATTCATGATGAATCTCAGTAGCCTCACTGCACTAGGAATCACAACAAGCTGTGTGGTGGTTAAAAATGACCTTCTTGACATGAGGCCCACTTTTCAAGGGGAATCTTTGATTAAAACTTGAGTCCAACACTGTCTGAGTCCCCAGGTAGGCTGCACAAGGCACAATGGGATTCACAAAATATTCTTACTAATCAAAAGTGACTGAAAACTTGTAAGAATTTTGGAAACTAAGATAAAAAGAGGCCAGAACTGGTTTAGAAGCACTTAATAAATATTCTAAGAGATAAAACAGGGACCAAATCCTAGGAAGCGAAATTGATAAAAACAAAAGCTTTTGTCAACAATTATGGTTATGTGCAGTGCAGTGCAGAGAAGCATTGTTGTAAATGTTGTAAAGGTTTTCTATGTTTTATCTCCTGCTCTCTGTGGATGTTTACACTCATCATGGACACTGGTCGTTCAAACTACCTGGGTCATTTTTATCTTCTGTATTCTCACTAAAGACCATGTGGAGACAAGACCTCAGACTGGGGCCCTGACTACTCTACACACATTTGACTTTAATCTTTCAGCCAACCCATTTTGAATTCTTAAAGGTAAGTTAGTTAATTATTTCTGTCAAGCTAGTCAAAATCTGCCTCTGCATAGCTCACTATACATGTGAATAGGCACATGCCTCATCATTATCTTATTTTTCTGTTTTCCTTGGCTTATTTTGGACTGTTATTCATAGCTACAATTATCAGCAGAGGAATAATGAACAAACACAAGTTACTCGGTAATGTTACTCAATTAGCAGATGGGTCACTTTCTCTGTGAACGATAAATAGGCCCTTCTCCATCATTTCGCAGGAAGACCGCCAATGGACCAATCAGAAAACATGCCTTATTGTCTCAGCTCTGTCACCAACTGTGTGTGAATCAAGGCAAGTCTCTTCACCTTCCATTTTCCTCAGCTATAAAATGAAGTGTTACATTAGATGATCCGACAGGTTATTTGCAACACCAGAACTCCACAATACTAAGCTCAAAGAATAATTTGGGGCCATTTGTTTAGATGGAAGCTGGGAAGACTAAACAAACATTTCCTGAAGAGGGACTGACTGAGCACATTTTCCTACAAGTTAACAATTGCACAGTCAACCCCTTCAAGACTCTACTTGTCACAATAATTTCCAGTGATTGGTTAGTGTTTCCTCTTTGTTCTTGTCACTATTAACATTACTAATTTTACTTTTTGTTGATTTTGCTACTATTATTATAAAAATAATACATGCACATTATAAAATGAAATGAAATTAAAGTTCATGAGATAATAGATTTTTTCCTCTAAATATAGAATAATAGTTTCTTGGCAATCTTTAAGGAATTCTCCCATTTATTTTACGTAAACACACACATTCACACACTTTTTATGTATTCTTACTTTTGTTACTTATTTGAGTTAACAATATATCTTAAAAAATTTTCCATATCAGAATATAGTTTATTATATTATTTTAAAATACTGGTCTATGTATGAATATTTTTTAATTCTTAGTTTTCTTTTGATGGATATTTGCTATTTTTTTCATTTTGTCTTTTATTTCATAAAATTGCATTGGATTTTCTATTGTAAAGATGAATCCGAAAACTCATTGTAGAATTACTCATAATGTAGTTACTGAGTCAAAATATGTACAGTTTAAAATGGATTGTAGATTACTACAATTCCCTCCTAGTAATATAAGTTTATTCATCCACAGTCACATACTTGATAAGCCTGATGCTATCAAAATTTTATAATTTTTATAATATGGCAGTACAGAAATTGTTTCATTGTTATTTACATTGAGTTTCTTTAATAGTGAATAGGATTTAACATCCTTTCTTATGTTTACATAATATTAGCATTCTCTTTTTCTATGAAACATTACATTTTTCTCATTTCATCTATCTTAACTAAGAATGGTATATTAAATCTACTATTATTAATGTTTGTATTCATAGTTTTTGCTTCATAAACATGTTTGCTGTTTTACTTAGTGCAGAGATATTCTTAAATGTTATATCGTTATTATGACTAATGCTTTTAAGCATGAAGGATGTTCATCTTTGACATGTTTGATGTGTTCCGAGTTGAACTTTATTTTGCCCGGTATTACAATTACTATTCCTGCATTATAAAAAGCATCGTTTCCACCTGCTTACATGCATTTATCCATCCCTTTATTTCTTGCCTATTTTCTGGTGTTACTTTCTTTGTTTGAGGTGTTTTGGGTTTTTTTAATATGCATACAAAATATAGTTGGGTCTTGATATTTTGAGTCAAAATGTGAATCTTTTTTCTTCAGTAGATGAACTGAGCCCATTCACATTCGTTGTCATAACCAATATATTTAGTATCAACTCTCATAATATTTTAAAATTATGTGTATTACATTAACTATGCTTCTTTGTCTATTAAATGCTCATTCTCTGCAATTTTATCATTGCTATCATTAATATTATTGCACTTAAATCATTCACATTTTTGTTATATTAGTTACCTTTGTACTTACACCATTTTAAAAAATGCTCTTATCTCAATGTTTTCTCATTTAAATTTTTACTATCTGTTTTGTCAGTTTTTAATAGTATAATTTACTTCCTACCTATTGCATGTAAACAATTAGTGAGCTTACTCTACTTTTTTTTTTGTTCTTCACTGTTCCTTCCCCTGTCACCTGTTAGGTTCATAATTTCTACTGTGTTACAGTATATTACATTTGTATGTTAGTGTTCCACCCTCATTCTCACCTGTGTTTTAATCTCCAATTATTTAACATCAGCCCTTTTGCTGAAGAAGTTTTCTTAGCTTTTTATTGATTGGATGAAATATATTCCTCAAGAATGGTTCATATGTATAGAATTTCCAAAATTATTGTATAATTAAAACAGTTGTTTTCTGTAGCCTTTATACTTGAAAAATAGTTTGTCTAGATATAAATTTTAATTAGATTTGTTTTATTGAAATTTAAAAAAGAAAACTCTGCTACATTTCTGGCTTGCTTTGTATGTTTCTTTCTTTTTTTTTTTTTTTAAGTTTGACATCAATCTAATTATTTTCAGTTTTATTTTCTTCTTGACCCTTCTCCCCCACCCTCAATCCCCCAGCATAGGCCTTGAGAATTTATATTTTATCTTTAAAATCAATAGACCCACTGTAATATTTCTCATAACTGATTTGTCGTAATAAATTTTCCCACATATTCAGTGAAATTTTATGACATATAAATTTATGTTTTTTCGATGTCTGAAAGCTTTTTCTTGAATTGTAATTTTAAATATAAGTTCTCTTCTATTGCTCCATTGTTCTGAATTTTTAATTTACACTGAGACCATAATGGGTTTGTATTTTCATTTGTTTGTCTTGTGCTTTCTACTACAAAGAAAAAGTATCTTTGACTTAATTCATTGTATACAGAGAAAGAATGCAATGAAGAAAGCATTATTTACTCACGAATGTATATTTCAAACTTAGAAACTTTAGGAAAGCATTTGCGGCTTGAAATAAGTTCCTAATTAGAGTATTGTTAGCCCTCATAAAATTAAATCTTTAGGCCTGGCAATGTGGCTCACACCTGTAATTCCAGAACTTTGGGAGGCCGAGGAGGGCAGATAACGAGGTCAAGACATCGAGACCATCCTGGCCAACATGATGAAACCCTGTCTTTACTAAAGATACAAAAATTAGCTGAGCATGATGGTGCACATCTGTAATCCCAGCTACTTGGGAGGTTGAGGCAAGAGAATCACTTGAACGAGTGAGTCGGAGTTTCCAGTGAGCTGAGATCGTGCCACTGCACGCAAGCCTGGTGACAGAGCAAGACCCTGTCTCAAAAATAAATAAATAAATAAATAAATTTGTAGTTTCTATACCTGAAATGAATTGGGACATAGTTATTGAGGAGCGTCCTGCTACTGAATGAATATAAACAACCTCCTGTCACTAAAGGTTTCCCAGCAAGAATGACCAGAGAAATACTCAGTCTTCTGGCTAAGATTGTTTGCAGTGTTGAACATGGTTTTTCCTGAATACATCAACAGAAATAGCTTAGAAAGCCTGGACCCACGTAAAGTTCTTGGATCATATGAAGATGATGAGGCAATGGCAAAAGATGTAAATTTTTTTTTTTTTTTTGAAATAGAGCCTGTTCCAGTGCATCTGTGCTCTTTGCCTAACTTGTTTACTAACTTGGGCACGAATCTCCAACTAGTCTTCTACTATTCTTAATAATTTTCCTTAAATAGTTTCTTAATGTTGAATATTTTACCTTTGCGTTCTCTAGTCTGACATTCTTCTTGCCTATATGACCATTTCTGGGTTCATGAACAGAGTCATGAGTCAAGAAAATCACGCCAACTAATGATCAAAAGGT
This sequence comes from Macaca thibetana thibetana, assembly GCF_024542745.1. Taxonomy (NCBI): domain Eukaryota; kingdom Metazoa; phylum Chordata; class Mammalia; order Primates; family Cercopithecidae; genus Macaca; species Macaca thibetana. The sequence continues at coordinate 24,881,917 of NC_065584.1, forward strand.
ATTGTCCTACCTTTAATGAAGGACTACACATCCATATTTTATTACTAAAGCCTCTTTCTTTTCTCTCCCCTGAGTCAGGACCTTTTTGTTGTTGTTGTTGTTGTTTTGTTTTGTTTTGTTTTTGCTGTTGTTCCACTACAACAATCTGTAGAAATGAGAAACAATTGCAGAGAGAATAACACTGAGCAAAAGGAGACCTTTCTAACATCAGTACATGACAGTGCTCATTGTCATTTTCCTCTCAGAAAATTTAGGAGAAGAAAATGCTCTCCATAGTAGATGACTTCAGGGACAACATTGGTGTAGCCCAGATTTATGTCTTAGCCAACAGCCGCCAGCACTTCTTTCCACAGAGTTCTGAAGAGGCTCATTAAGTTTCATGATCCTGCTAAACAAGTATCACTGACTTAAATCCCTCTCTATATTCTTGTTAACTTCTCTCATCCTTGTGGTATAAAGGCCTCGAAGACTACATGTAAAATAAAACCAAACTAAATAGTACCTATCATTATAGATGGGAAATTATACCCTGGGAAACAGCAGCATGTTTTAAGGACAAAGGGTGAATATTCTGGGCGCTAGAGAATGTTCTTTCTGCTCATATCAGAATCAGGTTGTTATAAAGACTATACTTCCCTGCAAACCTTTCACTAGGAAACGAGTCCTGTTCAGGGGAATCTGCACAGCAGAAGTGTGAAATACTTTTACGCTTTTATAGAAACTCCCCGAAGAGGTTTGCTCTTACTGGGACACAGTTTATGCTTTGCTACCACTAACACTCTGTTTACTCACAATTCCACTAAACTTTTCTAACTGTATTACATTTCACTTGAATGGATTTATAAGAATCCATTCATATTTAAATTCTTTATACTTAACATAGTTTTTACAACCTTCCATGTGACTAATCAAAGCATGAATAGTGATACCTGGTTTTGTTAAGCTATTTTTCTGTCTTTAGATTTAGTTCTAGCCAAAGATTTTGGCCTATTTGACACAGGTGAAGGGGAAAAAAGGAATAGAAAGAATAGGAATAAAAAGTACTCTGTAAAAGGTAAGGCCAAGAAATATAATACCACAAATTTTCAAGTTAACATTCTTTATCATTCTACTACTGGAAATGTATGAGATAAGCAAGAATGGTTACTAACTTTTCCCAGACTATGTTTCTTAAATGTTACTACAGAGCCAAAATATCTCATCCTTCAATTTCTCTCAGAACTGAATACAATTTTGGACTTCTTACATTAGGACAACTGAAAATTGACAGATGTTTTTAACCATTATAGATTTTTGATAATTTTATAAATGTGCTCCTTGTTAATGAAATAACATACACAAAGCACTCATTGTTCCTGAATTTAGCACTCACAAACTACAAAGGAATTAGTCTAGTAGGTGAAGCCTTTCCATCAGTGTTCTAAAATAATCATCAATTTTCTTTTTAAATTACAATCCCTGTAACATTATATTTAGAGAGTATATACTCCAAAAGGAAATTGTTCAAATTTTAAGATCACACAAAATAAAATAAAACATAAGATCCTATCGCTATCAGTAAAAAAAATTCCAAAATGAACTATTTATTGCTATTGTGTTTGTATTTCATTTCACAATAAGACTTGAACGAACTATCTTCCAAAGGCTGCTTCTGATAGCTAGAAATGTTCTCTCAAGGGAATAATTACCTTCGTTTATTACTTGTTTGCAGTTTTCAATGAAGACTAGCATACTTTCCATTTGTTTTAAAAAGTAGGATATAAAATTTTCCAGTTGATGTTATCAGTATAATTCACTTCCATGTTAAAATGTCATCCTTTTATGTTCATTAAACAATATGTTATTTTATGCTGGAAAGGGGAATGAGGAGAGGATTACAGTAAAGATCATCAGCAATACAACTGTGTTTTCCAGTCCCCAGCCCCCTCAGCCCCCAGCAATCTATCAGAAAATAACACATGCATTTTAGAAAGAAAAGTTGTGCTTCTTTATAGCCTTCTAAATTGAAGAGGAAAGTATGGAATCTTTCAGAATCCCTAGCAGTCTTGATGCCCCAAGTTATTCCCTCACATAAACAGAGCTTCATTTTGATTGCAATTAGCAAAGTATATTGTTCAGGGTCAGAAGGCACTTTCTGACACTAGCAAGTATTTTCAGGGAAAGCTCAACTGATTTTCATCTTAAAAAATATGTAATTGCAAAATAGCAAACCTAGATCGAGGGTATAGGATGACTGCAGTTGAATGACTTACGCTTTCCTGTCTAAATATTAGTGATGCTTCTCTGGACAGACTTGACAATTGATCATAAAAAGATGCTCACTCTTGGCAGGGGGAGAGGCAAAACATATGGCTTAATAGATTTTGATGCACAAACAGGGAAGTCAATCACCTTCAGACTGGATTGTTTGGATTTGATGCTAAGTGGAAATTTGCAGATCTGATTATTAAAATGGAAAAGCAATCCTTTATGATGACCACAGGGATAAACATCATTTGGAAAATAGGGCAAAAGCCAAAGTTTTAGTAATGCATAATTTTTCAGAAACTCAATCCACTTCCTTCAAAGTCAGAGGTTAGTATATATGTAGTCTTGCTTTCCCATAAACCCCACCAAAATGATTCCTGACCCTGAGAAATATGGCTTTTTAAATACAATGTCCACACTGGTAGCCTCATGACCAAAGCTGGAGTTTGAAGGAGCTTTTTATTTGGAGATCATCTTACAAGGTTCTGAAAGGCAAATGACCACTTTGACATAAGGTAAATTAACATTAAAAGCATTCAGACAAAAGAATGAGAAAAGGTGTGAAATAATAGTGAGAATGAATATTAGGTTAGTGGAAAGGAGAGATGTGGCAGATTGAAAACTCAAAGTATCTTTAGTTTGTTATTTAACTGCACCTAATTTGTTTTACATACACATAAACATATAAAAAATAATGCACCAAAAGGAGTAAAAGCAGTTACATTGGAAAGATCTATTTAAGAATTCCAGCATCATCACTTGCAGAAATTCCTCGGGGACACTTTGTTCAGGTAAATGAACAAATTTTCCCTCTAATTTAGATTCATGTCTTGCTTTTGATCTAATATAACACTTTTTTGTAGGTTAGGTTTTTAAGAGTAGCTTTAGTTTTTTTTTTTTTTTTTTTTTTTTTTTTTTTGAGACGGAGTCTCGCTCTGTAGCCCAGGCTGGAGTGCAGTGGCCGGATATCGGCTCACTGCAAGCTCCGCCTCCCGGGTTTACGCCATTCTCCTGCCTCAGCCTCCCGAGTAGCTGGGACTACAGGCGCCCGCCACCTCGCCTGGCTAGTTTTTTGTATTTTTTAGTAGAGACGGGGTTTCACCGTGTTAGCCATGATGGTCTCGATCTCCTGACCTTGTGATCCGGCTGTCTCGGCCTCCCAAAGTGCTGGGATTACAGGCTTGAGCCACCGCGCCCGACCAAGAGTAGCTTTAATTTTTAAAGTTACCTGTGTAGGTGTGTGTTTCAGAGAATTCTATTCCATGTTAAAGGGCAATATAATGTGTTAAGGAGACTTAATTTATAGAACTTCTCTATAAGTCAACAGATATATACATAAGCATGTAAATTTTCCCATGGAAAAGCAATTCAAAGATATTAAGCTTCACTTAATATTCCAACTGTAAACATTGTCTAAAGACCATACTTATGGTGATTCTTTAAGAGTTTTCTTCGTTTGCTATTGACAAGCATGTTGTCCATTTTGAGTTCTTCATATGGTCCTTATATAAAAGCAATAATTAGATATTTAAACAGGTTATGTTTACACAAATAAAAAAGCCATAAAGGAATGTATACTCCCAACTAGTTGAAAGGTAAAAGTTGAAGGCCTTTTAATAATTAGTCCTTAATGATATAATACTGGATATAATCTTATACTTTCATCACATGCCTTGCTAATTCCTACTCTGATGTGTAAAAATGTTAACTATACTATTTTAACTATTACGACTGGGTGCGATGGTTCACACCTGTAATCTCAGCACTTTGGGAGGGCGAGGTGGGCGAATCACTAGGTCAGGAGTTTGAGACCAGCCTGGCCAACATGGTGAAACCCCATATCTACTAAAAATACAAAAAATTATCTGGGCATACTGGCGGGCACCTGTAATCTCAACTACTCGGGAGGCTGAGGCAGGAAAATCGCTTGAACCGGGAGGCAGAGGTTGCAGTGAGTCGAGATCATGCCACTGCACTCCAGCCCTGGAGACAGAGCCAGACTCCATCTCAAAAACAAACAAACAAAACAAACAAACAAACAAAAAACTATTACATGTGTTGAATTGAAGCATAAAATATGTTTTAGAGCAGGGCGTGGAAAAATTATTTTAACCCAGCAAATAGTAAATATTTTAGGCTTTTCGGGCCACAGGATCTTTGTGGCAACTGCTCAACTCTGCCATCATACTGTACAAACAGTCAAAGGCAACATATAACTGAATGAATGTGGCTCTGCTGGAACAGAACTTTATTTACAAACATAGGTGAGAGACCAGATGTGGTCTGAGGAGTGTAGTTTGATGACCCATTATTTACCAAGTGAAAAGAGCAGTTTATAAATAACTTCTGCTGTGAAAAACTTGCAAATATACAGTACTTCTTTCTAGATTCGGTGAATTAAGGTTTTCTCTTTAGATTTTTTGTATCTGCTCTGGTCATGCTGAAGATAGATTATATTATGACATCATTTCCCACAATTATTCTCCAGGAGTATCTTCAATGTGTCCTTATTTTGTTTTATGTTACAATTTTGCTCTTTTTTTAATTGATACATGATAATTGTACATATTTATGGAGTACCAGTGATGTTTTGATACATGTGTACAGTAAGTAATGATCAGATTAGGGTAATTAAGATATCCATCACTTCAAACATTTATCATTTCTTTGTGTTGAAAACAGTCCAAATCTTCTATTCTAGCTATTTTCAAACATATAACCCATCATTGTTAACTATAGTCACTCTACTGTATTATTGAACACTAGAATTTATTCAGTCCTTCTAGCTGTGTTTTTGTACTCATTAAATAACTTCTCTTCCAAACCCCTCCCTCCTTTTCTTTCCAGCCTTTGGTAACCAGCATTCTACTCTCAACGTTTTTGGCTCCCACATAAAAGTAAGAACATGCAATATTTGTTTTTCCGTGCCTGGCTTATTTCACTTAACATAATGTCTTCCATCCCTGTTGCAGCAAATGACAAAATTTCTTCTTTTTTACAGCTGAATAGTATCCTATTTTGCATATATACCACATTTTAAAACTCCACTTATCCATTGATAGACACTTACCTTGATTTCATATCTTGGCTATTGTGAATAATGTTGCAATAAATATGGGAGTGCAGATATCTCTTTGATATAAAGATTTCTTGTCTTTTAGATATATACCTAGTAGTAGGATTGCTGAGTCATATGTTAGTTCTATTTTTAGTGTTTTGAATAACCTTCATACTGTTTTCCGCAGTGGCTAACCTAATTTATACTAATTTACATTCCCATCAACAATATACCAATGTTCCCTTTCCTCTGCATCCTCATCAGCATTTGTTATGCTTTGTCAGTTTAATAATGGCCATTCTAAGTGGGATGACATGACATCTGATAGTAGTTCTAATTTGCATTTCCCTGATGATTAGTGATGCTTAACATTTTTTTCATATATCTGTTGCCCATTTATATGTCTTCCTTTGAGCAATGTCTAGTCAGATCATTTGTCTACTTTTTAATCTGATTATTATTATTTGCTTTTTTGGTATCAAGTTCCTGATATATTTTGCTTATAAGTCCCCCATCAGCTAAGTGGTTTGCAAATATTTTCTTCCATTCTGTGATCATCTCTTCATTCTGTTGATTGTTTCCTTTACTGTGGAGCAGCTTTTTAACTTGATGTAATTGCATTTTTGCTTTTGTTGCCTGTGCTTTTGAGGTCTTAACCAAAAGATCTTTGCCTAGACTAATGTCCTGATGTGTTTCCCTAATGTTTTCTTCTAGTAGTTTCATAGTGTCAGGTTTTACATTTACTATTTCATTCCATATTGACTTGGCTTTTGGGAATGCTGAAAGGGGTCTAGTTTCATTCTTCTGCACATGAATATCCAGTTTTCCCAACAATATTTATAGAAGTGATTGTCTTTTTCCCAAAGCATGTTCTTGGCACTGTTGCCAAAAATGAGTTGGTGTGAGTGGGTGGATTTATTTCTGGATTCTCTAATATGTTCCCTTGGTCTATGTGTCTGTTTTTATCCTAGTACCATGCTGTTTTGGTTACTATAGCTTTGCTGTATATTTTGACGCAGGTAGTGTGATGCTTCCAACTTTGTTCCTGATGCTCAGGATTATGTTGGCTATTCAAGGTCTTTTGTAATTCCATATAAATTTTATAATTTTGTTCTATTTCTGTGAAGAATATCATTGGTATTTTGGTATTGAGTCTGTAGATTGCTTTGGATAGTATGGACATTTTAATGTTATTAATTCTTCCAATCCATGAACACCAGCATGAGATAACTTTCCTTTTTGTGTGTCCTCTTAAATTTCTTTCATCAGTGTTTTATAGTTTTCATTGTAGAGCTTCTTCACTTCTTTGGTTAAGTTTATTCCTACGTATTTTATATTTTTGTTATTAGTGTAAATAGAATTACTTTTCTGATTTCTTTTTGAAGTTGTTTGTTGTTGGTGTATAGAAATGTTGCTGATTTTTGTATATTGATTTTGTGTCCTGCAATTTTACTGAATTCATTCTTTGGTTCTAACAGTTTTTTTGGTAGAGTCTTTAGGTTTTTCTTAAGATAGGATCATGTCATCTGTAAAAAAGGGTAAGTATCCTTCTTCCTTTCCAATTTAGATGTCCTTTATTCTCTCTTTTCCCTAATTACTCTGGCTGGGACTTCCAGTACTGTTTTGAATAAAAGCAGTGAGAATAGGCATCCTTGTCTTGTTCCAGATCTGAGAAAAAAAGCTCTCATTTTTTATTGTTCAGTATCATGTTAGTTGTGGGTTTGTTCTACATAAATGACCTTTATTATTCTGAGGTATGTTTCTTCTATACTCAATTTGTAGAAAGTTTTTGTAAAATTCAACATGAAAGAATCTTGTATTGAATGCTCTTTCAGCATCTATTGAAATGATCATGTCTTTTGTTTTTAAATCTGTGTACAATTATCTTACTTTTATGATTGGATTTGTAGCATCTCTATTGCATTTTAGGTAAAATGCAGGTATCTTTATTGCTTCAGCATTGTCGTAGAGATACAATTTCAATTCCATATTATATATCTTAAATGTTTTTACCATTTTTGAAATGAGAACCAAATATAATCAAGGTTTTCGCTACAATTACAGCATTCAATGACTGCCCCTTTGCAGTCTCTCTGTCCTTTGGATATGAGCCAGGACAATTAACAAGTTGTTTTTCTACATGGATGAAACTGGAATCTAACAAGTTTAGGACGCCTTGCCATGGCCACTCACCCTGTTAGTTCAAAGCTTTCCAGTAGTTTTATCCTCTGCTTTATCTAGTGCTGGATTTCCATTATTTTTCACATATATTTTCACTTATCTCTCTATATTAACATGCATCTAAGTGTGTAAATGAAAGTGATTACACAGAATCCCTGGCCCATGTCCAAGCCTTAAGAACTTTCTCAAGCAGAAGACATATTCTACCTCAACCTTATCAATATGGTGCTAAAAAATAAAAAGAATGCCTATAGATACCAAGTTACTGTCCTTTCCACAGTATAACACAAATCCCCTTTCCCCTGTATTTTCTTTATTTGGGAGGTCCAATTGCCTCCCCTCAACGTTGGTCCTCCATAAGAGTAAATAATGTTTCAGTATCTCTTTAATTTCAATCAGGTACTATATCATAAAGCAGAACTAACATTAAACTGAAAATTGACTATTTTGCTTCTCTCACTGATAACTCCACCCCAAGACCACACCTGCATGCTTTACAAGCTCCTCTTATTTCAAAGGAGGTGGAAAAGAGGAAGGAAGGTTGAGGATTTTCCATCATGGGAATTATAACAGTATGTTTTGTTTTGTTTTGCATTTTTTTAAAACCAGGTGTCACTCTGTTGCCCACACTGGAGTGCAATGGTGCAATCGCGGCAACCTCAACCTCCTGGTCTCAAGTGATCCTCCCACCTTAGCCTCCTGTCTGGGACCACAGGTATGTGCCACCATGCCCAGCTAATTTTTGTGTTTTTTTGTAGAGACAGGGTTTCATCATGTTGCCCAGTTTGGTCTTGAACTCCTGAACTCAAGCAATCTGCCCACCTCAGCTTCCTGAAGTGCTTGAATTACAGGTGTGGGCCACTATACTTGACCTTATAAAAACCTTGTAACAATTTTTTTTCTTTTTAACAAAAAAATGAGAATATTTGCAACCTAAAAGAAAGTCTTTATAATTCACAGTTCAAGAATGAGGAATGGAATTAGTGGTGCTTATATGGTCTTTCTTTTACTTAATTGCTGGTTCAAGAAAGTTTTTGCCCTGGTGGTTATAATACACTAGAGCTAATCCCTGGACAACAAAAATAGATCTATAAACATGGCATCATGGTGTGGCTGACCTGGGCCTTAATTCTTAATTAGTCATTTATCAGTCAGTTGTGTGGCTATAAGGAAAACATAATTCATTGCAATATAGGTTGCATTTTGTAGAAAGAAATATAACAATATCTACTGTACTTTCATTGTGGTGTTTTATGGGCAAAAATATGATACTGCAATTTAAAGGATAGAGTCAAGGATAAAAAGTGAAATGATTACGTAAATGTATAGCATACAACACAGTTTTCAATTTATGCCATTCTAAAAATCTGGGGCTTCTTTGAGGTTCATCAAGGCTTGCAGGTGGTATGGGAGAGTTAAGGTCAGGTATTAGGATCCCTAGTCCCCACTCAAACAAAGTATCTCAGTATCAGTCTCATGTTTGGGGGTAATTATTAAGAGTTTGCTTCCCAAATGGGCATCTGTTACATTAAAAAATTAAAAATCATTTAAGAAACAAAAACTTATTATGAGTTAGCAAATCTGTATTTGAGTAAAAGGTTCAGAACTTACTAGCTATGTTACCTCGAATCTATCTAAAAGTGGTTCTTTCCCATGTGAACTCTATAACCTCTGATAGTTTAGCTCAGAATGCATTTTTCCCAA